>NC_142790.1:8625365-8959906 GCF_988280905.1 Pimephales promelas
CCTCTCTTGTTATTTTTTCTATTCAATTTACATGCTATGGTCATTAAATGGCTTTCCTGAGTTAAATGTAACGTTATGTGACATTATTGTTCTCCTGCTGTTATATTGACCTCTTTCCATGGTTTAAAAACAGTAGTTGGTCGATATTATGTATACTTTCTAGCTGTAACGTTACCTTACCCTTGCCCGTTGCAATGTAAAAATGAGATAAATAATGGACACAAATGAAAAACATGAAATTGTTTATTTGATTTCATTTATTTATTGTTGCCAAATGGACAGATCTTTTTTTAGTTTCCTCGGTAGCAAACGTTAGCCTAGCTAGCTTGCCAAGCTATTTTCATAAATAATCTGTGAGATCGTTTGTACCTTCATCTGTGACTGGACTGGAGGCCAATGTTTAACATCATCAACCTAGCAAGTCTGCCTGGCTGTAGCTGTCTAAGATGGCAGCCTACACAAGAACGCTCGTCGGATTCGTCTATACACATGGCATTGTACGATGCGGGTTAGCAAAGTGAAAATTCAATTTTGAATGAAATGTATTTTTATAATTATTTGAATATAAACAAATATAAACAGTGTTTAAATAATAAAATCAGATTATAGTAATGACTGGTTCTTTCATTCACCACCTGAATTGATGCATTTGGCCTACTTGTGCTCAAATACCTTTAAACCTTAGGCTACATCGGTTTTGTGTACTAACATTTTGATCCATGATACTGATGCAAGTTTTAAATGAAAAACATTTATTTTTAAATAGGAGAACACAAGAACACGAGAGACAACTGTACCCTCAGAAACCAGGTTAAACTGATGCCACCCACTTTCTCACTTGGTCGCATCAGCATTTGATTTCGTCGCGGTTATTTTTTATTTTATTTTTTGCTACATGCCATGGGATTAATCAATGCATGCCGATGAATAGTGGTTTTAATGGACCAAAGCCAGCAAAGGCTTACCATAAATACCTGTAATATATTAATTATCATTGCCAAATATCAGGATTTTCATGGATTTTGGACAGTAATTTTAATCTGTAATTTTAAGAATTTTACATTTGAATTACATTCAATCTATCTATTTACATTTGAATCATAATCTTCTGTGTCTGTCATTTTTCTATTAGCATCATATTTCTATCTTTTAAAAATCATTAAACATTCAAATGTACATTACATTTTAAAAGATTAGAGTATTACAACAAGCTAAAACAGATTTTTCGTTGTCAAATTTTATAAGTCAGTTCAAAAATCAGAAATCTCACACTCCTTCCTCCTGCATTTTGTAATAATTTGTTTCCTGAGACATTTTCATTTTTATATTTGTATTCATGAATTCGTAATTGGCGTGTTCCACCATCAGTGTGCAATGCGCGCGTGACGTCTATGTGTCTTGCGGAAGAACACTGTTACCGGAGCTAATTCTCTCCATTAATGTCTATGGCGAGTCACGCAGTCACTGGGCAACTTCGCATCCGAGTCAACCCCGGGAATCCGGGATAAAAAATAGTCCGAATATAAACACTTATAACAGGCGTAGTGATTCAGGATAAGTCAAAAACACGGTTTGGAAAATGGATTCATGATGTAGCCTACTCGTTCGATTTGAACATAAGTTACGGACTGCAGTCTGCAGCAGCTGATACAACGGTCGGTGTTCTTTTGCGCGAGCGTCCACTCGTATATATGCGACGCGACCACATACAATTTTAACTCGCACAATCAAATTCTCAAAAAAATGGTCGCATATGAGACCAATTTGGTCGCAGTCTGGAACCCTGCATTAGCAGCAGCTGTCTGGAGTTGACTAAGTTACGTTAACTTTAATTGGATGTAACGTTAGGTGCATATAGCAAACTCAGTTCACCTTTTGGGAAGAAAGCAGTCATCAGCTGCTTCCCCGCATTCTGCCTCCTATCTTTTTCTTTCCTCTCTTTCTTTTTTTTAAAGCCCGATTTGGGCTTTTTGCACAGCATGATCAGATCAGGCTCCCTTACAGGCTCTAGGCTCACTGCGTTATTACTTGTTTGCCGCCCGCTGCGTCTATGGGCGGTCGACGCGTTGCGGACTAAACCATTTGGAAGGGGGTCCAGAGTGTCTGGCACTGAGTTCATTTTGGTCAATATTTTTTTTTAAAATTATTATTAATGACATCAATTGGAGGGCCCAATTAATTCTAATTAGGTTTAAAAAATTTTTTTTAAAAAAATTGGTGGGATTTCAAAGGGCCCTCTCCCTAGACGGGGCCCTGGGTAGTCAGGTCCACTTTTCCCCCCACTACCACGCCCCTGGGTTGGGTTGCGGAGAGTTCGGGTTACGGAAAGTTTGTGAGTTATAACGGAAATCATTATGAACATCAGCTATGCTAATTATTTCCCATCTGCCTTTCTGCTGTTATCTCGGGACGCTTGTCCCGAGAAAAATGGCGTTCGTCAGGTCCAGTTTTGTGTCCAGCCTCTCACGGGGATTTCGGATGCCCCAACGCCTGTGATGAGACGACTCAACGCCTGTGATGAGACGACTCAACGCCTGCGATATGTTATGGCGCCGTTTGATTCATAAACAATATTTATACTTAATATTTATATTTAAACAATATGAATGTAAGCCAGAGGAGAACTGGCCCCCGACTGAGCCTGGGTTCTCCCAAGGTTTTTTCTCCATCCAATCTGATGGAGTTTGGTTCCTTGCCACTGTCGCCTTGCTTTTGGCTTGCTTTGAGCTTGCTCAGTTGGGGTTATTTAGTGTTTAGCAATGTTGTTGATCTGTGTTGTGCTACTTTCATGTTATCACTGTGAAGCTGCTTTGATACAATCTGTATTGTGAAAAGCGCTATATAAATAAATGTGACTTGACTTGACTTGACTAAGAGATTTTACTCAGTCAAATGCCTTTTAAAAAAAGTGATATATTATTCCAAATCTGGAATATTAAAAATTGTAATAGTAATTTGGCTGCACTGTATAAGCCCCCTTTCTGCTCACAAAATCCCTTCATTGAGGCCTTGATGGGAACATGTGTGCAGTCTACAGTGTATGGCACCAATCACGTAAGTTAAGCCTGAGGGACTGTAAGTCAGAATCGGCATGGTCATCATGATTGTATTATCTTCATTAAAAATTATAATATACCCTAAGTTGGCAAAAAAAAAAAAACTAAGAGCACTACTTTGTGAATGGCACGACAGAAAGCTTATCAAGTTCTCCGCATCTCCAATAGTGTAAAGGAAGCCACTCGCAAATAATTTTAGGGCAATGCAAACATTTTGTGCTGTTATTAAAGCCCGATATCGAATCGAACATAAATGTGGATTTCCAACAAAATAATAATGTATTTAAACGACACCCTCACGACGATCGTTTCACGAGAAAACAAAAATAAATCTCAGAAATTAAGCTACACTATCGCGCTGCGCTGAAGGACTTCCCGTATCAGCCGCGATCTAATCCTGTTTACATGAAATAAGCCTGCTCGCGAGCAGGTTCAAGCTGACGGACCTGTTGCTATGACAGCAAGTCCAGGATGAGCGTCGAAGAACCAAACGATCCAAGATCATGGCAAATCGCCAACAATCAAATCCAGCTAACTGAGTTAGCGACGTACGAAGAACGAGCCCCAGGTTTCAAAATACTGGTTATTGTTGACATAACAAAAACTGCATAGACTTTGATGTTTCAGTTTTACAGGTATTTGCATGAAAAACATGCAATCCACAGTTTTTACACTACATTTCTTGGTTGGGAAATGTCCACATGTACAGTAATGTTCACATTCAAAAGCATTCCAGTAAAAAGCAAATCAGTTTTTTTCACCTCTCACTGCATGTCTCACTGCATCTCTCACTGCACCTCTCACTGCACCTCTAGCTGAATCTCTCACTGAATCTCTCACTGTACCTCACTGCATCTCTCACTGCACTTCTCACTGCATCTCTCACTGCATCTCTCACTGCACCTCTCACCATATCTCTCACTGCACCTCTCACTGCATCTCTCACTGCACATCTCACTGGGCCTGCTCTTCTCCCTGGGCCCCTTGCTCTTACTCTCCTCGTCCAGACGTTACAGTGTTTGTCTTTTTCTGTTTCCAAAAACATTACTTTTTACTGTAAAGTCCTCCTTTTACTGTATAAGTGTCAATGTAAAAAATAACCCCTGCCACTGAATCTAAGCCAGGCTGAAAACAGCCGTGGTTTGCCCAATTTACCCAACATAAATAAGCTGTGGGTCAATTATTCAATTGTTTTGTTTTGTTTTTATAATGTATCTAAGGTTTGGAGTATTGTTTTTGCTATTTTGGTATGGTGTGTGTTAACATTTGTAAATACTACAAAAACAATCCATAATTTTGTTGGGAGGTATAGCTTGTCTGTTAAGAAAATGTAAGCATTGTGGAAATGTGTTCATTGACTGCATATTGTGTGAAAACGACATGAAATGTGTGAATGGTATATGGCCACAAAAGATCAATGCTGCGCTAATTGTGTTTAGAGTTTTGAAAATGTGACAACTGTTTGGACAAATGCTTGTTAGCGACTGAAAAAAACTGTAAATAGTAAAGGCTTATGTTGAACATTATATACTGCTAAATACAACGTCTGTTTGTACAAGAATAAAGTATTAAATGGAAACATATCTGAAATGTTTGAGCTTTTGACAAATATTGCATTTATTTCACTTTAGCTGTGATAAATTATGCAAACACAATGTGAACGGTCACTACGGGAAGTATATGGAACAGCCGATGATGTCGAAACACTCCTAATGTGTGTCCGAAAACACATTGATTCACAACCGTGAACAACATACTGAACATCAACCTACTCTCAGGGCCGGATTAACCATTAGGGCAACTGGGCACTTGCCCAGGGGCCCACGACATCTTAAGGCGCTTTTCCACTGCATAGTACGGTACGGTTCGGTACGGCTCACTTGTGGTGCTTTTCCACTGCATGGTACGGTACAGTACGGTTTGCTTCAGGACGCTTTAAATGGTACCTGGTCTGTTGAGGTTCCAAGCGTACCGTACCGGTACTAAAATGTGACGTGAAACACTGCAGATCACTGATTGGTCAGACAGAATCGTCACTACCAGCGTCACTACTAGCGTCATTGGATTTGCGACACGAGACACGAGACACTTTTTTAGCAGTATTTTTGTTTTGCTGCCATCAGCCTCATTTTAAACACATTTTTCCGTCTAGCAGTTAAAAACAACCACATACCGAGAATCAGGAACACCATCCCCTCGATAGTCTCCATTGTTCCTGTGTTGTGGGTTTGAAAATGTGGCGCTTTTAAGATGATGTCATGGCAGTAGAGGCGCGCGCAAATAACGATCAGTCCCACACACGTAGGGGTACTACTGCAGTGGAAACGCAAAGGGAACCGAACTGTTCCGCTCCGAGTCGAAGCGTACTGCGCCGAACCGTACCGTACTATGCAGTGGAAAAGCGCCATAAGGGGCCCTGGACACCAGTGGCAATCGGGAGAGTCGGGAGTTTCCCAGGTGGGCCGGTAGTGTACCGAGGCCGCAAGGAACAGTTTGATAAAACGGAACGTATGTTTGCACTAAGTGCCTGTCTTTTATGAAAAAAGACGCCGGTGACGTCACAGCTACAGTGGCGTAGGTCAGGTTTTGTTGCGCTCGACGCGAGTTCGAATCCACCTTTTGCCGAAGTCTCTTCTCCCTTTTCCCAACACATAGGAGATGTAAAATGTATAACCTAACATAGGTCTCTAGCATTATATTTTGCCAACGAACTAAAATCGAAACCATGATATAGATTTTTGCCTTTATAAAACAGCACAAGACTTTAAGAATATGCATCCTGTCAGTGCTGGGTAAATTAAAGAAAAGTGTGCACTTTGCTCACGCGATCAGGATGGTCATCTGGTGTTTTCTCCTAAATACAAGCTAAAGGGTTTATTTCTTGCAAGTGAAGAAATAAGGACAAAAGTATTTTAATTTTCCTATATTAGTGTAATGTAGACTAAAATATAGGCTTTTGCAATATTAATTTTCATTTATATAGTACATTTATAAGCTTTATGGATTTTACGTCATAGGAATAATTATATCAATCATTATTACATTATTATAATAATTGTTTGGGATCCTAAAACACCATTGATAATTTAATGTAGACTGAGACTCAACTAAAAAGATGTTTGAGCCCTGTTTATTGTCCTGGTACAAATCAATGCCTTTTCTTTGTTCAACGAGCAGTTCATGGGTTGAAGCTCTTAATTTTGATCTCTAAGAGAGCACAGGATTTTTGCATTTAACCTTAAAATGTAAAAAAAATTCTTGCGGGGGAGCATGCCCCCGAACCCCCCTAGAGGAACAGTAAATCAGTAAAACTGTAAATGCTAAATTAGGGTCCACCCAACATACTTTTACAAATTCCTATAGGAAAGAACAACCATTTATGAACTTTACTCCAGCATAGTTCAACAAAGTTAAGTCAGTAAAACTGTAAATGTCATATTAAAATGTCCTTGGACAAAATATACATTTGGCCTGCTTAAGAGGGGGCCTACAAGACATTGTGCCCAGGGCCCTCTGAACTCTTAATCCAGCCCTGCCTACTCTGCATTGAGCCAACACAGAGCATGGCAAACGACTCCCTCTTGTGACATAACCGATTTTGAAAAAAACATTTTTAAAACTGGTCAAGGACACTCACTTTTTCTACAAAATTTGTGCCCTCACGTCTCACATTTTAACGCCCAACATTTTAAATCCTGCATTAAATTTTCATACGGTATTTTCAACAAGGTCATTCATTTTGTAAAAAAAAAATCTGCAATATGCCCTTTACATATTTTTAAAGAATTTAAGACATTTTAATAAGGACTGCAGAAACCTTTATGTGAGAAGAAAAATACTTTAACTATACTTATATACATTTAGTTTGTTTCTCCTCTAAATAGTTGCAATGAAATTGAAGTAGCGATAAATTGTTTATTCCTTTTACTCACCTATTCTCTAGCTCAGAAATGTCTGTTTGCAGTCTCAGATAGAATTTCTCCGCCTGGGAAAAGAGTTGTCGCAGCAGAAGGACGTTAGTGTGAGCTGTGTTTATGAGTTCCATCTCCACTTCTCCATGCACCAGCACCTGCAGCCCGTCAAGCATGTCAGACACCTCGTCCACCGTATAAGTCTCCTCTATGAGCCTTTAGTGTGTGTGGGGGGGGGGGGGGGGAGAACAATTAAAGATGGAAACTAAAAGAGTTATTGCAAATACACAAACGACATAGGCTTGCATTCTCTCACCTACTGTCCTTCAAGTCTTGGAAGCAGGAGTCGATTGTCTTCAGTCTCAAGGCCCGTTTAGAGCGGGCAAAGCGCATGTAGTTTATCACCTCATTCTGATGGTGCTCATTAAACCCAAAATCAGCCTATAGAGAAAGCCACAGAATATTGTATTTAAAGGGATAGTTGATAGTTCACCCAAAAATGAAAATTCTATCATAATTTACTCACCCTCAAGTTGTTTCAAAACTTTATGAATTACTTTTTTTCTGTTGAACAAAAAAGATTATATTTTGAAGAATGTCTGTAACCAAACAGTTGATGGGCCCCACTGACTTCCATAGTATTTTTTTTTCCTACTATGGGAGTCAAAGGGGGCTTGGGCCAGTCTGGTAACCCATATTCCTCAAAATGTTTTCTGTTTGGAACTACATGAGAGTGAATAAATTATGACAGAGGTTTCATTTTTGGGTGAACTATCTCTTTATTGGCAAACAGCTTTACAGACAAAGTTTGTGGCAGAAAACAGTCTATGCAGGAAAACTGCATAGACTGCACATACGGCAAAATACGGCAAAACTTAGCGCCGTCTTCTGGCTGAATGACACTTTAACACCAACTCACTGTACTAAGCGCTATAAGAATATTATGATTATGAAATTTAAACAATCTTGAATCTGACTTACATATCGAGTTTTACATTTAAAATTTTGCATTTACACAATTAAATGAATACAATAATATCTCAAACATGCAAATTACATGTGATAAATGATCACACTAAATGCGTCTTTATATCACGCATGTGTATTGTCGTGTAATTTATACACTAAAGTGAGTTTTTACGTGCATTTATACGCATTGGTTGGTTAGGGTAGGTTTAGGTATGGGGTGGGGTGCGTGTGTATTATACGTTTGGGTAGAATTAATGGTGTGGGGTGCGTGTGTCACGTTATAACGTTACCTTCGCACAAATTACGCTGGTTTCTGAACAGCTTATCATTTGATATTGCTTATAATAAAGAACATATATCAGTATTGTGTTATACTGAATTCACATTGCATTTATTGGTTTCAGTGGCATTAAAGCATTACTACTGGGTATTCATTATTTTCCCACACTTGAACTGCTTGTTTTTAGATTGCATCAATTTATTACTCAGAAATAACGCGTATGCAAATAAACTGGTCAAATATAGCCACACACATTATTTATTATCTTACCCATCAGATTAGCTAATGTTAGCTGGCTAAGCTACTTACCATTACAGCAGGGTGATGCGGAGTTTTATCGTGACAAGGAGTGAAAATAAAGGACTCTAGAATTAAATACAGTGCGTTAACATAAGGCTCAGAAGGCACTGTAATGAAAATAAAGTGGGAATGATGTTCACGACTGAGAGATTTGCAATGAACGGTAGCGAGAAGAGTACTGTTTTGCTTTGGGGTTGTGCTTGGAAACGGAACAGCGTTGCTGTGTTACACTGAAGAGATATTTTGCAGACGGCAGAGGGCGCGCTGCACACGGAAATCTTTGGGCCCTAAACCGGCCTAAACTGATATCAAAACAGAAGCAAAACTTTTTTACAAAACAAAGATTTTTGGCTTAGTTTATAGGTATTTTTAGTAGCAAAGTCCACATTGGGGTAGGTGGGTAATTCTAACATTGTTCACTGCAAATATTTTTGTTGGATAGCCTACTGTATGCTTATAATAACAGTAACAGTTAACTTAAAGGTGGAATACCTAAGATGTTTGCATTAAAATATCCCAAAATCACAAGGCCAGTGTTATATATTTAGTTAAGATGATAACTTACAATATTCCAAATGTTTCAAACAATGTTTAAATTGCCAGAAAATTGAGATTTTAACCAAGGAAACGGGGCTAGTCATTTAACCGTTTTATCATTTAATTGTTTTGTTACTGTTTAATTACAAATTATATTTGTAATTTTCCATACATTTTATGCAATTTAAGAAAACAGAAAAAATACTGTATGAAAAATACAATTAATTTTCTATATAAAAAATGTGAATGACTGAAATTTGTCATTAATGTCACAATAACTAAAATAACAGCTGCATTTTTATTTTACAGATATTATAAATAATAATATTATTTTGTAATTTGTAATTTGACAGTGTTTTGAGTACAATTTAAAATGATCGCCAAAAAATCACAGTTATTTTCTTTGAAATTACGATTTTTTTTTACAGTGTACTCATTGACTCATAAGAGTCCTTATTTTACCTACTGAATATAATTTTGGCCAAAGAGTTCTTGAAAATTAAGCTCATATACAGAATGACCTCTTATCATGTTATTTCAGCCAGACAGATAATTGACCTACTGAACATATTTCTGGCCCAAAAGTACTTGATCTTGAACTTTCCATTGTAAGGGGTTAACAATAAGGACCCAGAACCAGATAAGAAGAATGAAGACCCGGAGTCAGAATTATAAAAAATTAAAGAAAGTTTTACTGAACATACTTTGCCATTTCATCAGCAGAAGTCAGCTTCAAGACTGAGGAGTTCGTAGGCCGCCCCCTTTACAGTTACCACAATCACAGCAGTTATACCATTTTCAAGGTCTACATCAAAAAGCTATCTCCTCCTAGGGCTTTAGTCCGATCGACTTCAAATTTCTGCTGTGCCTTCTAAAGGCATTGACGATGAAAAGTTGTGCTATCTGCGCGTTTTCCTCAATGGGCGTGTCCGTGGAGTCGATGATTCGCCATGAAACAGGAAGTTGTAGTAACTTGGCTGTAAATGCCCAGATCTGCACCAAATTGTACACATTTGACAAGAGTCTCGCCCTGAACAAATCTACATGCCGACATTCACCCACAGTCATAGCGCCACCTGCTGGCAACAGGAAGTGACCTTTAATGAAGCAACGTAGCAAATTCACAACCGCACCGGCTGAGCTGCAAAACATGCAACGCGGCCGCCTCACACCCCGACGCGCTACAGGTGCGAGGGCCCGCCCATCGCTGCTTGCAGCTTTAATTAGGGCCCGAGCACTAACAGTGCGAGGACCCTATTGAAACTGTGAGGGATTATTAGGGCCCGAGCACTAACAGTGCGAGGACCCTATTGAAACTGTTAGGATTATTAGGGCCCGAGCACTAACAGTGCGAGGACCCTCTTGAAATGAAGTTTTATGTAAACAAAGTTCGGGAGGAGCATGTTCAGGCAATCAACCAATCAACTCAAAGGAAGCCGGTATAAATAAAGCTTCTCTCACCTCATGTCTCACGACAAGTCTCTCAGCATTTGACTCCGCCCTTGTGCCGTCATGTCCGAGCTAGAGCTTTTCCCATCCGATGACGATTCTCTCGTCACTGATGAGACTCCTTCACAACCCGCGGATCCAAGGATCGTTCCATCTCCAGCCTCCTCAAACCGGGGACGCCAACTTCCACGATCCTCTCCACGCACGCCAAGACGCCGAGGACTCCCCTCACCACCACCGGCGAGGACCCCACCATCTTCCTCTGCGTCTTCGCACTCTTTGACACACCCAAACATACCTCCCATAGGGAAGTGGACCGTTAAAGCGCTGAGACAAGCCCTGATTAATTCAGACGTCAACTTTTCTCGCAGAGCGAAAAAAGTAGATTTATATAATTTGTACGTGTCTTTACAACCTACTCACCTTTCTGTTCCAGATGCCATTTCACCGGCTCGAACGAGCAGAGCCTGCCGGACCCGGATTGCTCGCCTTCCAGCCTATCCACCTTCAGTGCCGGGCTCCGCCCACGCGCCACGTCGCCGCAGACCTTCCGCCAGCCTGGGCCGCGCCCCAGACCCAGTCGCGGAAGGGGTTCTTTCTCTTCCAGGTCAAATTTTCCCTCCAGCCCCTCCCACCGTGGCACCGAACGCGCCGGATCTCTGTAACACCAACATTACATCAGCTCCTCAAACGCTTCCTCTCCCTCCCGTTGTTACTTCTTTCAATTTTCCTTACTTTCAAGCCCCAGGTGCGCACCCTGACCCTAGCGCGAGGATGCCTCCGTTAGCCGGTCAGACGCCGACGCATTTTCTTCCTCTTCCTCACTACTACCCTCAATTCTTCCCCCCTCCACCCGGAGCAGGGGCTGACTCTGGCGTGAGGATGCCTCCGCAATCGACCTCAGCTCCGGTCCTCCCCACTTCTAATCCTCTACACGCTCGATCTTCCTTCTCTCTCTTTTCAGCCACTCCTCAACCAGCCCCTCCAAACGCCGTCGCCGCAGAACCTCCGCCAGTGACGAACAGCATCAGAGCTCAAATCCTCGCAGGTGCGGATGTAGACTTGGGCTCCCTACTTTCGATGTTCCCCATGCCGGAATCCAATCGCCAGGTGGATTGCGGCGATATATCCGTCACTTTAAAAAACAACACGCAAGCTTCATCTCGCACATTGTCTTTGGCCGAATTCTGTATTTCCTTTAACCGCTATACCGAAGTTATATGCTCCGTTTTTCCCCATAGACGGCGCGAGCTCAACGATTACCTTTCCATCATAGCGGAGCTTGCGCTGTCGTATGGGGGTAGTCATTTTTACACTTATCACAAATTATTTTCTGCTAAATGCGCCGTCCGTATTTCTCAATGGAATCAGTGTCCTTACTGGGGAGCGTTGGACTCTGATCTCCATAATCGCGTCTTTCTCGGATGCCGAAACATCTCTTGCGCAATTTGCAGGTCCGTAAACCATGCCACCACAGCATGCCCGCAAATCAATCCCTCGATTCCTCCCGGCCCAGCGCAGATCCCCATCAAACCCACAAGCTACGTCCCGCGACCGGCAAGAGAGGACCTCTCTTCCGGTAGCATCTTTCCGAGCAGAGCCCCAAACGTCGCGTCGAACAGACAAGTCTGCAATAATTTCAACGAGGGTAAATGCCAAAGACAACGCTGTCGTTTTCTCCACATTTGCAATTATTGTGGCGGTGCCCACGCCCGTGTTGTATGTCCTGTACAAAAAGCTGTAAATAAAGGCGAGAAAAACTATCTCTCGACTCCAGTGAATATTTCCCGCCTGGCTGAGGAATTATTCCATCACCCAGACGCCAACTTTACAAATTACCTGTTGTCCGGTCTCAGCCAAGGTTTTAAACCTGGCGTGGAATGCCAGCCTACCAAAAACATCATCTGCAATAATCTTCAGTCTTCCTTAGCAGAGCCCGAAGTGGTAGACGAGCTAATAAAAAAAGAAATAGAATCAGGTTTCATGATCGGTCCGTTCGAAGCCCCCCCGTTCGTCAAATTCCGCATTAGCCCCATAGGCGTGGCTACAAGAAAATTTTCAGGAAAAAAGCGCTTGATTATCGACCTCTCAGCTCCTCACAACTCTCCATATCCAAGCATCAACAGTCTCATTCCCCTCGAAGAGTTCTCAATTAAATATCACGACGTTGATCAAGCTATAACCATGATCAAAATAGCAGGTCGCGGCGCGTGGATGGCGAAAGTAGATATCACTTCTGCTTTCAAAGTAATGCCTATCCATCCAGATTCGTGGCATTTATTCGGCGTGAACTGGCGGGGAAAATTTTATTTTTCGGTACGCCTAACTTTCGGTTGCAAAAGCAGCCCCAAAATCTTTGACACCCTATCAGAAGCCATATGTTGGATCCTTTCCAATAATTACGCAATTCCTCACCTCCTCCATCTGCTCGATGATTTCTTAATCATTTCACCTCACGACGCCATCCCCGCGGCTCACCTCGTCAGGGTGCAAAAAGTCTTCGCCGAGCTAGGGATTCCGTTAGCTCAGGAAAAAACAACAGGGCCAACCACATCCATAGAATTTCTGGGCATCAATCTGGATTCCGTTAATTTCCAGGCTTCACTGCCAAAGGAAAAAATAGATCGAATCATTTTAATCGCCGCCAATTTTACGGACCGCTCAAAATGTTCTAAACGCGAACTCCTCTCGCTGCTTGGTCACTTAAACTATGCAATGCGTATCATCCCGCAAGGCCGCCCGTTTATCACGCATCTCCTCGCACTCTCGTCATCAGTCCACGCGCTGGAAGACCAAGTCAACCTTTCTTGCGAGTGCAAAAAGGAGCTAAAATTATGGATCACTTTCCTTAATCAGTGGAACGGTCTAACTTTTTTTTACGACGATTTTATCTCTCTCCCCCTCGACATCAAGTTGTTTACAGACGCAGCTCCCTCAGTCGGTTTCGGAGGTTATTACCAGGGTCGCTGGTTTGCATCTCCATGGCCCCCCCAGCTGCTAGACACTCCCGAGTCCTCAGCCTCCTCGGCCCTTTTTGAGCTCTACCCGATTGTCGTCGCAGCTTCCCTATGGGGGAAAGAATGGTCATCTAAAAGCATTCAAATTCATTGCGACAATGAAGCAACCGTTCAATGCATCAATAAAGGTCGTTCTCGCTCACCTGCAATAATGCCACTCCTCAGACGCCTCATCTGGATCTCCGCCTGCGATCAGTTCATCATTAATGCAAAACACGTCCCAGGTGTTCTCAACCAAATCGCTGACTCTCTCTCCCGTTTCTATTTTCAGAGATTCAGGATGCTGGCACCAGAAGCGGACCCCGTTCCAACCCCAGTACCTCCTTATTCTCAACTAATCTTCCCATAAACCATCCATTGAAATCCCTTCTGGTCACGTCCATCGATTCTATCCTGCAAGCAGTTTCTCCCAGAACTCTCCAATCATACTACACCGCGTGGAAATCTTTCAAATTATTTCACCTCTCGCATAACTTACCGTTTCCTGATTTTTCTCTTCTAACCGTTACTTCTTTCATATCTCACCTCAACCAAGTTAAAGGTCTCCAAGCCGGATCCATAAAAAGCTATTTAAGCGGCATTCAATTCTTTCACAAACTAACTTATGGTAAGCCCGCCCCCGCTATCAATAACTCCCAAACGTCCCTTCTCATTAAAGGAATTCAAAGAACTCACCCCACTCGCCCGGATACCAGACAACCCATTACAATTGATATACTCGCCAAATGCATTACATCACTCCGTCTAGGATACCACTCCACCAACACAGCGCGCACACTAGAAGCTATGTTTATTTTGGCTTTCTTCGGCTTTCTCCGTTGCTCAGAATTGACAATCACTTCCAATTTCAATCCAAACATTCACCCTACCATCTCAGATTTGCAGATCGTGGATAACGAAACTATATCTTTCTTCATCAAACAAAGCAAAACAGATCGAGCTAAAAAAGGTCATTTTGTATATATTTTCAATCTGCCGACTCCCATTCAACCGTTCCATTCCCTGCTAAATTACCTTCAGTATAAACGTTCCACGCTAAAATCCCCTCTCGATCCACTCTTCACAGACGACTCCAATCATCCAGCCACGAGATTCTGGTTCCAAAAACATCTCAAAGCAGTCCTCATCAAATCCGGCATCTCCGCAAACCAATTTTCAAGCCATTCTTTTCGCATCGGCGCAGCAACCACAGCCGCACAAAAAGGTCTTTCCCAACAACAAATCCAAACCCTCGGTCGTTGGTCATCTGAAGCTTTCAATACTTACATTAGATCCAGCCGCTTCCACATCCGAAACGCTCACCAAACCCTTACTAATTAATTAATTAATTAATTTCCATCACCTGTTGCGCTCCGTTCATCGACACCATCACCGTATTCCACGCCCGCGTCGTAAGCATATCCAAATTACGGCGTAACATTTTAAAATTGCAGGCTCCCCCGTTCGTACGAAGTGACGGCTCCCCGCTCGTGGGCCGGGCTCGTCCCCCTTCCGAGCCGCTGGTCGAGCCCTCCCGTCCGAATCGCAGTGAGAGCCTGCCTACTTTCATCATCGTTGGACGGCCGCGCTCGTGTCGCCGCAAGGGCTCCCCGTTCGTTGGGCCGCGAGAGGTCTATTCCCGTGCCCCAGCACCCTTCGAAGCGCCGGTCGAGCCCTCCCGACCGAGTACAGCGGGCGCCCCCGTTCAACTGGCGAGGCTTACCCTTCCGACGCTGTGTGCACTTAAGTTCCCGTCGGATGCCGCGAGAGCCCTCCCGGTTGAACGGCTTAACTCGTTCCAATATCCCGCTCGTCTAAATCTGGCGTCATCGAGCTGTCAGTTCAACTGCTGGCGGGGCTTATCCGTCCGATGCTGTGAGCATCCAAGTTCCCGTCGGACGTCGCGAGAGCCCTCAATGGTCGAACGGTCAAGCTCGTTCTTTGGTAATTACCTTCTCATGCCCTTCACTTTTTGGGGGGAATATTTTTACGCTCGCTGTCCCATACCTTGCTTTTTGGGGAGAACTCTGGGTTCGGGCAAAAATTCCGGGCTCGGAGCCCTCCCCCGAACAGCAAGCCAAATACGCATTAAAATTATATTTGATTTCATGTACATGTGAACTCGTGAAATGAAGTTTTATGTAAACAAAGTTCGGGAGGAGCATGTTCAGGCAATCAACCAATCAACTCAAAGGAAGCCGGTATAAATAAAGCTTCTCTCACCTCATGTCTCACGACAAGTCTCTCAGCATCCCTCCACCACCCCATCACCTCACTCTGGGCTGGGTCTACCCCAGCATAGGGGGAGAACTCTGGGTTCGGGCAAAAATTCCGGGCTCGGAGCCCTCCCCCGAACAGCAAGCCAAATACGCATTAAAATTATATTTGATTTCATGTACATGTGAACTCGTGAAACTGTTAGGGTTATTTTTTAGGGCCCGAGCACTAACAGTGCGAGGACCCTATTGAAACTGTTAGGATTATTTTTTTTTTCTTTTTTCTTTTTTCTTTTTTCTTTTTTCTGCAAAGTAAGCGCCATTTTCGGGGCCGCAACATGCTCAAAAACTCACCAAATTTGGCACGCATGTCAGGACTGGTGAAAAATTTCGTATTTTGTGGGTTTCGCGGATGGGCGTGGCAAAATGGCACGCTAGCGCCACCTAGAAAATTGGAAAAAATTAGCCCCTCGTCCACGTTCAACCTACATGCACGAAATTTGGTGGGGACGTGTATCATATCAAGACGCACAACAAAGCCTCAAGAACCCATACCCTAAACTCGACAGGAAGTGCGCAATTTTGAATTTGGCGGCCATTTATGGACGATTTACACACTCCGTACTTTAACAAACTCCTCCTAGGGATTTAGTCGGATCGACTTCAAATTTCTGCTGTGCCTTCTAAAGGCATTGACGATGTAAAGTTGTGCTATCTGCGCGTTTTCGTCGATGGGCGTGTCCGTGGCGTCGAAGATTCGCCATGAAACAGGAAGTTGTAATAACTTGGCTGTAAATGCCCAGATCTGCACGAAATTTGACACCTTTGACAAGAGTCCCGCCCTGAACAAATCTACATGCCGACATTCACCCACAGTCATAGCGCCACCTGCTGGCAACAGGAAGTTACCTTTAACGAAGCAGTCCCCGCCGCTTGTTTAACTGACATGTACGAAATTTCTGTGGTACATCTACCGTGACCAGACGCACAAAAAAGCTTCAAGAACCATACCCTAAACTCGACAGGAAGTCCGCCATTTTGAATTTGGCGACCGATTTGGGACGATTTACACACTCCGTACTTTAACGAACTCCTCCTAGGGATTTAGTCGGATCAACTTCAAATTTCTGCTGTACCTTCTAAAGGTATTGACGATGTAAAGTTGTCCTATCTGCGTGTTTTCGTCGATGGGCGTGTCCGTGGCATCGATGATTCGCCATGAAACAGGAAGTTGTAGTAACTTGGCTGTAATTGCCCAGATATGCATGAAATTTTACACATTTGACAAGAATCCCGCCTTGAACAAAACTACATGCCGACATTCACCCACAGTCATAGCGCCACCTAGTGACAACAGGAAGTGACGTTTAACGAAGCAGCCCCCGTCGCATGTTTGACCGACATGTACGAAATTTCTGTGGTACATCTACCATGTCCAGACGCACAGAAAAGCCTCTTGGAGCAATGCCCTAAACTCGACAGGAAGTCGGCCATTTCGTATTTTACCGCCATTTTTGGATGATTTAATCATTACGTACTTTAACTAACTCCTCCTAGGGATTTAGTTGGATCGACTTCAAATTTCTGCTGTGCCTTCTAAAGGCATTGAAGATGTAAAGTTGTGCTATCTGCGCGTTTTCGTCGATGGGCGTGTCCATGGCGTCGATGATTCGCCTTGAAACAGGAAGTTGTAGTAACTTGGCTGTAAATGCCCAGATCTGCATGAAATTTTACACATTTCACAAGAGTCCAGCCCTGAACAAATCTACATGCCGACATTCACCCACAGTCATAGCGCCACCTAATGGCAACAGCAAGTGACCTTTAACGAAGCAGCCCCCGTCGCATGTTTGACCGACATGTACGAAATTTCTGTGGTACATCTACCATGTCTAGACGCACAGAAAAGTCTCTTGGAGTGATGCCCTAAACTCAACAGGAAGTGGGCCATTTCTAATTTTACCGCCATTTTTGGATGATTTACTCATTACGTACTTTAACGAACTCCTCCTAGGGCTTTAGTCAGATCGACTTCACATTTCTCCTGTGACTTCTAAAGGGATTGACGATGTAAAGTTGTGCTATCTGCGCATTTTCGCCGATGGGCGTATCCGTGGCGTCGATGATTCGCCATGAAACAGGAAGTTTTATTAACTTGGCTGTAAATGCCCAGATCTGCAAGACATTTTACACATTTGACAAGAGTCCCGTCCTGAACAAATCTACATGCCGACATTCACCAACAGTCATAGTGCCACCTGCTGGCAACAGGAAGTGACCTTTAATGAAGCGTAGCAAATTCACAGCCGCACCGGCTGAGCTCCAGATTATGCAACGCGGCCGCCTCACAACCCGACGCGCTACAGGTGCGAGGGCCCGCCCATCGCTGCTTGCAGCTTTAATTTTTTTTTCTTTTTTCTTTTTTCTTTTTTCTGCAAAGTAAGCGCCATTTTCGGGGCCTCAACATGCTCAAAAACTCACCAAATTTGGCACGCATGTCAGGACTGGTGAAAAATTTCATATTTTGTTGGTTTCGCGGATGGGCGTGGCAAAATGGCTCCCTAGCGCCACCTAGAAAATTGGAAAAAATTAGCCCCTCGTCCACGTTCAACCTACAAACACGAAATTTGGTGGGGACGTGTATCATATCAAGACGCACAAAAAAGCCTCAATAACCCATACCCTAAACTCAACAGGAAGTCGGCCATTTTGAATTTGGCGCCCATTTTGGGACGATTTACACACTCAGTACTTTAACGAACTCCTCCTAGGGATTTAGTCGTATCGACTTCAAATTTCTGCTGTGCCTTCAAAAGGCATTGACGATGTAAAGTTGTGCTATCTGCGCGTTTTCGTCGATGGGCGTGTCCGTGGCGTCGAAGATTCGCCATGAAACAGGAAGTTGTAGTAGCTTGGCTGTAAATGCCCAGATCTGCACGAAATTTTACACATTTGACAAGAGTCCCGCCCTGAACAAATCTACATGCTGACATTCACCCACAGTAATAGCGCCACCTGCTGGCAACAGGAAGTGACCTTTAACGAAGCAGCCCCCGTCGCATGTTTGACCGACATGAACGAAATTTCTGTGGTACATCTACCATGTCCAGACACACAGAAAAGTCTCTTGGAGCATTGCCCTAAACTCAACAGAAAGTCGGCCATTTCGAATTTTACCGCCATTTTTGGATGATTTACTCATTACGTACTTTAACTAACTCCTCCTAGGGCTTTAGTCGGATCGACTTCACATTTCTGCTGTGCCTTCTAAAGGCATTGACGATGTAAAGTTGTGCTATCTGCACGTTTTCGTCAATGGGCGTGTCCGTGGCGTCGATGATTCGCCATGAAACAGGAAGTTGTAGTAACTTGGCTGTAAATGGCCAGATATGCATGAAATTTTATACCTTTGACAAGAGTCCTGTCCTGAAGAAATCTACATGCCGAACATTCACCCACAGTCATAGCGCTATCTGCTGGCAACAGGAAGTGACCTTTAGCGAAGCAGCGTAGCAAATGCACAGCCGCACTGGCTGAGCTGCAGAATATGCAACGCGGCCGCCTCACACCCCAACACGCTACAGGTGCGAGGGCCCGCCCATCGCTGCTTGCAGCTTTAATTTTTTTTTTTTTCTTTTTTTTTTCTGCAAAGTAAGCGCCATTTTCGGGGCCGCAACATGCTCAAAAACTCACCAAATTTGGCACTCATGTCAGGACTGGTAAAAAATTTCGTATTTTGTGGGTTTCGCGGATGGGCGGGGCAAAATGGCTCGCTAGCGCCACCTAGAAAATTGGAAAAAATTAGCCCCTCGTCCACGTTCAACCTACATGCACGAAATTTGGTGGGGACGTGTATA
Organism: Pimephales promelas; assembly: GCF_988280905.1. Classification (NCBI taxonomy): domain Eukaryota; kingdom Metazoa; phylum Chordata; class Actinopteri; order Cypriniformes; family Leuciscidae; genus Pimephales; species Pimephales promelas. The sequence continues at coordinate 8,644,937 of NC_142790.1, forward strand.
ATTTCAAGACGCACAAAAAAGCCTCAAAAACCCATACCCTAAACTCGACAGGAAGTCCGCCATTTTGAATTCGGCGACCAAATTGGGACGATTTACACACTCCGTACTTTAACGAACTCCTCCTAGGGATTTAGTCGGATCAACTTCAAATTTCTGCTGTACCTTCTAAAGGCATTGACGATGTAAAGTTGTGCTATCTGCGCGTTTTCGTCGATGGGTGTGTCCGTGGCGTCGATGATTCGCCGTGAAACAGGAAGTTGTAGTAACTTGGCTGTAAATGCCCAGATCTGCACGAAATTAAACACATTTGACAAGAGTCCCGCCCTGAACAAATCTACATGCCGACATTCACCCATAGTCATAGCGCCACCTGCTGGCAATAGGAAGTGACGTTTAACGAAGCAGCCCCCGCCGCTTGTTTGACCGACATGTACGAAATTTCTGTGGTACATCTACCATGACCAGCCGCACAAAAAAGCCTCAAAAACCCATACCCTAAACTCGACAGGAAGTCCGCCATTTTGAATTCGGCGACCAAATTGTTACGATTTACACACTCCGTACTTTAACGAACTCCTCCTAGGGATTTAGTCGGATCAACTTCAAATTTCTGCTGTACCTTCTAAAGGCATTGACGATGTAAAGTTGTGCTATCTGCGCGTTTTCGTCGATGGGTGTGTCCGTGGCGTCGATGATTCGCCGTGAAACAGGAAGTTGTAGTAACTTGGCTGTAAATGCCCAGATCTGCATGAAATTTAACACATTTTACAAGAGTCCCGCCCTGAACAAATCTACATGCCGACATTCACCCACAGTAATAGCGCCACCTGTTGGCAACAGGAAGTGACATTTAATGAAGCAGCCCCCGCCGCATGGTTGACCGACATGTACGAAATTTCTGTGGTACATCTACCATGTCCAGATGCACAGAAAAGTCTCTTGGAGCGATGCCTTAAACTCAACAGGAAGTCGGCCATTTCTAATTTTACCGCCATTTTTGGATGATTTACTCATTACCTACTTTAACGAACTCCTCATAGGGATTTTGTCGTATCGACTTCAAATTTCTGCTGTGCCTTCTAAAGGCATTGACAATGTAAAGTTGTGCTATCTGCACGTTTTCGTCGATGGGCGTGTCCGTGGCGTCGATGATTCGCCATGAAAGAGAAAGTTGTAGTAACTTGGTTGTAAATGACCAGATCTGCACCAAATTTTACACATTTGACAAGAGTCCCGCCCTGAACAAATCTCCGTGCCGATATTCACCCTAGGTCATAGCGCCATCTGCTGGCAACAGGAAGTGACCTTAAACGAAGCAGCGAACCAAATTCACAGCCGCACCGGCTGAGCCGCAGAATATGCAACGTGGCCGCCTCACACCCCAACGCGCTACAGGTGCGAGGGCCCGCCCATCGCTGCTTGCAGCTTTAATTAGGGCCCGAGCACTAACAGTGCGAGGACCCTATTGAAACTGTTAGGATTATTTTTTTTCTTTTTTCTGCAAAGCAAGTGCCATTTTCGGGGCCGCAACATGCTCAAAAACTCACCAAATTTGGCATGCATGTCAGGACTGGTGAAAAATTTCGTATTTTGTGGGTTTCGCGGATGGGCGGGGCAAAATGGCACGCTAGCGCCACCTAGAAAATTGGAAAAAATTAGCCCCTCGTCCACGTTCAACCTACATGCACGAAATTTGGTGGGGACGTGTATCATATCAAGACGCACAAAAAAGCCTCAAGAACCCATACCCTAAACTCGACAGGAGGTCCGCCATTTTGAATTTGGCGGCCATTTTTGGACGATTTACAGACTCCGTACTTTAACGAACTCCTCCTAGGGATTTTGTCGGATCGACTTAAAATTTCTGCTGTGCCTTCTAAAGGCATTGACGATGTAAAGTTGTGCTATCTGCGCGTTTTCGTCGATGGGCGTGTCCGTGACGTCGAAGATTCGCCATGAAACAGGAAGTTGTAGTAACTTGGCTGCAAATGCCCAGATCTGCACAAAATTTTACACATTTGACAAGAGTCCCGCCCTGAACAAATCTACATGCCGACATTCACCCACAGTCATAGCGCCACCTGCTGGCAACAGGAAGTGACCTTTAACGAAGCAGCCCCCGCCACTTGTTTGACCGAAATGTACGAAATTTCTGTGGTACATCTACCATGACCAGACGCACAAAAAAGCCTCAAGAACCCATACCCTAAACTCGACAGGAAGTCCGCCATTTTGAATTTGGCGACCGATTTGGGACGATTTACACACTCCGTACTTTAACGAACTCCTCCTAGGGATTTAGTCGGATCAACTTCAAATTTCTGCTGTACCTTCTAAAGGCATTGACGATGTAAAGTTGTGCTATCTGCGCGTTTTCGTCGATGGGCGTGTCCGTGGCGTCGATGATTCGCCATGAAACAGGAAGTTGTAGTAACTTGGCTGTAAAAGCCCAGATATGCATGAAATTTTACACCTTTGACAAGAGTCCCGCCCTGAACAAATCTACATGCCGACATTCACCCACAGTCATAGCGCCACCTGCTGGAAACAGGAAGTGAACTTTAACGAAGCAGCGTAGCAAATGCACATCCACACCGGCTGAGCTGCAGAAAATGCAACGTGGCCGCCTCAGACCCCGACGTGCAACAGGTGCGAGGGCCCGCCCATCGCTGCTTGCAGCTTTAATTTTTTTTATTTATTTTTTTTTCTGCAAAGTAAGTGCCATTTTCGGGGCCGCAACATGCTCAAAAACTCACCAAATTTGGCACGCATGTCAGGACTGGTGAAAAATTTCGTATTTTGTGGGTTTCGCGGATGGGCGGGGCAAAATGGCTCGCTAGCGCCACCTAGAAAATTGGAAAAAATTAGCCCCTCGTCCACGTTCAACCTACATGCACGAAATTTGGTGGGGACGTGTATCATATCAAGACGCACAAAAAAGCCTCAAGAACCCATACCCTAAACTCGACAGGAGGTCCGCCATTTTGAATTTGGCGGCCATTTTTGGACGATTTACAGACTCCGTACTTTAACGAACTCCTCCTAGGGATTTAGTCGGATCGACTTCAAATTTCTGCTGTGCCTTCTAAAGGCATTGACGATGTAAAGTTGTGCTATCTGCGCGTTTTCGTCGATGGGCGTGTCCGTGGCGTCGAAGATTCGCCATGAAACAGGAAGTTGTAGTAACTTGGCTGTAAATGCCCAGATCTGCACGAAATTTTACACATTTGACAAGAGTCCCGCCCTGAACAAATCTACATGCCGACATTCACCCACAGTCATAGCGCCACCTGCTGTCAACAGGAAGTGTCCTTTAACGAAGCAGCCCCCGCCGCTTGTTTGACCGACATGTACGAAATTTCTGTGGTACTTCTACCATGACCAGACGCACAAAAAAGCCTCAAGAACCCATACCCTAAACTCGACAGGAAGTCCGCCATTTTGAATTTGGCGACCGATTTGGGACGATTTACACACTCCGTACTTTAACGAACTCCTCCTAGGGATTTAGTCGGATCAACTTAAAATTTCTGCTGTACCTTCTAAAGGCATTGACGATGTAAAGTTGTGCTATCTGCGCGTTTTCGTCGATGGGCGTGTCCGTGGCGTCGATGATTCGCAATGAAACAGGAAGTTGTAGTAACTTGGCTGGAAATGCCCAGATCTACACGAAATTTTACACATTTGACAAGAGTCCCGCCCTGAACAAATCTACATGCCGACATTCACCCACATTCATAGCGCCACCTAGTGGCAAGAGGAAGTGACTTTTAACGAAGCAGCCCCCGTCGCATGTTTGACCGACATGTACGAAATTTCTGTGGTACATCTACCATGTCCAGACGCACAGAAAAGTCTCTTGGAGCGATGCCCTAAACTCAACAGGAAGTTAGCCATTTCTAATTTTACCGCCATTTTTGGATGATTTACTCATTACGTACTTTAACTAACTCCTCCTAGGGATTTAGTCGGATCGACTTCAAATTTCTGCTGTGCCTTCTAAAGGCATTGATGATGTAAAATTCTAAAGGCATTGACGATGTAAAGTTGTGCTATCTGCGCGTTTTCGTCGATGGGCGTGTCCGTGACGTCGAAGATTCGCCATGAAACAGGAAGTTGTAGTAACTTGGCTGCAAATGCCCAGATCTGCACAAAATTTTACACATTTGACAAGAGTCCCGCCCTGAACAAATCTACATGCCGACATTCACCCACAGTCATAGCGCCACCTGCTGGCAACAGGAAGTGACCTTTAACGAAGCAGCCCCCGCCACTTGTTTGACCGAAATGTACGAAATTTCTGTGGTACATCTACCATGACCAGACGCACAAAAAAGCCTCAAGAACCCATACCCTAAACTCGACAGGAAGTCCGCCATTTTGAATTTGGCGACCGATTTGGGACGATTTACACACTCCGTACTTTAACGAACTCCTCCTAGGGATTTAGTCGGATCAACTTAAAATTTCTGCTGTACCTTCTAAAGGCATTGACGATGTAAAGTTGTGCTATCTGCGCGTTTTCGTCGATGGGCGTGTCCGTGGCGTCGATGATTCGCAATGAAACAGGAAGTTGTAGTAACTTGGCTGTAAATGCCCAGATCTTCACTAAATTTTACACATTTGACAAGAGTCCCGTCCTGAACAAATCTACATGCCGACATTCACCCACAGTCATAGCGCCACCTAGTGGCAACAGGAAGTGACCTTTAACGAAGCAGCCCCCGCCGCATGTTTGACCGACATGTACGAAATTTTTGTGGTACAACTAACATATCCAGACGCACAGAAAAGTCTCTTGGAGCGATGCCCTAAACTCAACAGGAAATCGGCCATTTCTAATTTTACCGCCATTTTTGGATGATTTACTCATTACGTACTTTAACTAACTCCTCCTAGGGACTTAGTCGGATCGACTTCACATTTCTGCTGTGCCTTCTAAAGGCATTGACGATGTAAAGTTGTGCTATCTGTGCGTTTTCGTCCATGGGCGTGTCCGTGGCGTCGATGATTCGCCATGAAACAGGAAGTTGTTGTAACTTGGCTGTAAATGCCCAGATCTGCACAAAATTTTACATATTTGACAAGAGTCCCGTCCTGAACAAATCTACATGCCGACATTCACCCACAGTCATAGCGCCACCTAGTGGCAACAGGAAGTGACCTTTAACGAAGCAGCCCCCGCCGCATGTTTGACCGACATGTACGAAATTTTTGTGGTACAACTAACATATCCAGACGCACAGAAAAGTCTCTTGAAACGATGCCCTAAACTCAACAGAAAATCGGCCATTTCTAATTTTACCGACATTTTTGGATGATTTACTCATTACGTACTTTAACTAACTCCTCCTAGGGACTTAGTCGGATCGACTTCACATTTCTGCTGTGCCTTCTAAAGGCATTGACGATGTAAAGTTGTGCTATCTGCGCGTTTTCGTCGACGGGTGTGTCCGTGGCGTCAATGATTCGCCATTAAACAGGAAGTTGTAGTAACTTGGCTGTAAATGCCCAGATCTGCATGAAATTTTACACATTTGACAAGAGTCCTGCCCTGAACAAATCTACATGCAGACATTCACCCACAGTCATAGCGCCACCTGCTGGCAACAGGAAGTGACCTTTAACGAAGCAGAGCAAATGCACAGCGGCACTGGCTGAGCTGCAGAATATGCAATGCGGCTGCCTCACACCCCGACGTGCTACAGGTGCGAGGGCCCGCCCATCGCTGCTTGCAGCTTTAATTTTTTTTTTTTTTTTTTTTTTTTTTCTGCAAAGTAAGTGCCATTTTCGGGGCCGCAACATGCTCAAAAACTCACCAAATTTGGCACGCATGTCAGGACTGGTGAAAAATTTCGTATTTTGTGGGTTTCGCGGATGGGCGGGGCAAAATGGCACGCTAGCGCCACCTAGAAAATTGGAAAAAATTAGCCCCTCGTCCACGTTCAACCTACATGCACGAAATTTGGTGGGGACGTGTATCATATCAAGACGCACAAAAAAGCCTCAAGAACCCATACCCTAAACTCGACAGGAGGTCCGCCATTTTGAATTTAGCGGCCATTTTTGGACGATTTACAGACTCCGTACTTTAACGAACTCCTCCTAGGGATTTAGTCGGATCGACTTAAAATTTCTGCTGTGCCTTCTAAAGGCATTGACGATGTAAAGTTGTGCTATCTGCGCGTTTTCGTCGATGGGCGTGTCCGTGGCGTCGAAGATTCGCCATGAAACAGGAAGTTGTAGTAACTTGGCTGTAAATGCCCAGATCTGCACGAAATTTTACACATTTGACAAGAGTCACGCCCTGAACAAATCTACATGCCGACATTCACCCACAGTCATAGCGCCACCTGCTGGCAACAGGAAGTGACCTTTAACGAAGCAGCCCCCGCCGCTTGTTTGACCGACATGTACGAAATTTCTGTGGTACATCTACCATGTCCAGACGCACAAAAAAGCCTCAAGAACCCTTACCCTAAACTCGACAGGAAGTCCGCCATTTTGAATTCGGCGACCAAATTGGGACGATTTACACACTCCGTACTTTAACGAACTCCTCCTAGGGAATTAGTCGGATCGACTTCAAATTTCTGCTGTGCCTTCTAAAGGCATTGACAATGTAATGTTGTGCTCTCTGCGCGTTTTCGTCGATGGGCGGGTCCGTGGCGTCGATGATTCGCCATGAAACAGGAAGTTGTAGTAACTTGGCTGTAAATGCCCAGATCTGCACGAAATTTTACACATTTGACAAGAGTCCCGCCCTGAACAAATCTACATGCCGACTTTCAACCACAGTCATAGCGCCACCTGCTGGCAACAGGAAGTGAACTTTAACGAAGCAGCCCCTGCCGCATGTTTGACCGACAGGCACAAAATTTCTGTGGTACATCTACCATGTCCAGACGCACAGAAAAGCCTCTTGAAGCAATGCCCTAAACTCGACAGGAAGTCGGCCATTTCTAATTTTACCGCCATTTTTGGATGATTTACTCATTACGTACTTTAACTAACTCCTCCTAGGGATTTAGTCGGATCCACTTCAAATTTCTGCTGTGCCTTTTAAAGGCATTGACGATGTAAAGTTGTGCTATCTGCGCGTTTTCGTCGATGGGCGTGTCCGTGGCGTCGATGATTCGCCATGAAACAGGAAGTTGTAGTAACTTGGCTGTAAATGCCCAGATCTGCACGAAATTTTACACATTTGACAAGAGTCCTGCCCTGAACAAATCTAAATGCCGACATTCACCCACAGTCATAGCGCCACCTAGTGGCAACAGGAAGTGACCTTTAACAAAGCAGCGAAAAATTTCACAGCTGCACCGGCTGAGCCGCAGAATATGCAACGCGGCCGCCTCACACCCCAACGCGCTACAGGTGCGAGGGCCCGCCCATCGCTGCTTGCAGCTTTAATTATTTATTTTTAGGGCCCGAGCACTAACAGTGCGAGGACCCTATTGAAACTGTTAGGGTTATTTTTTTTTTTTTCTTTTTTCTGCAAAGTAAGTGCCATTTTCGGGGCCGCAACATGCTCAAAAACTCACCAAATTTGGCACGCATGTCAGGACTGGTGAAAAATTTCGTATTTTGTGGGTTTCGCAGATGGGCGGGGCAAAATGGCACGCTAGCGCCACCTAGAAAATTGGAAAAAATTAGCCCCTCGTCCACGTTCAACCTACATGCACGAAATTTGGTGGGGACGTGTATCATGTCAAGACGCACAAAAAAGCCTCAAGAACCCATACCCTAAACTCGACAAGAGGTCCGCCATTTTGAATTTTGCAGCCATTTTTGGACGATTTACAGACTCCGTACTTTAACGAACTCCTCCTAGGGATTTAGTCAGATCGACTTAAAATTTCTGCTGTGCCTTCTAAAGGCATTGACGATGTAAAGTTGTGCTATCTGCGCGTTTTCGTCGATGGGCGTGTCCGTGGCGTCGAAGATTCGCCATGAAACAGGAAGTTGTAGTAACTTGGCTGTAAATGCCCAGATCTGCACGAAATTTTACACATTTGACAAGAGTCCCGCCCTGAACAAATCTACATGCCGACATTCACCCACAGTCATAGCGCCACCTGCTGGCAACAGGAAGTGACCTTTAACGAAGCAGCCCCCGCCGCTTGTTTGACCGACATGTACGAAATTTCTGTGGTACATCTACCATGACCAGACGCACAAAAAAGCCTCAAGAACCCATACCCTAAACTCGACAGGAAGTCCGCCATTTTGAATTCGGCGACCGATTTGGGACGATTTACACACTCCGTACTTTAACGAACTCCTCCTAGGGATTTAGTCGGATCAACTTCAAATTTCTGTTGTACCTTCTAAAGGCATTGACGATGTAAAGTTGTGCTATCTGCGCGTTTTCGTCGATGGGCGTGTCCGTGGCGTTGAAGATTCGCCATGAAACAGGAAGTTGTAGTAACTTGGCTGTAAATGCCCAGATCTGCACGAAATTTTACACATTTGACAAGAGTCCCGCCCTGATCAAATCTACATGCCGACATTCACCCATATTCATAGCGCCACCTAGTGGCAAGAAGAAGTGACATTTAACGAAGCAGCCCCCGTCGCATGTTTGACCGACATGTACGAAATTTCTGTGGTACATCTACCATGTCCAGACGCACAGAAAAGTCTCTTGGAGCGATGCCCTAAACTCAACAGGAAGTCAGCCATTTCTAATTTTACCGCCATTTTTGGATGATTTACTCACTCCGTACTTTAACGAACTCCTCCTAGGGCTTTAGTCGGATCGACATCACATTTCTGATGTGCCTTCTAAAGGCATTGACGATGTAAAGTTGTGCTATCTGTGCGTTTTCGTCGATGGGCGTGTCCGTGGCGTCGAAGATTCGCCATGAAACAGGAAGTTGTAGTAACTTGGCTGTAAATGCCCAGATCTGCACGAAATTTAACACATTTGACAAGAGTCCCGCGTTGAACAAATCTACATGCCGACATTCACCCACAGTCATAGTGCCACCTGCTGGCAACAGGAATTGACCTTTAACGAAGCAGCGTAGCAAATGCACAGCCGCACTGGCTGAGCTGCAGAATATGCAACGCAGCCGCCTCACACCCCGACGCGCTACAGGTGCGAGGGCCCGCCCATCGCTGCTTGCAGCTTTAATTATTTTTATTTTTTTTTCTGCAAAGTAAGCGCCATTTTCGGGGCCGCAACATGCTCAAAAACTCACCAAATTTGGCACGCATGTCAGGACTGGTGAAAAATTTCGTATTTTGTGGGTTTCGCAGATGGGCGGGGCAAAATGGCACGCTAGCGCCACCTAGAAAATTGGAAAAAATTAGCCCCTCGTCCACGTTCAACCTACATGCACGAAATTTGGTGGGGACGTGTATCATATCAAGACGCACAAAAAAGCCTCAAGAACCCATACCATAAACTCGACAGGAGGTCCGCCATTTTGAATTTGGCGGCCATTTTTGGACGATTTACAGACTCCGTACTTTAACGAACTCCTCCTAGGGATTTAGTCGGATCGACTTAAAATTTCTGCTGTGCCTTCTAAAGGCATTGACGATGTAAAGTTGTGCTATCTGCGCGTTTTCGTCGATGGGCGTGTCCGTGGCGTCGAAGATTCGCCATGAAACAGGAAGTTGTACTAACTTGGCTGTAAATGCCCAGATCTGCACGAAATTTTACACATTTGACAAGAGTCACGCCCTGAACAAATCTACATGCCGACATTCACCCACAGTCATAGCGCCACCTGCTGGCAACAGGAAGTGACCTTTAACGAAGCAGCCCCCGCTGCTTGTTTGACCGACATGTACGAAATTTCTGTGGTACATCTACCATGACCAGACGCACAAAAAAGCCTCAAGAACCCATACCCTAAACTCGACAGGAAGTCCGCCATTTTGAATTCGGCGACCGATTTGGGACGATTTACACACTCCGTACTTTAACGAACTCCTCCTAGGGAATTAGTCAGATCAACTTCAAATTTCTGCTGTACCTTCTAAAGGCATTGACGATGTAAAGTTGTGCTATCTGCGCGTTTTCGTCGATGGGCGTGTCCGTGGCGTCGATGATTCGCCATGAAACAGGAAGTTGTAGTAACTTGGCTGTAAATGCCCAGATCTACACGAAATTTTACACATTTGACAAGAGTCCCGTCCTGAACAAATCTACATGCCGACATTCACCCACATTCATAGCGCCACCTAGTGGCAAGAGGAAGTGACATTTAACGAAGCAGCCCCCGTCGCATGTTTGACCGACATGTACGAAATTTCTGTGGTACATCTACCATGTCCAGACGCACAGAAAAGTCTCTTGGAGCGATGCCCTAAACTCAACAGGAAGTCGGCCATTTCTAATTTTACCGCCATTTTTGGATGATTTACTCATTACGTACTTTAACTAACTCCTCCTAGGGCTTTAGTCGGATCGCCTTCAAATTTCTGCTGTGCCTTCTAAAGGCATTGACGATGAAAAGTTGTGCTATCTGCGCGTTTTCGTCGATGGGCGTGTCCGTGGCGTCGATGATTCGCCATGAAACAGGAAGTTGTAGTAACTTGGCTGTAAATGCCCAGATCTGCACGAAATTTAACACATTTGACAAGAGTCCCGCCCTGAACAAATCTACATGCCGACATTCACCCACAGTCATAGCGCCACCTGCTGGCAACAGGAAGTGACCTTTAAACGAAGCAGTCCCCGCCGCTTGTTTGACCGACATGTACGAAATTTCTGTGGTACATCTACCATGACCAGACGTACAAAAAAGCCTCAAGAACCCATACCTTAAACTCGACAGGAAGTCCGCCATTTTGAATTTGGAGCCCATTTTGGGACGATTTACACACTCCGTACTTTAACGAACTCCTCCTAGGGATTTAGTCGGATCGACTTCAAATGTCTGCTGTGCCTTCTAAAGGCATTGATGATGTAAAGTTGTGCTCTCTGCGCGTTTTCATCGATGGGCATGTCCGTGGCGTCGATAATTCGCCATGAAACAGGAAGTTGTAGTAATTCGGCTGTAAATGCCCAGATCTGAATGAAATTTGACACATTTGACAAGAGTCCCGCCCTAAACAAATCTACATGATCACATTCACCCTAAGTCATAGCGCCACCTGCTGGCAACAGAAAGTGACCTTTAACGAAGCAGCGAACCAAATTCACAGCCGCACCGGCTGAGCCGCAGAATATGCAACGCGGCCGCCTCACACCCCAACGCGCTACAGGTGCGAGGGCCCGCCCATCGCTGCTTGCAGCTTTAATTTATTTATTTTTTTTTTCTGCAAAGTAAGCGCCATTTTCGGGGCCGCAACATGCTCAAAAACTCACCAAATTTGGCACGCATGTCAGGACTGGTGAAAAATTTCGTATTTTGTGGGTTTCACAGATGGGCGGGGCAAAATGGCACGCTAGCGCCACCTAGAAAATTGAAAAAATTAGCCCCTCGTCCACGTTCAACCTACATGCACGAAATTTGGTGGGGACGTGTATCATATCAAGACGCACAAAAAAGCCTCAAGAACCCTTACCCTAAACTCGACAGGAAGTCCGCCATTTTGAATTCGGCGACCAAATTGGGACGATTTACACACTCCGTACTTTAACGAACTCCTCCTAGGGATTTAGTTGGATCGACTTCAAATTTCTGCTGTACCTTCTAAAGGCATTGACGATGTAAAGTTGTGCTATCTGCGCGTTTTCGTCGATGGGTGTGTCCGTGGCGTCGATGATTCGCCATGAAACAGGAAGTTGTAGTAACTTGGCTGTAAATGCCCAGATCTGCACGAAATTTTACACATTTGACAAGAGTCCCGCCCTGAACAAATCTACATGCCGACTTTCAACCACAGTCATAGCGCCACCTGCTGGCAACAGGAAGTGAACTTTAACGAAGCAGCCCCCGCCATATGTTTGACCGACATGTACGAAATTTCTGTGGTACATCTACCATGTCCAGACGCACAGAAAAGCCTCTTGAAGCAATGCCCTAAACTCGACAGGAAGTCGGCCATTTCTAATTTTACCGCCATTTTTGGATGATTTACTCATTACGTACTTTAACTAACTCCTCCTAGGGATTTAGTCGGATCCACTTCAAATTTCTGCTGTGCCTTTTAAAGGCATTGACGATGTAAAGTTGTGCTATCTGCGCGTTTTCGTCGATGGGCGTGTCCGTGGCGTCGATGATTCGCCTTGAAACAGGAAGTTGTAGTAACTTGGCTGTAAATGCCCAGATCTGCATGAAATTTTACACATTTGACAAGAGTCCTGCCCTGAACAAATCTAAATGCCGACATTCACCCACAGTCATAGCGCCACCTAGTGGCAACAGGAAGTGACCTTTAACAGAGCAGCGAAAAATTTCACAGCTGCACCGGCTGAGCCGCAGAATATGCAACGCGGCCGCCTCACACCCCAACGCGCTACAGGTGCGAGGGCCCGCCCATCGCTGCTTGCAGCTTTAATTTTATTTTTAGGGCCCGAGCACTAACAGTGCGAGGACCCTATTGAAACTGTTAGGATTATTATTTTTTTTTTTTCTTTTTTCTGCAAAGTAAGTGCAATTTTCGGGGCCGCAACATGCTCAAAAACTCACCAAATTTGGCACGCATGTCAGGACTGGTGAAAAATTTCGTATTTTGTGGGTTTCGCAGATGGGCGGGGCAAAATGGCACGCTAGCGCCACCTAGAAAATTGGAAAAAATTAGCCCCTCGTCCACGTTCAACCTACATGCACAAAATTTGGTGGGGACGTGTATCATATCAAGACGCACAAAAAAGCCTCAAGAACCCATACCCTAAACTCGACAGGAGGTCCGCCATTTTGAATTTGGCGGCCATTTTTGGACGATTTACAGACTCCGTACTTTAACAAACTCCTCCTAGGGATTTAGTCGGATCGACTTAAAATTTCTGCTGTGCCTTCTAAAGGCATTGACGATGTAAAGTTGTGCTATCTGCGCGTTTTCGTCGATGGGCGTGTCCGTGGCGTCGAAGATTCGCCATGAAACAGGAAGTTGTAGTAACTTGGCTGTAAATGCCCAGATCTGCACGAAATTTTACACATTTGACAAGAGTCACGCCCTGAACAAATCTACATGCCGACATTCACCCACAGTCATAGCGCCACCTGCTGGCAACAGGAAGTGAGCTTTAACGAAGCAGCCCCCGCCGCTTGTTTGACCGACATGTACGAAATTTCTGTGGTACATCTACCATGACCAGACGCACAAAAAAGCCTCAAGAACCCATACCCTAAACTCGACAGGAAGTCCGCCATTTTGAATTCGGCGACCGATTTGGGGCGATTTACACACTCCGTACTTTAACGAACTCCTCCTAGGGATTTAGTCGGATCAACTTCAAATTTCTGCTGTACCTTCTAAAGGCATTGACGATGTAAAGTTGTGCTATCTGCGCGTTTTCGTCGATGGGCGTGTCCGTGGCGTCGATGATTCGCCATGAAACAGGAAGTTGTAGTAACTTGGCTGTAAATGCCCAGATCTACACGAAATTTTACACATTTGACAAGAGTCCCGCCCTGAACAAATCTACATGCCGACATTCACCCACATTCATAGCGCCACCTAGTGGCAAGAGGAAGTGACATTTAACGAAGCAGCCCCCGTCGCATGTTTGACCGACATGTACGAAATTTCTGTGGTACATCTACCATGTCCAGACGCACAGAAAAGTCTCTTGAAGCGATGCCCTAAACTCAACAGGAAGTCAGCCATTTCTAATTTTACCGCCATTTTTGGATGATTTACTCATTACGTACTTTAACTAACTCCTCCTAGGGCTTTAGTCGGATCGCCTTCAAATTTCTGCTGTGCCTTCTAAAGGCATTGACGATGAAAAGTTGTGCTATCTGCGCGTTTTCGTCGATGGGCGTGTCCGTGGCGTCGATGATTCGCCATGAAACAGGAAGTTGTAGTAACTTGGCTGTAAATGCCCAGATCTGCACGAAATTTAACACATTTGACAAGAGTCCCGCCCTGATCAAATCTACATGCCGACATTCACCCACAGTCATAGCGCCACCTGCTGGCAACAGGAAGTGGCCTTTAACGAAGCAGTGTGGCAAATGCACAGCCGCACTGGCTGAGCTGCAGAAAATGAAACGCGGCCGCCTCAGACCCCGACGTGCTACAGGTGCGAGGGCCCGCCCATCGCTGCTTGCAGCTTTAATTAGGGCCCGAGCACTAACAGTGCGAGGACCCTATTGAAACTGTTAGGATTATTTTTTTTTTTCTTTTTTCTGCAAAGTAAGTGCCATTTTCGGGGCCGCAACATGCTCAAAAACTCACCAAATTTGGCACGCATGTCAGGACTGGTGAAAAATTTCGTATTTTGTGGGTTTCGCAGATGGGCGGGGCAAAATGGCACGCTAGCGCCACCTAGAAAATTGGAAAAAATTAGCCCCTCGTCCACGTTCAACCTACATGCACGAAATTTGGTGGGAACGTGTATCATATCAAGACGCACAAAAAAGCCTCAAGAACCCATACCCTAAACTCGACAGGAGGTCCGCCATTTTGAATTTGGCGGCCATTTTTGGACGATTTACAGACTCCGTACTTTAACGAACTCCTCCTAGGGATTTAGTCGGATCGACTTAAAATTTCTGCTGTGCCTTCTAAAGGCATTGACGATGTAAAGTTGTGCTATCTGCGCGTTTTCATCGATGGGCGTGTCCGTGGCGTCGAAGATTCGCCATGAAACAGGAAGTTGTACTAACTTGGCTGTAAATGCCCAGATCTGCACGAAATTTTACACATTTGACAAGAGTCACGCCCTGAACAAATCTACATGCCGACATTCACCCACAGTCATAGCGCCACCTGCTGGCAACAGGAAGTGACCTTTAACGAAGCAGCCCCCGCCGCTTGTTTGACCGACATGTACGAAATTTCTGTGGTACATCTACCATGACCAGACGCACAAAAAAGCCTCAAGAACCCATACCCTAAACTCGACAGGAAGTCCGCCATTTTGAATTCGGCGACCGATTTGGGACGATTTACACACTCCGTACTTTAACGAACTCCTCCTAGGGATTTAGTCGGATCAACTTAAAATTTCTGCTGTACCTTCTAAAGGCATTGACGATGTAAAGTTGTGCTATCTGCGCGTTTTCGTCGATGGGCGTGTCCGTGGCGTCGATGATTCGCCATGAAACAGGAAGTTGTAGTAACTTGGCTGTAAATGCCCAGATCTACACGAAATTTTACACATTTGACAAGAGTCCCGCCCTGAACAAATCTACATGCCGACATTCACCCACATTCATAGCGCCACCTAGTGGCAAGAGGAAGTGACATTTAACGAAGCAGCCCCCGCCGCATGTTTGACCGACATGTACGAAATTTCTGTGGTACATCTACCCTGTCCAGACGCACAGAAAAGTCTCTTGGAGCGATGCCCTAAACTCAACAGGAAGTCAGCCATTTCTAATTTTACCGCCATTTTTGGATGATTTACTCATTACGTACTTTAACTAACTCGTCCTAGGGCTTTAGTCGGATCAACTTCAAATTTCTGCTGTACCTTCTAAAGGCATTGACGATGAAAAGTTGTGCTATCTGCGCGTTTTTGTCGATGGGCGTGTCCGTGGCGTCGATGATTCGCCATGAAACAGGAAGTTGTAGTAACTTGGCTGTAAATGCCCAGATCTGCACGAAATTTAACACATTTGACAAGAGTCCCGCCCTGATCAAATCTACATGCCGACATTCACCCACAGTCATAGCGCCACCTGCTGGCAACAGGAAGTGGCCTTTAACGAAGCAGCGTGGCAAATGCACAGCCGCACTGGCTGAGCTGCAGAAAATGAAACGCGGCCGCCTCAGACCCCGACGTGCTACAGGTGCGAGGGCCCGCCCATCGCTGCTTGCAGCTTTAATTATTTTATTTTTTCTGCAAAGTAAGTGCCATTTTCGGGGCCGCAACATGCTCAAAAACTCACCAAATTTGGCACGCATGTCAGGACTGGTGAAAAATTTCGTATTTTGTGGGTTTCGCGGATGGGCGGGGCAAAATGGCACGATACCGCCACCTAGAAAATTGGAAAAAATTAGCCCCTCGTCCACGTTCAACCTACATGCACGAAATTTGGTGGGGACGTGTATCATATCAAGACGCACAAAAAAGCCTCAAGAACCCATACCCTAAACTCGACAGGATGTCCGCCATTTTGAATTTGGCGGCCATTTTTGGACGATTTACAGACTCCGTACTTTAACGAACTCCTCCTAGGGATTTAGTCGGATGGACTTAAAATTTCTGCTGTGCCTTCTAAAGGCATTGACGATGTAAAGTTGTGCTATCTGCGCGTTTTCGTCGATGGGCGTGTCCGTGGCGTCGAAGATTCGCCATGAAACAGGAAGTTGTAATAACTTGGCTGTAAATGCCCAGACCTGCACGAAATTTTACGCATTTGACTAGAGTCCCGCCCTGAAAAAATCTACATGCCGACATTCACCCTAAGTCATAGCGCCACCTGCTGGCAACAGGAAGTGACCTTTAACGTAGCAGCCCCCGCCATATGTTTGACCGACATGTACGAAATTTCTGTGGTACATCTACCATGACCAGACGTACAAAAAAGCCTCAAGAACCCATACCCTAAACTCGACAGGAAGTCCGCCATTTTGAATTTGGCGACCGATTTGGGACGATTTACACACTCCGTACTTTAACGAACTCCTCCTAGGGAATTAGTCGGATCAACTTCAAATTTCTGCTGTACCTTCTAAAGGCATTGACGATGTAAAGTTGTGCTATCTGCATGTTTTCGTCGATGGGCGTGTCCGTGGCGTCAATGATTCGCCATGAAACAGGAAGTTGTTGTAACTTGGCTGTAAATGCCCAGATCTGCACGAAATTTTACACATTTGACAAGAGTCCCACCCTGAACAAATCTACATGCCGACATTCACCCACAGTCATAGCGCCACTTAGTGGCAACAGGAAGTGACCTTAAACGAAGAAGCCCCCGCCGCTTGTTTGACCGACATGTACGAAACTTCTGTGGTACATCTACTATGATCAGACGCACAAAACAGCCTCTTGGAGCGATGCCCTAAACTTGACAGGAAGTCCACCATTTTGAATTTGGAGGCCATTTTTGGACGATTTACACACTCCGTACTTTAACGAACTCCTCCTAGGGATTTAGTCGGACCGACTTCACATTTCTGCTGTGCCTTCTAAAGGCATTGACGATGTAAAGTTGTGCTATCTGCGGGTTTTCGTCGATGGGCGTGTCCGTGGCGTCGATGATTCGCCTTGAAACAGGAAGTTGTAGTAACTTGGCTGTAAAAGCCCAGATATGCATGAAATTTTACACCTTTGACAAGAGTCCCGCCCTGAACAAATCTACATATCGACATTAACCCACAGTCATAGTGCCACCTACTGGCAACAGGAAGTGGCCTTTAACAAAGCAGCCCCCACCGCATGTTTGACCGACATGTAAGAAATTTCTGTGGTACATCTACCATGGACAGACGCACAGAAAAGTCTCTTGGAGCGATGCCTTAAACTCAACAGGAAGTCGGCCATTTCTACTTTTACTGCCATTTTTGGATGATTTACTCATTACGTACTTTAACTAACTCCTCCTAGGGCTTTTGTCGGATCGACTTCACATTTCTGCTGTGCCTTCTAAAGGCATTGACGATGTAAAGTTGTGCTATCTGCGGGTTTTCGTCGATGGGCGTGTCCGTGGCGTCGATGATTCGCCTTGAAACAGGAAGTTTTAGTAACTTGACTGTAAAAGCCCAGATATGCATGAAATTTTACACCTTTGACAAGAGTCCCACCCTGAACAAATCTACATTCCGACATTCACCCACAGTCATAGTGCCACCTGCTGGCAACAGGAAGTGACCTTTAACGAAGCAGTGTGGCAAATGCACAGCCGCACTGGCTGAGCTGCAGAAAATGAAACGCGGCCGCCTCACACCCCGACGTGCTACAGGTGCGAGGGCCCGCCCATCGCTGCTTGCAGCTTTAATTAGGGCCCGAGCACTAACAGTACGAGGACCCTATTGAAACTGTTAGGATTATTTTTTTTTTTCTTTTTTCTGCAAAGTAAGCGCCATTTTCGGGGCCGCAACATGCTCAAAAAGTCACCAAATTTGGCACGCATGTCAGGACAGGTGAAAAATTTCGTATTTTGTGGGTTTCGCAGATGGGCGTGGCAAAATGGCACGCTAGCGCCACCTAGAAAATTGGAAAAAATTAGCCCCTCGTCCACGTTCAACCTACATGCACGAAATTTGGTGGGGACGTGTATCATATCAAGATGCACAAAAAAGCCTCAAGAACCCATACCCTAAACTCGACAGGAAGTCCACCATTTTGAATTTGGCGGCCATTTTTGGACGATTTACACACTCCGTACTTTAACAAACTCCTCCTAGGGATTTAGTCGGATCGACTTCAAATTTCTGCTGTGCCTTCTAAAGGCATTGACGATGTGAAGTTGTGCTATCTGCGCGTTTTCATCGATGGGCGTGTCCGTGGCGTCGAAGATTCGCCATGAAACAGGAAGTTGTAGTAACTTGGCTGTAAATGCCCAGATCTGCACGAAATTTGACACATTTGACAAGAGTCCCGCTCTGAACAAATCTACATGCCGACATTCACCCTAAGTCATAGCGCCACCTGCTGGCAACAGGAAGTGACCTTTAACGAAGCAGCCCCCACTGCGTGTTTGACCGACATGTACGAAATTTTTGTGGTACATCTACCATGTCCAGACGCACAGAAAAGTCTCTTAGAGCGATGCCCTAAAATCAACAGGAAGTCGGCCATTTCTAATTTTACCGCCATTTTTGGATGATTTACTCATTACGTACTTTAACGAACTCCTCCTAGGGATTTAGTCGGATCGACTTCACATTTCTGCTGTGCCTTCTAAAGGCATTGACGATGTAAAGTTGTGCTATCTGCGCGTTTTCGTCGATGGGCGTGTCCGTGGCGTCGATGATTCGCCATGAAACAGGAAGTTGTAGTAACTTGGCTGTAAAAGCCCAGATATGCATGAAATTTTACACCTTTGACAAGAGTCCCGCCCTGAACAAATCTACATGCCGACATTCACCCACAGTCATAGCGCCACCTGCTGGCAACAGGAAGTGACCTTTAACGAAGCAGCGTAGCAAATGCACATCCGCACTGGCTGAGCTTCAGAAAATGCAACACGGCCGCCTCAGACCCCGACGTGCTACAGGTGCGAGGGCCCGCCCATCGCTGCTTGCAGCTTTAATTTTTTTTCTTTTTTCTGCAAAGCAAGTGCCATTTTCGGGGCCGCAACATGCTCAAAAACTCACCAAATTTGGCACGCATGTCAGGACTGGTGAAAAAATTCGTATTTTGTGGGTTTCGCGGATGGGCGGGGCAAAATGGCTCGCTAGCGCCACCTAGAAAATTGGAAAAAATTAGCCCCTCGTCCACGTTCAACCTACATGCACGAAATTTGGTGGGGACGTGTATCATATCAAGACGCACAAAAAAGCCTCAAGAATCCATACCCTAAACTCGACAGGAGGTCCGCCATTTTGAATTTGGCGGCCATTTTTGGACGATTTACAGACTCCGTACTTTAACGAACTCCTCCTAGGGATTTAGTCGGATCGACTTCAAATTTCTGCTGTGCCTTCTAAAGGCATTGACGATGTAAAGTTGTGCTATCTGCGCGTTTTCGTCGATGGGCGTGTCCGTGGCATCGAAGATTCGCCATGAAACAGGAAGTTGTAGTAACTTGGCTGTAAATGCCCAGATCTGCACGAAATTTTACACATTTGACAAGAGTCCCGCCCTGAACAAATCTACATGCCGACATTCACCCACAGTCATAGCGCCACCTGCTGGCAACAGGAAGTGTCCTTTAACGAAGCAGCCCCCGCCGCTTGTTTGACCGACATGTACGAAATTTCTGTGGTACTTCTACCATGACCAGACGCACAAAAAAGCCTCAAGAACCCATACCCTAAACTCGACAGGAAGTCCGCCATTTTGAATTTGGCGACCGATTTGGGACGATTTACACACTCCGTACTTTAACGAACTCCTCCTAGGGATTTAGTCGGATCAACTTAAAATTTCTGCTGTACCTTCTAAAGGCATTGACGATGTAAAGTTGTGCTATCTGCGCGTTTTCGTCGATGGGCGTGTCCGTGGCGTCGATGATTCGCAATGAAACAGGAAGTTGTAGTAACTTGGCTGGAAATGCCCAGATCTACACGAAATTTTACACATTTGACAAGAGTCCCGCCCTGAACAAATCTACATGCCGACATTCACCCACATTCATAGCGCCACCTAGTGGCAAGAGGAAGTGACTTTTAACGAAGCAGCCCCCGTCGCATGTTTGACCGACATGTACGAAATTTCTGTGGTACATCTACCATGTCCAGACGCACAGAAAAGTCTCTTGGAGCGATGCCCTAAACTCAACAGGAAGTTAGCCATTTCTAATTTTACCGCCATTTTTGGATGATTTACTCATTACGTACTTTAACTAACTCCTCCTAGGGATTTAGTCGGATCGACTTCAAATTTCTGCTGTGCCTTCTAAAGGCATTGATGATGTAAAATTGTGCTATTTACGCATTTTCGTCGATGGGCGTGTCCGTGGCGTTGATGAGTCGCTATGAAACAGAAAGTTGTATTAACTTGGATGTAAATGCCCAGATCTGAACGAAATTTAACACATTTGACAAGAGTCCCGCCCTGAACAAATCTAGATGCCGACATTCACCAACAGTCATAGCGCCACCTGCTGGCAACAGGAAGTGACCTTTAATGAAGCATAGCAAATTCACAGCCGCACCGGCTGAGTTCCAGAATATGCAACGCGGCCGCCTCACACCCCGACGCGCTACAGGTGCGAGGGCCCGCCCATCGCTGCTTGCAGCTTTAATTAGGGCCCGAGCACTAACAGTGCGAGGACCCTATTGAAACTGTTAGGATTATTAGGGCCCGAGCGCTAACAGTGCGAGGACCCTATTGAAACTGTTAGGGTTATTTATTTAGGGCCCGAGCACTAACAGTGCGAGGACCCTATTGAAACTGTTAGGGTTATTTTTTTTTTTTTCTTTTTTCTGCAAAGTAAGTGCCATTTTCGGGGCCGCAACATGCTCAAAAACTCACCAAATTTGGCACGCATGTCAGGACTGGTGAAAAATTTCGTATTTTGTGGGTTTCGCAGATGGGCGGGGCAAAATGGCACGCTAGCGCCACCTAGAAAATTGGAAAAAATTAGCCCCTCGTCCACGTTCAACCTACATGCACGAAATTTGGTGGGGACGTGTATCATGTCAAGACGCACAAAAAAGCCTCAAGAACCCATACCCTAAACTCGACAAGAGGTCCGCCATTTTGAATTTTGCAGCCATTTTTGGACGATTTACAGACTCCGTACTTTAACGAACTCCTCCTAGGGAT
This sequence comes from Pimephales promelas, assembly GCF_988280905.1. Taxonomy (NCBI): domain Eukaryota; kingdom Metazoa; phylum Chordata; class Actinopteri; order Cypriniformes; family Leuciscidae; genus Pimephales; species Pimephales promelas. Next base: position 8,666,391 of record NC_142790.1, read on the forward strand.
TTAGTCAGATCGACTTAAAATTTCTGCTGTGCCTTCTAAAGGCATTGACGATGTAAAGTTGTGCTATCTGCGCGTTTTCGTCGATGGGCGTGTCCGTGGCGTCGAAGATTCGCCATGAAACAGGAAGTTGTAGTAACTTGGCTGTAAATGCCCAGATCTGCACGAAATTTTACACATTTGACAAGAGTCCCGCCCTGAACAAATCTACATGCCGACATTCACCCACAGTCATAGCGCCACCTGCTGGCAACAGGAAGTGACCTTTAACGAAGCAGCCCCCGCCGCTTGTTTGACCGACATGTACGAAATTTCTGTGGTACATCTACCATGACCAGACGCACAAAAAAGCCTCAAGAACCCATACCCTAAACTCGACAGGAAGTCCGCCATTTTGAATTCGGCGACCGATTTGGGACGATTTACACACTCCGTACTTTAACGAACTCCTCCTAGGGATTTAGTCGGATCAACTTCAAATTTCTGTTGTACCTTCTAAAGGCATTGACGATGTAAAGTTGTGCTATCTGCGCGTTTTCGTCGATGGGCGTGTCCGTGGCGTTGAAGATTCGCCATGAAACAGGAAGTTGTAGTAACTTGGCTGTAAATGCCCAGATCTGCACGAAATTTTACACATTTGACAAGAGTCCCGCCCTGATCAAATCTACATGCCGACATTCACCCATATTCATAGCGCCACCTAGTGGCAAGAAGAAGTGACATTTAACGAAGCAGCCCCCGTCGCATGTTTGACCGACATGTACGAAATTTCTGTGGTACATCTACCATGTCCAGACGCACAGAAAAGTCTCTTGGAGCGATGCCCTAAACTCAACAGGAAGTCAGCCATTTCTAATTTTACCGCCATTTTTGGATGATTTACTCACTCCGTACTTTAACGAACTCCTCCTAGGGCTTTAGTCGGATCGACATCACATTTCTGATGTGCCTTCTAAAGGCATTGACGATGTAAAGTTGTGCTATCTGTGCGTTTTCGTCGATGGGCGTGTCCGTGGCGTCGAAGATTCGCCATGAAACAGGAAGTTGTAGTAACTTGGCTGTAAATGCCCAGATCTGCACGAAATTTAACACATTTGACAAGAGTCCCGCGTTGAACAAATCTACATGCCGACATTCACCCACAGTCATAGTGCCACCTGCTGGCAACAGGAATTGACCTTTAACGAAGCAGCGTAGCAAATGCACAGCCGCACTGGCTGAGCTGCAGAATATGCAACGCAGCCGCCTCACACCCCGACGCGCTACAGGTGCGAGGGCCCGCCCATCGCTGCTTGCAGCTTTAATTATTTTTATTTTTTTTTCTGCAAAGTAAGCGCCATTTTCGGGGCCGCAACATGCTCAAAAACTCACCAAATTTGGCACGCATGTCAGGACTGGTGAAAAATTTCGTATTTTGTGGGTTTCGCAGATGGGCGGGGCAAAATGGCACGCTAGCGCCACCTAGAAAATTGGAAAAAATTAGCCCCTCGTCCACGTTCAACCTACATGCACGAAATTTGGTGGGGACGTGTATCATATCAAGACGCACAAAAAAGCCTCAAGAACCCATACCCTAAACTCGACAGGAGGTCCGCCATTTTGAATTTGGCGGCCATTTTTGGACGATTTACAGACTCCGTACTTTAACGAACTCCTCCTAGGGATTTAGTCGGATCGACTTAAAATTTCTGCTGTGCCTTCTAAAGGCATTGACGATGTAAAGTTGTGCTATCTGCGCGTTTTCGTCGATGGGCGTGTCCGTGGCGTCGAAGATTCGCCATGAAACAGGAAGTTGTACTAACTTGGCTGTAAATGCCCAGATCTGCACGAAATTTTACACATTTGACAAGAGTCCCGCCGTGAACAAATCTACATGCCGACATTCACCCACAGTCATAGCGCCACCTGCTGGCAACAGGAAGTGACCTTTAACGAAGCAGCCCCCGCCGCTTGTTTGACCGACATGTACGAAATTTCTGTGGTACATCTACCATGACCAGACGCACAAAAAAGCCTCAAGAACCCATACCCTAAACTCGACAGGAAGTCCGCCATTTTGAATTCGGCGACCGATTTGGGACGATTTACACACTCCGTACTTTAACGAACTCCTCCTAGGGATTTAGTCGGATCAACTTCAAATTTCTGCTGTACCTTCTAAAGGCATTGACGATGTAAAGTTGTGCTATCTGCGCGTTTTCGTCGATGGGCGTGTCCGTGGCGTCGATGATTCACCATGAAACAGGAAGTTGTAGTAACTTGGCTGTAAATGCCCAGATCTACACGAAATTTTACACATTTGACAAGAGTCCCGTCCTGAACAAATCTACATGCCGACATTCACCCACATTCATAGCGCCACCTAGTGGCAAGAGGAAGTGACATTTAACGAAGCAGCCCCCGTCGCATGTTTGACCGACATGTACGAAATTTCTGTGGTACATCTACCATGTCCAGACGCACAGAAAAGTCTCTTGGAGCGATGCCCTAAACTCAACAGGAAGTCAGCCATTTCTAATTTTACCGCCATTTTTGGATGATTTACTCATTACGTACTTTAACTAACTCCTCCTAGGGCTTTAGTCGGATCGCCTTCAAATTTCTGCTGTGCCTTCTAAAGGCATTGACGATGAAAAGTTGTGCTATCTGCGCGTTTTTGTCGATGGGCGTGTCCGTGGCGTCGATGATTCGCCATGAAACAGGAAGTTGTAGTAACTTGGCTGTAAATGCCCAGATCTGCACGAAATTTAACACATTTGACAAGAGTCCCGCCCTGATCAAATCTACATGCCGACATTCACCCACAGTCATAGCGCCACCTGCTGGCAACAGGAAGTGGCCTTTAACGAAGCAGTGTGGCAAATGCACAGCCGCACTGGCTGAGCTGCAGAAAATGAAACGCGGCCGCCTCACACCCCGACGTGCTACAGGTGCGAGGGCCCGCCCATCGCTGCTTGCAGCTTTAATTAGGGCCCGAGCACTAACAGTACGAGGACCCTATTGAAACTGTTAGGATTATTTTTTTTTTTCTTTTTTCTGCAAAGTAAGCGCCATTTTCGGGGCCGCAACATGCTCAAAAAGTCACCAAATTTGGCACGCATGTCAGGACAGGTGAAAAATTTCGTATTTTGTGGGTTTCGCAGATGGGCGTGGCAAAATGGCACGCTAGCGCCACCTAGAAAATTGGAAAAAATTAGCCCCTCGTCCACGTTCAACCTACATGCACGAAATTTGGTGGGGACGTGTATCATATCAAGATGCACAAAAAAGCCTCAAGAACCCATACCCTAAACTCGACAGGAAGTCCACCATTTTGAATTTGGCGGCCATTTTTGGACGATTTACACACTCCGTACTTTAACAAACTCCTCCTAGGGATTTAGTCGGATCGACTTCAAATTTCTGCTGTGCCTTCTAAAGGCATTGACGATGTGAAGTTGTGCTATCTGCGCGTTTTCATCGATGGGCGTGTCCGTGGCGTCGAAGATTCGCCATGAAACAGGAAGTTGTAGTAACTTGGCTGTAAATGCCCAGATCTGCACGAAATTTGACACATTTGACAAGAGTCCCGCTCTGAACAAATCTACATGCCGACATTCACCCTAAGTCATAGCGCCACCTGCTGGCAACAGGAAGTGACCTTTAACGAAGCAGCCCCCACTGCGTGTTTGACCGACATGTACGAAATTTTTGTGGTACATCTACCATGTCCAGACGCACAGAAAAGTCTCTTAGAGCGATGCCCTAAAATCAACAGGAAGTCGGCCATTTCTAATTTTACCGCCATTTTTGGATGATTTACTCATTACGTACTTTAACGAACTCCTCCTAGGGATTTAGTCGGATCGACTTCACATTTCTGCTGTGCCTTCTAAAGGCATTGACGATGTAAAGTTGTGCTATCTGCGCGTTTTCGTCGATGGGCGTGTCCGTGGCGTCGATGATTCGCCATGAAACAGGAAGTTGTAGTAACTTGGCTGTAAAAGCCCAGATATGCATGAAATTTTACACCTTTGACAAGAGTCCCGCCCTGAACAAATCTACATGCCGACATTCACCCACAGTCATAGCGCCACCTGCTGGCAACAGGAAGTGACCTTTAACGAAGCAGCGTAGCAAATGCACATCCGCACTGGCTGAGCTTCAGAAAATGCAACACGGCCGCCTCAGACCCCGACGTGCTACAGGTGCGAGGGCCCGCCCATCGCTGCTTGCAGCTTTAATTTTTTTTCTTTTTTCTGCAAAGCAAGTGCCATTTTCGGGGCCGCAACATGCTCAAAAACTCACCAAATTTGGCACGCATGTCAGGACTGGTGAAAAAATTCGTATTTTGTGGGTTTCGCGGATGGGCGGGGCAAAATGGCTCGCTAGCGCCACCTAGAAAATTGGAAAAAATTAGCCCCTCGTCCACGTTCAACCTACATGCACGAAATTTGGTGGGGACGTGTATCATATCAAGACGCACAAAAAAGCCTCAAGAATCCATACCCTAAACTCGACAGGAGGTCCGCCATTTTGAATTTGGCGGCCATTTTTGGACGATTTACAGACTCCGTACTTTAACGAACTCCTCCTAGGGATTTAGTCGGATCGACTTCAAATTTCTGCTGTGCCTTCTAAAGGCATTGACGATGTAAAGTTGTGCTATCTGCGCGTTTTCGTCGATGGGCGTGTCCGTGGCATCGAAGATTCGCCATGAAACAGGAAGTTGTAGTAACTTGGCTGTAAATGCCCAGATCTGCACGAAATTTTACACATTTGACAAGAGTCCCGCCCTGAACAAATCTACATGCCGACATTCACCCACAGTCATAGCGCCACCTGCTGGCAACAGGAAGTGTCCTTTAACGAAGCAGCCCCCGCCGCTTGTTTGACCGACATGTACGAAATTTCTGTGGTACTTCTACCATGACCAGACGCACAAAAAAGCCTCAAGAACCCATACCCTAAACTCGACAGGAAGTCCGCCATTTTGAATTTGGCGACCGATTTGGGACGATTTACACACTCCGTACTTTAACGAACTCCTCCTAGGGATTTAGTCGGATCAACTTAAAATTTCTGCTGTACCTTCTAAAGGCATTGACGATGTAAAGTTGTGCTATCTGCGCGTTTTCGTCGATGGGCGTGTCCGTGGCGTCGATGATTCGCAATGAAACAGGAAGTTGTAGTAACTTGGCTGGAAATGCCCAGATCTACACGAAATTTTACACATTTGACAAGAGTCCCGCCCTGAACAAATCTACATGCCGACATTCACCCACATTCATAGCGCCACCTAGTGGCAAGAGGAAGTGACTTTTAACGAAGCAGCCCCCGTCGCATGTTTGACCGACATGTACGAAATTTCTGTGGTACATCTACCATGTCCAGACGCACAGAAAAGTCTCTTGGAGCGATGCCCTAAACTCAACAGGAAGTTAGCCATTTCTAATTTTACCGCCATTTTTGGATGATTTACTCATTACGTACTTTAACTAACTCCTCCTAGGGATTTAGTCGGATCGACTTCAAATTTCTGCTGTGCCTTCTAAAGGCATTGATGATGTAAAATTGTGCTATTTACGCATTTTCGTCGATGGGCGTGTCCGTGGCGTTGATGAGTCGCTATGAAACAGAAAGTTGTATTAACTTGGATGTAAATGCCCAGATCTGAACGAAATTTAACACATTTGACAAGAGTCCCGCCCTGAACAAATCTAGATGCCGACATTCACCAACAGTCATAGCGCCACCTGCTGGCAACAGGAAGTGACCTTTAATGAAGCATAGCAAATTCACAGCCGCACCGGCTGAGTTCCAGAATATGCAACGCGGCCGCCTCACACCCCGACGCGCTACAGGTGCGAGGGCCCGCCCATCGCTGCTTGCAGCTTTAATTTTTATTTATTTTTTTATTTTTTTTTTTTTTTCTGCAAAGTAAGTGCCATTTTCGGGGCCGCAACATGCTCAAAAACTCACCAAATTTGGCACGCATGTCAGGACTGGTGAAAAATTTCGTATTTTGTGGGTTTCGCAGATGGGCGGGGCAAAATGGCACGCTAGCGCCACCTAGAAAATTGGAAAAAATTAGCCCCTCGTCCACGTTCAACCTACATGCACGAAATTTGGTGGGGACGTGTATCATATCAAGACGCACAAAAAAGCCTCAAGAACCCATACCCTAAACTCGACAGGAGGTCCGCCATTTTGAATTTGGCGGCCATTTTTGGACGATTTACAGACTCCGTACTTTAACGAACTCCTCCTAGGGATTTAGTCGGATCGACTTCAAATTTCTGCTGTGCCTTCTAAAGGCATTGACGATGTAAAGTTGTGCTATCTGCGCATTTTCGTCGATGGGCATGTCCGTGGCGTCGAAGATTCGCCATGAAACAGGAAGTTGTACTAACTTGGCTGTAAATGCCCAGATCTGCACGAAATTTTACACATTTGACAAGAGTCACGCCCTGAACAAATCTACATGCCGACATTCACCCACAGTCATAGCGCCACCTGCTGGCAACAGGAAGTGACCTTTAACGAAGCAGCCCCCGCCGCTTGTTTGACCGACATGTACGAAATTTCTGTGGTACATCTACCATGACCAGACGCACAAAAAAGCCTCAAGAACCCATACCCTAAACTCGACAGGAAGTCCGCCATTTTGAATTCGGCGACCGATTTGGGACGATTTACACACTCCGTACTTTAACGAACTCCTCCTAGGGATTTAGTCGGGTCAACTTCAAATTTCTGCTGTACCTTCTAAAGGCATTGACGATGTAAAGTTGTGCTATCTGCGCGTTTTCGTCGATGGGCGTGTCCGTGGCGTCGATGATTCGCCATGAAACAGGAAGTTGTAGTAACTTGGCTGTAAATGCCCAGATCTACACGAAATTTTACACATTTGACAAGAGTCCCGCCCTGAACAAATCTACATGCCGACATTCACCCACAGTCATAGCGCCACCTGCTGGCAACAGGAAGTGACCTTTAAACGAAGCAGTCCCCGCCGCTTGTTTGACCGACATGTACGAAATTTCTGTGGTACATCTACCATGACCAGACGTACAAAAAAGCCTCAAGAACCCATACCTTAAACTCGACAGGAAGTCCGCCATTTTGAATTTGGAGCCCATTTTGGGACGATTTACACACTCCGTACTTTAACGAACTCCTCCTAGGGATTTAGTCGGATCGACTTCAAATGTCTGCTGTGCCTTCTAAAGGCATTGATGATGTAAAGTTGTGCTCTCTGCGCGTTTTCATCGATGGGCATGTCCGTGGCGTCGATAATTCGCCATGAAACAGGAAGTTGTAGTAATTCGGCTGTAAATGCCCAGATCTGAATGAAATTTGACACATTTGACAAGAGTCCCGCCCTAAACAAATCTACATGATCACATTCACCCTAAGTCATAGCGCCACCTGCTGGCAACAGAAAGTGACCTTTAACGAAGCAGCGAACCAAATTCACAGCCGCACCGGCTGAGCCGCAGAATATGCAACGCGGCCGCCTCACACCCCAACGCGCTACAGGTGCGAGGGCCCGCCCATCGCTGCTTGCAGCTTTAATTTATTTATTTTTTTTTTTCTGCAAAGTAAGCGCCATTTTCGGGGCCGCAACATGCTCAAAAACTCACCAAATTTGGCACGCATGTCAGGACTGGTGAAAAATTTCGTATTTTGTGGGTTTCACAGATGGGCGGGGCAAAATGGCACGCTAGCGCCACCTAGAAAATTGAAAAAATTAGCCCCTCGTCCACGTTCAACCTACATGCACGAAATTTGGTGGGGACGTGTATCATATCAAGACGCACAAAAAAGCCTCAAGAACCCTTACCCTAAACTCGACAGGAAGTCCGCCATTTTGAATTTGGCGACCAAATTGGGACGATTTACACACTCCGTACTTTAACGAACTCCTCCTAGGGATTTAGTTGGATCGACTTCAAATTTCTGCTGTACCTTCTAAAGGCATTGACGATGTAAAGTTGTGCTATCTGCGCGTTTTCGTCGATGGGTGTGTCCGTGGCGTCGATGATTCGCCATGAAACAGGAAGTTGTAGTAACTTGGCTGTAAATGCCCAGATCTGCACGAAATTTTACACATTTGACAAGAGTCCCGCCCTGAACAAATCTACATGCCGACTTTCAACCACAGTCATAGCGCCACCTGCTGGCAACAGGAAGTGAACTTTAACGAAGCAGCCCCCGCCATATGTTTGACCGACATGTACGAAATTTCTGTGGTACATCTACCATGTCCAGACGCACAGAAAAGCCTCTTGAAGCAATGCCCTAAACTCGACAGGAAGTCGGCCATTTCTAATTTTACCGCCATTTTTGGATGATTTACTCATTACGTACTTTAACTAACTCCTCCTAGGGATTTAGTCGGATCCACTTCAAATTTCTGCTGTGCCTTTTAAAGGCATTGACGATGTAAAGTTGTGCTATCTGCGCGTTTTCGTCGATGGGCGTGTCCGTGGCGTCGATGATTCGCCATGAAACAGGAAGTTGTAGTAACTTGGCTGTAAATGCCCAGATCTGCATGAAATTTTACACATTTGACAAGAGTCCTGCCCTGAACAAATCTAAATGCCGACATTCACCCACAGTCATAGCGCCACCTAGTGGCAACAGGAAGTGACCTTTAACAAAGCAGCGAAAAATTTCACAGCTGCACCGGCTGAGCCGCAGAATATGCAACGCGGCTGCCTCACACCCCAACGCGCTACAGGTGCGAGGGCCCGCCCATCGCTGCTTGCAGCTTTAATTTTATTTTTATTTTATTTTTTCTGCAAAGTAAGTGCCATTTTCGGGGCCGCAACATGCTCAAAAACTCACCAAATTTGGCACGCATGTCAGGACTGGTGAAAAATTTCGTATTTTGTGGGTTTCGCGGATGGGCGGGGCAAAATGGCACGATAGCGCCACCTAGAAAATTGGAAAAAATTAGCCCCTCGTCCACGTTCAACCTACATGCACGAAATTTGGTGGGGACGTGTATCATATCAAGACGCACAAAAAAGCCTCAAGAACCCATACCCTAAACTCGACAGGATGTCCGCCATTTTGAATTTGGCGGCCATTTTTGGACGATTTACAGACTCCGTACTTTAACGAACTCCTCCTAGGGATTTAGTCGGATGGACTTAAAATTTCTGCTGTGCCTTCTAAAGGCATTGACGATGTAAAGTTGTGCTATCTGCGCGTTTTCGTCGATGGGCGTGTCCGTGGCGTCGAAGATTCGCCATGAAACAGGAAGTTGTAATAACTTGGCTGTAAATGCCCAGACCTGCACGAAATTTTACACATTTGACTAGAGTCCCGCCCTGAAAAAATCTACATGCCGACATTCACCCTAAGTCATAGCGCCACCTGCTGGCAACAGGAAGTGACCTTTAACGTAGCAGCCCCCGCCATATGTTTGACCGACATGTACGAAATTTCTGTGGTACATCTACCATGACCAGACGTACAAAAAAGCCTCAAGAACCCATACCCTAAACTCGACAGGAAGTCCGCCATTTTGAATTTGGCGACCGATTTGGGACGATTTACACACTCCGTACTTTAACGAACTCCTCCTAGGGAATTAGTCGGATCAACTTCAAATTTCTGCTGTACCTTCTAAAGGCATTGACGATGTAAAGTTGTGCTATCTGCGTGTTTTCGTCGATGGGCGTGTCCGTGGCGTCAATGATTCGCCATGAAACAGGAAGTTGTTGTAACTTGGCTGTAAATGCCCAGATCTGCACGAAATTTTACACATTTGACAAGAGTCCCACCCTGAACAAATCTACATGCCGACATTCACCCACAGTCATAGCGCCACTTAGTGGCAACAGGAAGTGACCTTAAACGAAGAAGCCCCCGCCGCTTGTTTGACCGACATGTACGAAACTTCTGTGGTACATCTACTATGATCAGACGCACAAAACAGCCTCTTGGAGCGATGCCCTAAACTTGACAGAAAGTCCACCATTTTGAATTTGGAGGCCATTTTTGGACGATTTACACACTCCGTACTTTAACGAACTCCTCCTAGGGATTTAGTCGGACCGACTTCACATTTCTGCTGTGCCTTCTAAAGGCATTGACGATGTAAAGTTGTGCTATCTGCGCATTTTCGTCGATGGGCGTGTCCGAAGCGTTGATGATTCGCCATGAAACAGGAAGTTGTAGTAACTTGGCTGTAAATGCCCAGATCTGCACGAAATTTTACATATTTGACAAGAGTCCCACCCTGAACAAATCTACATGCCGACATTCACCCACAGTCATAGCGCCACCTGCTGGCAACAGGAAGTGGCCTTTAACAAAGCAGCCCCCGCCGCATGTTTGACCGACATGTAAGAAATTTCTGTGGTACATCTACCATGGATAGACGCACAGAAAAGTCTCCTGGAGCGATGCCTTAAACTCAACAGGAAGTCGGCCATTTCTAATTTTACCGCCATTTTTTGATGATTTACTCATTACGTACTTTAACTAACTCCTCCTAGGGCTTTAGTCGGATCGACTTCACATTTCTGCTGTGCCTTCTAAAGGCATTGACGATGTAAAGTTGTGCTATCTGCGGGTTTTCGTCGATGGGCGTGTCCGTGGCGTCGATGATTCGCCTTGAAACAGGAAGTTGTAGTAACTTGGCTGTAAAAGCCCAGATATGCATGAAATTTTACACCTTTGACAAGAGTCCCGCCCTGAACAAATCTACATATCGACATTAACCCACAGTCATAGTGCCACCTACTGGCAACAGGAAGTGGCCTTTAACAAAGCAGCCCCCACCGCATGTTTGACCGACATGTAAGAAATTTCTGTGGTACATCTACCATGGACAGACGCACAGAAAAGTCTCTTGGAGCGATGCCTTAAACTCAACAGGAAGTCGGCCATTTCTACTTTTACTGCCATTTTTGGATGATTTACTCATTACGTACTTTAACTAACTCCTCCTAGGGCTTTTGTCGGATCGACTTCACATTTCTGCTGTGCCTTCTAAAGGCATTGACGATGTAAAGTTGTGCTATCTGCGGGTTTTCGTCGATGGGCGTGTCCGTGGCGTCGATGATTCGCCTTGAAACAGGAAGTTTTAGTAACTTGACTGTAAAAGCCCAGATATGCATGAAATTTTACACCTTTGACAAGAGTCCCACCCTGAACAAATCTACATTCCGACATTCACCCACAGTCATAGTGCCACCTGCTGGCAACAGGAAGTGACCTTTAACGAAGCAGCGTAGTAAATACACAGCCGCACTGGCTGAGCTGCAGAAAATGCAACGCGGCCGCCTCAGACCCCGACGTGCTACAGGTGCGAGGGCCTGCCCATCGCTGCTTGCAGCTTTAATTAGGGCCCGAGCACTAACAGTGCGAGGACCCTATTGAAACTGTTAGGATTATTTTTTTTTTTCTTTTTTCTGCAAAGTAAGCGCCATTTTCGGGGCCGCAACATGCTCAAAAAGTCACCAAATTTGGCACGCATGTCAGGACAGGTGAAAAATTTCGTATTTTGTGGGTTTCGCAGATGGGCGTGGCAAAATGGCACGCTAGCGCCACCTAGAAAATTGGAAAAAATTAGCCCCTCGTCCACGTTCAACCTACATGCACGAAATTTGGTGGGGACGTGTATCATATCAAGATGCACAAAAAAGCCTCAAGAACCCATACCCTAAACTCGACAGGAAGTCCACCATTTTGAATTTGGCGGCCATTTTTGGACGATTTACACACTCCGTACTTTAACAAACTCCTCCTAGGGATTTAGTCGGATCGACTTCAAATTTCTGCTGTGCCTTCTAAAGGCATTGACGATGTGAAGTTGTGCTATCTGCGCGTTTTCATCGATGGGCGTGTCCGTGGCGTCGAAGATTCGCCATGAAACAGGAAGTTGTAGTAACTTGGCTGTAAATGCCCAGATCTGCACGAAATTTGACACATTTGACAAGAGTCCCGCTCTGAACAAATCTACATGCCGACATTCACCCTAAGTCATAGCGCCACCTGCTGGCAACAGGAAGTGACCTTTAACGAAGCAGCCCCCACTGCGTGTTTGACCGACATGTACGAAATTTTTGTGGTACATCTACCATGTCCAGACGCACAGAAAAGTCTCTTAGAGCGATGCCCTAAAATCAACAGGAAGTCGGCCATTTCTAATTTTACCGCCATTTTTGGATGATTTACTCATTACGTACTTTAACGAACTCCTCCTAGGGATTTAGTCGGATCGACTTCACATTTCTGCTGTGCCTTCTAAAGGCATTGACGATGTAAAGTTGTGCTATCTGCGCGTTTTCGTCGATGGGCGTGTCCGTGGCGTCGATGATTCGCCATGAAACAGGAAGTTGTAGTAACTTGGCTGTAAAAGCCCAGATATGCATGAAATTTTACACCTTTGACAAGAGTCCCGCCCTGAACAAATCTACATGCCGACATTCACCCACAGTCATAGCGCCACCTGCTGGCAACAGGAAGTGACCTTTAACGAAGCAGCGTAGCAAATGCACATCCGCACTGGCTGAGCTTCAGAAAATGCAACACGGCCGCCTCAGACCCCGACGTGCTACAGGTGCGAGGGCCCGCCCATCGCTGCTTGCAGCTTTAATTTTTTTTCTTTTTTCTGCAAAGCAAGTGCCATTTTCGGGGCCGCAACATGCTCAAAAACTCACCAAATTTGGCACGCATGTCAGGACTGGTGAAAAAATTCGTATTTTGTGGGTTTCGCGGATGGGCGGGGCAAAATGGCTCGCTAGCGCCACCTAGAAAATTGGAAAAAATTAGCCCCTCGTCCACGTTCAACCTACATGCACGAAATTTGGTGGGGACGTGTATCATATCAAGACGCACAAAAAAGCCTCAAGAATCCATACCCTAAACTCGACAGGAGGTCCGCCATTTTGAATTTGGTGGCCATTTTTGGACGATTTACAGACTCCGTACTTTAACGAACTCCTCCTAGGGATTTAGTCGGATCGACTTCAAATTTCTGCTGTGCCTTCTAAAGGCATTGACGATGTAAAGTTGTGCTATCTGCGCGTTTTCGTCGATGGGCGTGTCCGTGGCGTCGAAGATTCGCCATGAAACAGGAAGTTGTAGTAACTTGGCTGTAAATGCCCAGATCTGCACGAAATTTTACACATTTGACAAGAGTCCCGCCCTGAACAAATCTACATGCCGACATTCACCCACATTCATAGCGCCACCTAGTGGCAAGAGGAAGTGACTTTTAACGAAGCAGCCCCCGTCGCATGTTTGACCGACATGTACGAAATTTCTGTGGTACATCTACCATGTCCAGACGCACAGAAAAGTCTCTTGGAGCGATGCCCTAAACTCAACAGGAAGTTAGCCATTTCTAATTTTACCGCCATTTTTGGATGATTTACTCATTACGTACTTTAACTAACTCCTCCTAGGGATTTAGTCGGATCGACTTCAAATTTCTGCTGTGCCTTCTAAAGGCATTGATGATGTAAAATTGTGCTATTTACGCATTTTCGTCGATGGGCGTGTCCGTGGCGTTGATGAGTCGCTATGAAACAGAAAGTTGTATTAACTTGGATGTAAATGCCCAGATCTGAACGAAATTTAACACATTTGACAAGAGTCCCGCCCTGAACAAATCTAGATGCCGACATTCACCAACAGTCATAGCGCCACCTGCTGGCAACAGGAAGTGACCTTTAATGAAGCATAGCAAATTCACAGCCGCACCGGCTGAGTTCCAGAATATGCAACGCGGCCGCCTCACACCCCGACGCGCTACAGGTGCGAGGGCCCGCCCATCGCTGCTTGGAGCTTTAATTTTTTTTTTTTTTTCTTTTTTCTGCAAAGTAAGCGCCATTTTCGGGGCCGCAACATGCTCAAAAACTCACCAAATTTGGCACTCATGTCAGGACTGGTGAAAACTTTCGTATTTTGTGGGTTTCTCGGATGGGCGGGGCAAAATGGCTCGCTAGCGCCACCTAGAAAATTTGAAAAAATTAGCCCCTCGTCCACGTTCAACCTACATGCACGAAATTTGGTGGGGACGTGTATTCAAGACGCACAAAAAAGCCTCAAAAACCAATACCCTAAACTCGACAGGAAGTCCGCCATTTTGAATTCGGCGACCAAATTGGGACGATTTACACACTCCGTACTTTAACGAACTCCTCCTAGGGATTTAGTCGGATCAACTTCAAATTTCTGCTGTACCTTCTAAACGCATTGACGATGTAAAGTTGTGCTATCTGCGCGTTTTTGTCGATGGGTGTGTCCGTGGCGTCGAAGATTCGCCATGAAACAGGAAGTTGTAGTAACTTGGCTGTAAATGCCCAGATCTGCACGAAATTTAACACATTTGACAAGAGTCCCGCCCTGAACAAATCTACATGCCGACATTTACCCATAGTCATAGCGCCACCTGCTGGCAATAGGAAGTGACCTTTAACGAAGTAGCCCCCGCCGCTTGTTTGACCGACATGTACGAAATTTCTGTGGTACATCTACCATGACCAGCCGCACAAAAAAGCCTCAAAAACCCATACCCTAAACTCGACAGGAAGTCCGCCATTTTGAATTCGGCGACCAAATTGTTACGATTTACACACTCCGTACTTTAACGAACTCCTCCTAGGGATTTAGTCGGATCAACTTCAAATTTCTGCTGTACCTTCTAAAGGCATTGACGATGTAAAGTTGTGCTATCTGCGCGTTTTCGTCGATGGGTGTGTCCGTGGCGTCGATGATTCGCCGTGAAACAGGAAGTTGTAGTAACTTGGCTGTAAATGCCCAGATCTGCACGAAATTTAACACATTTGACAAGAGTCCCGCCCTGAACAAATCTACATGCCGACATTCACCCATAGTCATAGCGCCACCTGCTGGCAATAGGAAGTGACCTTTAACGAAGCAGCCCCCGCCGCTTGTTTGACCGACATGTACGAAATTTCTGTGGTACATCTACCATGACCAGCCGCACAAAAAAGCCTCAAAAACCCATACCCTAAACTCGACAGGAAGTCCGCCATTTTGAATTCGGCGACCAAATTGTTACGATTTACACACTCCGTACTTTAACGAACTCCTCCTAGGGATTTAGTCGGATCAACTTCAAATTTCTGCTGTACCTTCTAAAGGCATTGACGATGTAAAGTTGTGCTATCTGCGCGTTTTCGTCGATGGGTGTGTCCGTGGCGTCGATGATTCGCCGTGAAACAGGAAGTTGTAGTAACTTGGCTGTAAATGCCCAGATCTGCACGAAATTTAACACATTTGACAAGAGTCCCGCCCTGAACAAATCTACATGCCGACATTCACCCATAGTCATAGCGCCACCTGCTGGCAATAGGAAGTGACCTTTAACGAAGCAGCCCCCGCCGCTTGTTTGACCGACATGTACGAAATTTCTGTGGTACATCTACCATGACCAGCCGCACAAAAAAGCCTCAAAAACCCATACCCTAAACTCGACAGGAAGTCTGCCATTTTGAATTCGGCGACCAAATTGTTACGATTTACACACTCCGTACTTTAACGAACTCCTCCTAGGGATTTAGTCGGATCAACTTCAAATTTCTGCTGTACCTTCTAAAGGCATTGACGATGTAAAGTTGTGCTATCTGCACGTTTTCGTCGATGGGTGTGTCGTGGCGTCGATGATTCGCCATGAAACAGGAAGTTGTAGTAACTTGGCTGTAAATGCCCAGATCTGCATGAAATTTTACACATTTGACAAGAGTCCCGCCCTGAACAAATCTACATGCCGACATTCACCCACAGTAATAGCGCCACCTGTTGGCAACAGGAAGTGAAGTTTAATGAAGCAGCCCCCGCCGCATGGTTGACCGACATGTACGAAATTTCTGTGGTACATCTACCATGTCCAGACGCACAGAAAAGTCTCTTGGAGCGATGCCTTAAACTCAACAGGAAGTCGGCCATTTCTAATTTTACCGCCATTTTTGGATGATTTACTCATTACCTACTTTAACGAACTCCTCCTAGGGATTTTGTCGTATCGACTTCAAATTTTGCTGTGCCTTCTAAAGGCATTGACAATGTAAAGTTGTGCTATCTGCACGTTTTCAACGATGGGCGTGTCCGTGGCGTCGATGATTCGCCATGAAAGAGAAAGTTGTAATAACTTGGCTGTAAATGACCAGATCTGCACCAAATTTTACAAATTTGACAAGAGTCCCGCCCTGAACAAATCTCCATGCCGACATTCACCCTAGGTCATAGCGCCACCTGCTGGCAACAGGAAGTGACCTTAAACGAAGCAGCGAACCAAATTCACAGCCGCACCGGCTGAGCCGCAGAATATGCAACGTGGCCGCCTCACACCCCAACGCGCTACAGGTGCGAGGGCCCGCCCATCGCTGCTTGCAGCTTTAATTTTTTTTTTTTCTTTTTTCTTTTTTCTGCAAAGTAAGCGCCATTTTCGGGGCCGCAACATGCTCAAAAACTCACCAAATTTGGCACGCATGTCAGGACTGGTGAAAAATTTCGTATTTTGTGGGTTTCACAGAACGGCGTGGCAAAATGGCACGCTAGCGCCACCTAGAAAATTGCAAAAAGTTAGCCCCTCGTCCACGTTCAACCTACATGCACGAAATTTGGTGGGGACGTGTATCATATCAAGATGCACAAAAAAGCCTCAAGAACCCATACCCTAAACTCAACAGGAAGTCGGCCATTTTGAATTTGGCACCCATTTTGGGAAGATTTACACACTCAGTATTTTAACGAACTCCTCCTAGGGATTTAGTCGGATCGACTTCAAATTTCTGCTGTGCCTTCTAAAGGCATTGACGATGTAAAGTTGTGCTATCTGCGCATTTTCGTCGATGGGCGTGTCCGTGGCGTCGATGATGCGCCATGAAACAGGAAGTTGTAGTAACTTGCCTGTAAATGCCCAGATCTGCACGAAATTTTACACATTTGACAAGAGTCCCGCCCTGAACAAATCTACATGCTGACATTCACCCACAGTAATAGCGCCACCTGCTGGCAACAGGAAGTGACCTTTAACAAAGCAGCCCCCGTCGCATGTTTGACCGACATGTGCGAAATTTCTGTGGTACATCTACCATGTCCAGACACACAGAAAAGTCTCTTGAAGCATTGCCCTAAACTCAACAGGAAGTCGGCCATTTCGAATTTTACCGCCATTTTTGGATGATTTACTCATTACGTACTTTAACGAACTCCTCCTAGGGAGTTAGTCAGATCAACTTCAAATTTCTTCTGTGCCTTCTAAAGGCGTTGACAATGTAAAGTTGTGCTATCTGCGCATTTTCGTCGATGGGCGTGTCCGTGGCGTCGATGATTCGCCATGAAAAAGGAAGTTGTTGTAAATTCAGTGTACATCCTAAGACCTGCGCAAAATTTTATACGTTATACTAGGGTCCTGCCCTGAACACATGTACATTCCGAAATTAGACCATAGTCATAGCGCCACCTGCTGGCAACAGGAAGTGATCATTTTGAATTTTACGTCAATTTTTTGGTGATTTGGATGCGTAGCAAATTCACAGCCACAACGGCTGAGCTCCAGAATATGCAACGCGGTCGCCTCATCCCCCGACGTGCTACACGTGCGAGGGCCCGCCCATCGCTGCTTGCAGCTTTAATTAGGGCCCAAGCCCTGAAAGGGCGAAGGCCCTATTGTTTTCCTTGGAATTATTCATTCTTATTAGGGCCCAAGCCCTGAAAGGGCGAAGGCCCTATTGTTTTCCTTGGGAATATTCTTTTCTATTATTAGGGCCCAAGCCCTGAAAGGGCGAAGGCCCTATTGTTTTCCTTAGGATTATTCTTTTCTATTATTATTATTATTAGGGCCCAAGCCCTGAAAGGGCGAAGGCCCTATTGTTTTCCTAACGATTATTATTATTATTATTATTTATACGACTATTTGGGCACTTTTGGGGCCCTTAACATGCTCAAAAACTCTTGAAACTTTGCACACGGGTCAGAATCCGCGGCCATCAGGGCCGGGCTGAAGATGGTACCCGGGCGTGGCAGGGGGGCTAGACAGCGCCCCCTGGAACGGGGTCCGAAAACTTGGTCCATAAATCAAACACGCTTGCATGTAATAATATGAAACTCGGTGCACATGTTGATCTCATCGTTCATATATACCTCAAACTATTACTTTTTACCCCAGCCCAACAGGAAGTCGGTTATTTAGGGTTGTTCATAAAACACTCGCAATGGAATTTGAAGTACTCCTCCTAGAGAATTCAAACACACGGCACGAAACTCGGTCAGCATGAAGTCAAGGCATTGAGGATGAAAGTTTGCGAGGGGATTTTTGATATCTCGAGCGGTTTGGCCGTGGCGAGGAAACGAAATTATGGCGAGAATCGTGAAACAGGAAGTGTGTCAGAACTTCAGCATACATTAACTGATCTTGATGAAACTTCAGCAGTTTGTTTGCTGTAAGAGGACGAACACATGGATGTGAATATTGTGAGTCAAAGTTATAGCGCCACCAACTGGCAGCAGTAAGTGTGTCACTTTCAAAATGCTTTGAAATCACCCTCTTATTTTTACCCGATTTGCTTCAAACTTAATCTGTATAATGTAAATACATAGCAGATGAAGACCTGTGAATGGATTCTTGATATCTTTGATACTGTTGCCGTGGCAACGCATCAAACTTTAAAATTCTTTTTTTTGATGATTTTGAGACTCTTAGCGGCTTTTGGGGCCCTTAACGGGTTTGAAAACTCTTGAAACTTTGCACACAGGTCAGATCCCACAGCCATCAGAGCCGGGCTGAAGATGGTACCTGGGTGTGGCAGGGGGGCTAGACAGCGCCCCCTGGAACGGAGTCCGAATACTTGGTCCATAAATCAAACACGCTTGAATGTAATAATATGAAACTCGGTACACATGTTGATCTCATCGTTTCATCTATACCTCACACTCTTACTTTTTACCCCAGCCCAACAGGAAGTCGGCTATTGAGGTTTGTTTGTAAAACGCTCGCAATGGAATGTGCAATACTCCTCCTAGAGAATTCAAACACACGGCACGAAACTCGGTCAGCATGAAGTCAAGGCATTGAGGATGAAAGTTTGCGAGGGGATTTTTGATATCTCGAACGGTTTGGCCGTGGCGAGGAAACGGAATTATGGCGAGAAACGTGAAACAGGAAGTGTGTTATAACTTCAGCATACATTAACTGATCTTGATGAAACTTCAGCAGTGTGTTTGCTGTAAGAGGACGATCACATGGATGTGACTATTGTGAGTCAAAGTTATAGCGCCACCAACTGGCAGCAGGAAGTGTGTAACTTTCAAAATGCTTTGAAATCACCCTTTTATTTTTACCCGATTTGCTTCAAACTTAATCTGTATAATGTAAATATACGGCAGATGTAGACCTGTGAATGGATTCTTGATATCTTTTAAACTGTTGCCGTGGCAACGCATCAAACTTTACCATTCTTTTAGGATGCTTTTGAGACCCTTAGCATGCTTCAAATCGCATGAAACTCGACAGACACATCACATTTATTAGCCAGTAGACATGTGCAAAGTTTCAGAAACGGGCGTGGTGAGGGCTCAGTAGCACCACCTTTTGACAAAAGTGGGGTTGTTAGTTTTAACTAGAGTTACAAAAATCGGTATGTATATTGTACTCCTCGAGCCGGACAACTTTCTAATTGACACTCATTAGCTAGGACCCACAGAAAGTCAGATATCTTTGTTTGAATGTAGAGAAAATCTTAGAATTTAGCCAGTCTCTCAGTGTCTCTCTGTGTGAGTGAGAGAAGGGGCGCCTGTCAGGTTAATTTTAACCCTTTATTTGCTGTGTGCGACTTCTCTGGCATTTTCGGGGGCCTTAACATCCTCTAAAACTCTTGAAACTTTGCACACGGGTCAGAACCCATGGCCATCAGGGCCGGGCTGAAGCTGGTCATCGGGCGTGGCAGGGCGGCTCGACAGCGCCCCCTGGACCGGGATTCGAACATTTGTCCATAAATCAAACACACTTGCGTGAATTAATATGAAACCCGGTACAATTATAGATCACATCAGGCCAAACAACTTTCGTGCTCTAAGTTTTACGACATTTAAAATGGAAGTTGAGAATTATGGGTTGTTTGAATAGTTGTCCTAGGAGAAATACATCAAATTACAACGCATGTGTTTACCAATCACAACCAAACTCGGTGTGCAAGAAGTCAAGACATTGAGGATGAAAGTTTGTGAGGGGATTTTTGATATCTCAAATGGTTTGGCCGTGGCGAGGAAACGAAATTATGGCGAGAAACGTGAAACAGGAAGTGTGTTATAACTTCAGCATACATTAACTGATCTTGATGAAACTTCAGCAGTGTGTTCGCTGTAGGAGGACGATCACATGGATGTGACTATTGTGAGTCAAAGTTATAGCGCCACCAACTGGCAGCAGGAAGTGTGTCACTTTTAAAATGCTTTGATATCACCCTTTTATTTTTACCCGATTTGCTTCAAACTTCATATGTATAATGTAAACATACGGCAGATGTAGACCTGTGAATGGATTCTTGATGTCTTTGAAACTGTTGCCGTGGCGACGCATCAAACTTTACCATTATTTTAGGATGCTTTTGAGACCCTTAGCATGCTTGAAATTGCATGAAACTCGACAGACACATCACATTTATTAGCCAGTAGACACGTGCAAAGTTTCAGAAACGGGCGTGGTGAGGGCTCAGTAGCGCCACCTTTTGACAAAAGTGGGGTTGTTAGTTTTATCAACAGTTACAAAAATCGGTATGTATATTGTACTCCTCGAGCCGGACAACTTTCTAATTGACACTCATTAGCTAGGACCCACAGAAAGTCAGATATTTTTGTTTGAATACGGTCACTCTGAGCCTACATGTCTCTATATCTCTGTGTCTTTGGCTGTCTATGTGTGTGTGTATCTGTCTGAGTGTGTGTGTCCAGGGGGAGGGGGCTTAACCATTTCACTGCTGTGTGTATGACCTGCATAAAGAAAATACATTTCTTAAGCCTGGTATTTTTTAAATAAGTTTTTATTTTTATTTTTTATAAGTAAAGGCATATAACTAGTTTAATTGTAGTGCATTGACAATAGTTTTATATATTAGTTTATTAATCAGATTAACTTGGTCAATAAACTTGGTCTGAAAATTTGGTCCATAAATCAAACACACTTGCATGTAATAATATGAAACTCGGTAAACATATGGATCTCATCGGTTCATGTATACTTCACACTCTTACTTTTTACTCCAGCCCAACAGGAAGTTGGCTATTTAGGGTTGTTTGTAAAAAAACATGCAATGGAATAATTTAAAGTACTTCTCTAGAGAATTCAAAGAAAAGCCACCAATCTCGATCAGCGTGAAGTCAAGACATTGAGGATAAAAAATTGCCAGGGGATTTTTGATACCTCGAACGGTTTGGCCGTGGCGAGGAAACAAAAATATGGCGAGAAACATGAAACAGGAAGAGTGTTAAAAATTCTGCATACATTAACTGATCTTGTTGAAACTTCAGCAGTGTGTTCGCTGTAAGAGGACGATCACATGGATGTGACTATTGTGAGTCAAAGTTATAGCGCCACCAACTGGCAACAGAAAGTGTGTCACTTTCAAAATGCTTTGAACTCACCCTTTTATTTTTTCCCCGATTTGCTTCAAACTTCATCTGTATAATGTAAACATACGGCAGATGTAGACCTGTGAATGGATTCTTGATATCTTTGATACTGTTGCCATGGCATAAACTTTACCATTCTTTCAGAATCACTTCGGGCGATAGTTTAAACTCAAAATCATAAATAGGGCTATAATGCACTCTTGTGTCATTATTTTTCTATATTTATTACGTATGTGACAGAGGATGTTATTTTATTGCGAGTGTACACAAATATAGGTAAACAGTTTGCAGTCTGAATGTTGTCCTTTATGAACAAAATAACGGATTATGTTTCCTGTTTCCACTGTTCACACACACACACACGCACACTCCGGCTTGAGAGAGGCGCGCGCGTCGAAGTGTGTGTGTGAGAGAGAGGGGGGGGGGGGGGCATTGTACTCCTCAAGCCAGAGAACTTTCTAATTCATAGTCATTAGTTTGGATCAAGAGGAAGTCAGATATATTGGTTTGAATATGGTGAGCCTCTCTCTGAGCCTACTGTACGTCCCTATATGGCAAGCCCTTTTAACATTTAAAAGCTAAGTTTGCCTATCCGGAATTAACATTGTAGATATCAACACGCCACCTTTTGACAAAAGTGACTAGTCTTAATTACATTTTGAATAGTTTGTATTATCATTTAAGATATCTGTAATGTAATTGTGACTATTCGAAACGACAGATAGAGTATGGCAAGCTGTTTTAACATTTCATTTAATCATAAAAGGGCCAAAGCCTGTGACACCGCCACCCCGGTGCCTTTAGGTAACTAAAGGAACCGGGGTTGCGGTGCCACCGGCTTGGGCCCGCCATCGCTGCTCGCAGCTATATTTATTATTATTATTATTTTTCTTACGACTATTCGGGCACTTTTGGGGCCCTTAACATGCTCGAAAACTCTTGAAACTTTGCACACGGGTCAGAACCCGCGGCCATAAGAGCCGGGCTGAAGATGGTACCCGGGCGTGGCAGGGGGGCTCGTCAGCGCCCCCTGGAATGGGGTCCGAACACTTGGTCCATAACTCAAACACGCTTGCATGTAATAATATGAAACTCGGTACGCATGTTGATCTCATCGTTTCATCTATACCTCGCGCTTTTACTTTTTACCCCAGCCCAACAGGAAGTCGGCTATTGAGGTTTGTTTGTAAAACGCTCGCAATGTTATTTGAAATACTCCTCCTAGAGCTTTGATCCAAATTCGACAAAACTCGGTCAGCATGAAGTCAAGACATTGAGGATGAAAGTTTGTGTGGGGATTTTTTATATCTCGAACGGTTTGTCCGTGGCGAGGAAACGAAATCATGGCGAGAAACGTGAACCAGGAAGTGTGTTATAACTTCAGCATACATTAACTGATCTTGATGAAACTTCAGCAGTGTGTTCGCTGTAAGAGGACGATCACATGGATGTGACTATTGTGAGTCAAAGTTATAGCGCCACCAACTGGCAGCAGGAAGTGTGTCACTTTCAAAATGCTTTGATATCACCCTTTTATTTTTACCCGATTTGCTTCAAACGTCATCTGTATAATGTAAACATACGGCAGATGTAGACCTGTGAATGGATTCTTGATATCTTTGAAACTGTTGCCGTGGCGACGCATCAAACTTTACCCTTCTTTTAGGATGCTTTTAGGATGCTTTTGAGACCCTTAGCATGCTTGAAATTGCATGAAACTCGACAGACACATCACATTTATTAGCCAGTAGACACGTGCAAAGTTTCAGAAACGGGCGTGGTGAGGGCTCAGTAGCGCCACCTTTTGACAAAAGTGGGGTTGTTAGTTTTATCTACAGTTACAAAAATCGGTATGTATATTGTACTCCTCGAGCCGGACAACTTTCTAATTGACACTCATTAGCTAGGACCCACAGAAAGTCAGATATGTTTGTTTGAATGTGGTCTTGCTCAATCTGAGCCTACATCTCTGTCTTTGCCTGTCTGTGTATGTGTGTGTGTTTGTAGGGGGAGGGGTCTTAACCATTTCACTCCTGTGTGTATGGCCTGCATAAAAAATAAATGCCTTAAGCCTGGTATTTTTTTAAATAAGTTTTTTATTTTTTATAAGTAAAGGCATATAACCAGTTTAATTGTAGTGCATTAATAGTTTTATATAATTAGTTTATTAATTAAATTAACTTGGTCCATAAACTTGATCTGAAAATTTGGTCCATAAATCAAACACACTTGCATGTAATAATATGACTTGAGTGTTAATCACATCATGTTTTCAGTTTGAATATAAAATATATAAATTATGTAAAAAAAATAAAGTTGATCCAGCTGGAGCGCAGGCTGAGAATAGCGCTGTCATGACTGGATCACGAGATCATCAGTCATGCCCTCTCATACCTTACGCGCACACCACGCCCACTTACATCAGATCACATCAACATGTCAGCCGGAGGGATAACGAGGGTCGTCGTCGCTTTTGGATTCAAGAATTTCTTACAACAAGATGGCAAAAGAACAGCGCTTTGCAAGACATGCAACGTTAAGATCGCGGACAGTCAGATGACAACCTCCAATTTCGTCGGTCATTTGAAGAGCCATTCTGCCCACTGTGCCCAGTAAGTGCTTGTCAATTTGTTAATGTTATCTGGTTAGCTCGTTCGTAGTTAGCTAGCTAATGTAAGTTAAAGGAGAACTCCGGCGCAAAATTACACATTGTTACCTAGTCAACCGTTATCTGAGATTTGTTTTCATGACTGCCGAATGTAAATAGTTTTATCTATAAAAACAGTTTAGCCTATAAGTGACGTCCGACATTCTGCATATTGTGTTATTTTGTTAAGCCCCACTAAAGGCATAAAAAACTGTAAAGCACAATCAAGTTTTCACACTATATTCCAAGACTTCTAAAGTCATTCAATAGCTTAATGTGTGGTAAAATTAATATTTTAGTCTCTAAGTTAAAGTTAACGGAAAGTCATCTCGCCTCAGTCATTCTCCATGCATCAGCATTAGCGCGTCGCGTTCGGTTGCGACAGTAACACGACGACACTCTCTTCAAGATCAATGTTCCCAATATTATACTTTATTTGTAGATAAGGCATAAAGGTCTATGATTTGCATAAAATGACTATCTTGCTGGAGTGGAGTTTATTGCCCTTTAGAATACACTAAGATAGTGCTGCACGATTAATTATATCGCAGTCGTAATAGCGATCTCAAACCTATGCAATTATATAACGCAAAATGCCGCGATTTTATATGAAATAAACAAAGTAGCAGGGCTATTAGCGCAGCATCTCTTCTTTTTTGTCATCCTTTGACTAGTGTTACAAGATCCCCCTCTTATTGGTTCAAATGCCTTTTCGCATTTTGCACGACAAGAAGTGAAAAGCTGCCTGTGAGTGCCCTAGATTAGAATAGATGAGACTCGCATAATGCGCATGCACTGACCGTGTGCCAGCCCAGAATAAACAGTTCTCTTTCGAGCTTGAACGAACAATAGCACACACAATTATGCCAAAATGTGATTTTGTCTAGTATCTTCATAACATAAGAAAAGTCTATGGATGAAAAGAGTTGTGCTATGAGGCGCGTGTGAGATCCGCGTCTCGGCAACGGGTGCTCTTAAAGGGCCAGCAGCGAATAAAGCGTTCTTTCAGTAAAGTTAAAAGAACAAAGGGAAATTAGAAAATTACTCACTGATCTTGAGTAAAGAACTTTTGTAGCTTTAATAAGGATTATTATATATATAATTTATGATTCAGGCAGCGCAGACTGTTTGATAACTTTATTCAATTTCTGTACCTGTTAAGACAGGAAGGGCACAGGTAAATATGTTTTTTATTATGGGTTTATGTGGGGATTGTTTGAAGTTCACTTAATTTAAAAGCTGTTATATATTTTTTTTAAGCGTAATAATTTTTTAAAAAGTTGATGGCTTTCAATTGATGGAATCACTGTAATGTTGGTTTGGTTGATGGTTTATTGATCATTATAGGTGTTATCAATCATTTATTGTTGTTGTTGTTTTTAGTTTTAGTTGAGAAATAAACATTAATCTGTGTGTGCATTTTACTTTAGAACCAAGCAAGTTGGACTCATGAAACCATTTTATTATATCGGAGTCGCAAATCGCAATTGCAATATTGGCTCAATAATGGCAATATGACATTTTCCCAAATCGTGCAGCCCTACTAAGCATAGATTATAGATACCATCCCTTCGCTATGTTCTTTTCAATGTGAAGCGTTGCGTGCTGTGACTTGGTGTTGCTTCAAGTGCATCATTCTGCACACGGGATGCGCATGATTGCTTATAATACTTTGGGGAGACAAGGGGGCGTGGCCTAAGGGAATAGCACTCGTGATGTTAAGTGATGTTACCCCGCCATCGCTGATACAACCTTTAGCAGTCATGTTTTTGCTTCTTGAGAGAGAGAGAAAGTGTGTGTGTGTGTATGTGTGTGAGCAATGGCGGTTCTAGGCGGGGGCCTGGGGGGGCCAGTGCCCCTGCGACAACAAGCTTGGACCCCCTTGTGGCCCCCTAAATGTGGAGTCAGTGTGAAATATTTTTTTATAGTGTGTCACGCATTGAGCATGACAGTCACTCGTTTCAGTCTTTTGTCTCACACTCCCGTCACACATTGTATTTCTCATGCGGAAAAACTATTAATAATATATTTAATATACGCAATTTCTCTGGCCGCGCCGCTCTCACGTGAGAATCAAGCGCGTCTCGCCTGGAGTTCAGCAGTCGACCCTGCTACGCATCAGCCAATCAAAAAAAGAGAAGTGCTACTACATTGGTTGTTAGTTTTATCTACAGTTACAAAAATCGGTATATACATTGTACTCCTCAAGCCGTACAACTTTCTAATACATAGTCATTAGCTCGGACCAAGAGGAAGTCAGATATTTTGGTCTGAATATGGTGAGCCTCTCTCTGAGCCTACGTCCCTGTATGGCAAGCCCTTTTAACATTTAAAAGCTAAGTTTGCCTGTCCGGAATTAACATTGTAGATATCAACAACGTCTTTCTGTCTAGTCGTTACACTTTGGATAGTTTGTATTATCATTTAAGATATCTGTAACATAATTGTGACTAGTCGAAATGACAGAGTATGGCAAGCCGCTTTAACATTTAATCATGAAAGGGCCAAAGCCTTCGGCACCGCCACCCGGGTGCCTTTAGGTAACTAAAGGAACCGGGGTTGCGGTGCCTCCGGCTTGGGCCCGCCATCGCTGCTCGCAGCTATATTTATTATTATTTTTCTTACGACTATTCAGGCAGTTTTGGGGCCCTTAACGTGCTCAAAAACTCTTGAAACTTTGCACACAGGTCAGAACCCACGGCCATCAGAGCCGGGCTGAAGATGGTACCCGGGCGTGGCAGGGGGGCTCGACAGCGCCCCCTGGAACAGGGTCCAAAAACACATCACATTTATTAGCCAGTAGACATGTGCAAAGTTTCAGAAACGGGCGTGGTGAGGGCTCAGTAGCGCCACCTTTTGACAAAAGTGGGGTTGTTAGTTTTATCTACAGTTACAAAAATCAGTATGTATATTGTACTCCTCATGCCGGACAACTTTCTAATTGACACTCATTAGCTAGGACCCACAGAAAGTCAGATATTTTGGTTTGAATATGGTAAGCCTCTCTCTGAGCTTACGTCCCTGTATGGCAAGCCCTTTTAACATTTAAAAGCTAAGTTTGTCTATCTGGAATTAACATTGTAGATATCAACAACGTCTTTCTGTCTAGTTGTAATTACATTTTGGATAGTTTGTATTATAATTTAAGATATCTGTAACATAATTGTGACTAGTCGAAATGACAGAGTATGGCAAGCCATTTTAACATTTAATCATAAAAGGGCCAAAGCCTTTGGCACCGCCACCCCGGTGCCTTTAGGTAACTAAAGGAACCGGGGTTGCGGTGCCACCGGCTTGGGCCCGCCATCGCTGCTCGCAGCTATATTTATTAGGGCCCAAGCCCTGAAAGGGCGAAGGCCCTATTGTTTTCCTTGGGATTATTTTTCTTTAGTAATATTAGGGCCCAAGCCCTGAAAGGGCGAAGGCCCTATTGTTTTCCTTTGGATTATTAGGGCCCAAGCCCTGAAAGGGCGAAGGCCCTATTGTTTTCCTTAGGATTATTAGGGCCCAAGCCCTGAAAGGGCGAAGGCCCTATTGTTTTCCTTAGGATTATTTATTATTAGGGCCCAAGCCCTGAAGGGGCGAAGGCCCTATTGTTTTCCTTGGGATTATTAGGGCCCAAGCCCTGAAGGGGCGAAGGCCCTATTGTTTTCCTTGGGATTATTTATTATTAGGGCCCAAGCCCTGAAAGGGCGAAGGCCCTATTGTTTTCCTTGGGATTATTAGGGCCCAAGCCCTGAAAGGGCGAAGGCCCTATTGTTTTTTTAGGATTATTAGGGCCCAACCCCTGAAAGGGCGAAGGCCCTATTGTTTTCCTTAGGATTATTATTAGGGCCCAAGCCCTGAAAGGGCGAAGGCCCTATTGTTTTCCTTGGGATTATTTTTCTTTACTATTATTATTATTATAATAATTATTATTTTACTACCTTTTGGGCACTTTTGGGGCCCTTAACGTGCTCGAAAACTCTTGAAACTTTGCACACGGGTCAGAACCCGCGGCCATCAGAGCCGGGCTGAAGCTGGTACCCGGGCGTGGTAGGGCGGCTCGTCAGCGCCCCCTGGAACGGGGTCCGAACACTTGGTCCATAACTCAAACACGCTTGTATGTAATAATATGAAACTCGGTACACATGTTGATCTCATCGTTTCATCTATACCTCACACTCTTACTTTTTACCCCAGCCCAACAGGAAGTCGGCTATTGAGGTTTGTTTGTAAAACGCTCGCAATGGAATGTCATATACTCCTCCTAGAGCTTTGATCCAAATTCGACGAAACTCGGTCAGCGTGAAGTCAAGACATTGAGGATGAAAGTTTGCGAGGGGATTTTTTATATCTCGAACGGTTTGTCCGTGGCGAGGAAACGAAATCATGGCGAGAAACGTGAAACAGGAAGTGTGTTATAACTTCAGCATACATTAACTGATCTTGATGAAACTTCAGCAGTGTGTTCGCTGTAAGAGGACGATCACATGGATGTGACTATTGTGAGTCAAAGTTATAGCGCCACCAACTGGCAGCAGGAAGTGTGTCACTTTCAAAATGCTTTGATATCACCCTTTTATTTTTACCCGATTTGCTTCAAACTTCATATTTATAATGTAAACATACGGCAGATGTAGACCTGTGAATGGATTCTTGATATCTTTGAAACTGTTGCCGTGGCGACGCATCAAACTTTACCCTTCTTTTAGGATGCTTTTTGGATGCTTTTGAGACCCTTAGCATGCTTCAAATTGCATGAAACTCGACAGACACATCACATTTATTAGCCAGTAGACATGTGCAAAGTTTCAGAAACGGGCGTGGTGAGGGCTCAGTAGCGCCACCTTTTGACAAAAGTGGGGTTGTTAGTTTTAACTAGAGTTACAAAAATTGGTATGTATATTGTACTCCTCGAGCCGGACAACTTTCTAATTGACACTTATTAGCTAGGACCCACAGAAAGTCAGATATTTTTGTTTGAATATGGCCACTCTGAGCCTACATGTCTCTGTGTCTCTGTGTCTTTGGCTGGCTGGCTGGCTGACTGGCTGGCTGTCTGTGTGTGTGTGTGTGTGTGTGCAGGGGGAGGGGGCTTAACCATTTCACTGCTGTGTGTTTGACCTGCATAAAGAAAATACATTTCTCAAGCCTGGTATTTTTTAAATAAGTTTTTATTTTTATTTTTTATAAGTAAAGGCATATAACTAGTTTAATTGTAGTGAATTGACAATAGTTTTATATAATTAGTTTATTAATCAGATTAACTTGGTCAATAAACTTGGTCTGAAAATTTGGTCCATAAATCAAACACACTTGCATGTAATAATATGAAACTTGGTACACATATAGATCTCATCGTTTCATATATACTTCACACTCTTACTTTTTACCCCAGCCCAACAGGAAGACGGCTATTTAGGGTTGTGTTTAAAACACATGCAATGGAATTTAAATTATTGCTCCTAGAGCACTGAACCAAATTCGACGAAACTCGATCAGCGTGAAGTCAAGACATTAAGGATGAAAAAGTGCCACGGGATTTTTGATACCTCGAACGGTTTGGCCGTGGCGAGGAAACAAAATTATGGCGAGAAACATGAAACAGGATGTGTGTTATAACTTCAGCATACATTAACTGATCTTGATGAAACTTCAGCAGTGTTTTCGCTGTAAGAGACCGATCACATGGATGTGACTATTGTGAGTCAAAGTTATAGCGCCACCAACTGGCAGCAGGAAGTGTGTCACTTTCATAATGCTTTGAAATCACTCTCTTATTTTTAACCGATTTGCTTCAAACTTCATCTGTATAATGTAAATACACGGCAGATGTAGACCTGTGAATGGATTCTTGATATCTTTGATACTGTTGCCGTGGCAACG
The DNA here is from genome assembly GCF_988280905.1 of Pimephales promelas. Taxonomy (NCBI): domain Eukaryota; kingdom Metazoa; phylum Chordata; class Actinopteri; order Cypriniformes; family Leuciscidae; genus Pimephales; species Pimephales promelas. The sequence continues at coordinate 8,696,503 of NC_142790.1, forward strand.
AAACAAACTTTAACATTCTTTTTTGATGCTTTTGGGACTCTTAGCATGCTTGAAATTGCTTGAAACTCAACAGATACATCACATTTATTAGCCAGTAGACATGTGCAACTATGGCAAAAGATTAAAGTAATGTGAAAAAAGTAAACACTAAAAGCCTCATATCTTCTAAAAATGTAATTATACATCATTTGTTTCTAAATTAAATTATACAAATATTATAACTTCCCCAATTTTTCCCTTTTTTCATTTAAGAATTATGTTTACGTTCAAAAACAGCCAGAATTGTTCTAAAATTCAGAAAAAAATAATAATCTGAGTCATACGTAGTGCTACACTGCCCTCTTGTGTTCAATATCAGGTAGGCCTATTGTGTATATTCCCACCGGTTAATCAACGTGTGACTCCGCTGGGACTTGGGAGCTTTTAAATCGCTTACTTAAAACCGAGTCAAAATACGGATGTCCGCACAAGACATTAATGGTGTGGAGTAGAGCGAGCATTTTAAATAAATTCCTATTAAGTAGGATTGAACTAAACAGAAAGAATGTTCACTCTGTTCTGCTGGTTCCTCGCTGGTGGATCATATGATTACTTTGTCATAATCTATGACAAAAATGCTATCATAAACTATATTAATAATAGATAATACACATTGCTCTTATTTTTAAAAAATACATTCATGAAAAACAAGATAACAAAAATCATAAAAAGATATAGCCATGGCTGCTATAAATGTTTGAAATGCATAGGACAGATGTTTAATGACGCAGCAACATATAATTGAAAGGCAATTAATAATCTGTCATTACGTCACTGCATTATGATATTACGGCTCTAATACGGTGCAGCACAAAGCACTTATGTGCATCCCGAGCGGAGAATGATGTGCTTGAAGCCACATGAAGTTACAGCGCATTGAGTCCGTATTGAAAAGTTCAAAGCACAAAGGAAATACATATTTATGAACAGTGTATTATACATTATATATCTATGCAATAGTTTATTGAGCCTTTTCTTTTAAAGGTTTTAAATTTCAGTTACTGTGTGCGTGAAGAACAATTATAGTGCTCTGACTCTAGTGTTGTGATCTAACCGACAGCGTCTGACACTTGGTAGAAAGTAACACGATTAAGTTACAGCAATAAAGTCCAGCAAGAAAAAGTTTCTTCATTCGAAAATATAGACCTTTAGACCTTTATCTTAAAGACCCAGTATAATAGGATTAACATTGAATCATCTTGAAGATCGTTTCATCATTGACTGTAACCGAATGCGACGTGCTGTTTGAATGCTGAATGGAGAATGACTGACAGGCGCAGAGAGGGAAAAGTTTACGTGTTCTTGAATTTAATGACTTAAATATTAATTTCTATATCACATAATAGCTTCAGAACACTTATAATACAGTAAACAAAAACTTTATGGTACTTTAGAAAGTTTTTGTGCCTTTGTGCCTTACATAGAATAGTATATGCACAATATAGAATTTGAATCAGCCTCGTCAAAGATGGCAGTGTCAGAGCCGATACCGATCCTGAGTATCTAATCGGCGCACTTCTTTTCAACAGTCAAATTGAAATTGAAATTGCTTGAAACTCAACAGATACATCACATTTATTAGCCAGTAGACGTGCAAAGTTTCAGAAACGGGCATGGTGCAAGGACTAAATAGCGCCACCTTTTGACAAAAGTGGGGTTGTTAGTTTTATCTACAGTTACAAAAATCGGTATATACATTTTACTCCTCAAGCCGGACAACTTTCTATTACATAGTCATTAGCTCGGACCAAGAGGAAGTCCGATATTTTGGTTTGAATATAGTGAGCCTCTCTCTGAGCCTATGTCCCTGTATAAAGCTAAGTTTGCCTATCCGGAATTAACATTGTAGATATCAACAACATCTTTCTGTCTAGTCGTAATTACATTTTGGATAGTTTGTATTATCATTTAAGATATCTGTAACATAATTTTGACTAGTCGAAATGACAGAGTATGGCAAGCCGTTTTAACATTTAATCATGAAAGGGCCAAAGCCTTCGGCACCGCCACCCGGGTGCCTTTAGGTAACTAAAGGAACCGGGGTTGCGGTGCCACCGGCTTGGGCCCGCCATCGCTGCTCGCAGCTATATTTATTAGGGCCCAAGCCCTGAAAGGGCGAAGGCCCTATTGTTTTCCTTCCGATTATTTTTTTTTTTTCTTTTATTTTTCTAACGACTATTCGGGCACTTTTGGGGCCCTTAACATGCTCGAAAACTCTTGAAACTTTGCACACGGGTCAGAACCCGTGGCCATCAGGGCCGGGCTGAAGATGGTACCCGGGCGTGGCAGGGCGGCTCGTCAGCGCCCCCTGGAACGGGGTCCGAACACTTGGTCCATAACTCAAACACGCTTGTATGTAATAATATGAAACTCGGTACACATGTTGCTCTCATCGTTTCATCTATACCTCACACTCTTACTTTTTACCCCAGCCCAACAGGAAGTCGGCTATTGAGGTTTGTTTGTAAAACGCTCGCAATGGAATGTTAAATACTCCTCCTAGAGCTTTGATCCAAGTTCGACGAAACTCAGTCAGCGTGAAGTCAAGACATTGAGGATGAAAGTTTGCGAGGGGATTTTTGATATCTCGAACGGTTTGTCCGTGGCGAGGAAACGAAACTATGGCGAGAAACGTGAAACAGGAAGTGTGTTATAACTTCAGCATACATTAACTGATCTTGATGAAACTTCAGCAGTGTGTTCGCTGTAAGAGGACGATCACATGGATGTGACTATTGTGAGTCAAAGTTATAGCGCCACCAACTGGCAGCAGGAAGTGTGTCACTTTCAAAATGCTTTGAAATCACCCTTTTATTTTTACCCGATTTGCTTCAAACTTCATCTGAATAATGTAAACATACGATAGATGTAAACCTGTGAATGGATTCTTAATATCTTTTAAACTGTTGCCGTGGCAACGCATCAAACTTTACCATTCTTATAGGATGCTTTTGAGACCCTTAGCATGCTTGAAATTGCATGAAACTCGACAGACACATCACATTTATTAGCCAGTAGACACGTGCAAAGTTTCAGAAACGGGCGTGGTGAGGGCTCAGTAGCGCCACCTTTTGACAAAAGTGGGGTTGTTAGTTTTATCTACAGTTACAAAAATCGGTATGTATATTGTACTCCTTGAGCCGGACAACTTTCTAATTGACACTCATTAGCTAGGACCCACAGAAAGTCAGATATGTTTGTTTGAATGTAGAGAAAATCTCAGAATTTTGCCAGTCTCTCAGTGTCCCTCTGTGTGAGTGAGAGGAGGGGCGCCTGTCAGGTTAATTTTAACCCTTTATTTGCTGTGTGCGACTTCTCTGGCATTTTCGGGGGCCTTAACATCCTCTAAAACTCTTGAAACTTTGCACACGGGTCAGAACCCATGGCCATCAGGGCCGGGCAGAAGCTGGTAACCGGGCGTGGCAGGGCGGCTCGACAGCGCCCCCTGGACTGGGATTCGAAAATTTGTCCATAAATCAAACACACTTGCATGAATTAATATGAAACTCGGTACAATTAAAGATCACATCAGGCCAAACAACTTTCGTGCTCTAAGTTTTATGACAGTTCAAATGGAAGTTATTTATGAATTATGAATTATGGGTTGTTTGAATAATTGTCCTAGGAGAAATACATCAAATCACAACGCATGTGTTTACCAATCACAACCAAACTCGGTGTGCATGAAGTCAAGACATTGAGGATGCTCAATTCCGGACGGATTTTTGATATCTCGAACGGTCTGGCCGTGGCGAGGAAATGAATTTTATGACTAAAAAAGGACACATAAAGTGTGTTATAACTTTGCTCAATTTACCTACAGTTACAAAACTTACCACGTATATTGTTCTCGTCAAGCCGATCAACTTTCCAATTTAAAGTCATTCGCTCTGAGCAACAGAAAGTCAGATATTGTAGTTTGAATGGATTTATTTCCCCTGCGATTTTCTCTCTCTCTCTCTCTCTCTCTCTCTCTCTCTCTCTCTCTCTCTCTCTCTCTCTGTGTGTGTGTGTGTGTGGGGGTGTGTGTGTGTGTGTGTGTGGGGAGGGGAGGGCTGTTGTCTGTGTTTATGTGTGTGTGTGTGGCTGGCTGTGATTTTTCCTTCAAGTCCTTGTCTCTAAGTCCTTGTCTTTTTGCATAACAATTTTGCATAACAATATTTTTAAATGACAAAATAGGCATATAACCCCCATCTTTTAAATGTATAGATTGCTTTAAATAAAAGTAAGATTGTATTTGTAATTGAAGTTGAATGAATTTAAAATTCATGCGCTATATTTCATTCAATATATTTGTTTTCCTTAAGATTTTAAAACACTAACTTCATTCTTATCTGAATTACAAATATTTGTTTCTGTATAAAATAATACTCTGACTAAAAACACATTTGATGTTTTTTTTTGGTATTTTTATTTACATGTATTTATGTGTGTGTGTGTGTGTGTGTGTGTGTGTGTGTGTGTGTGTGTGTGTGTGTGTGTGTGTGTGTGTGTGTGTGTGTGTGTGTGTGTGTGTGTGTGTGTGTGTGTGTGTGTGTGTGTGTGTGTGTGTAAAGTGCAGGTTTTTTTTAGATAAAGTAGAATTTCTATAACTATGTGTTGAACTAATAAATCACTCTTGTGTGTGTTAAACACAATCTACTTAATACAGACAACTTCATTATAAAGATAAATAACAAATCCAAAAAATATATGATTATAATCTATGACAAAAAAAGCCATTACAAACTATATTATTGGAAAATACACATTGCTCTTTGTATTGTTGTAAAATATTCATGAAAAACAAGATAACAAAAATCAAAAAGATAAATTATTTTAGATATAGCCATGTTTTAAATGTATAGCAGAGATGTTAATTGAGGCAGCAACATACAAACTTTCTAGAACAACATGGACCTGGATAGCTGGTTTTTATGGAGGACAGTGAAGAGGAAGAGGGTGCAAATCAAACAGTTCATTCTCAGACTACACAGCAAACAGCTTAAGTTTTTAGTGCTTTGTTTGAGGTTTTTAGTGCTCTGTCCTATCTATTATCAACATATAATAGATGGAACAGAACAAGAAAGGCAATTAATAATCTGTCATTGCGTCACTGCATTATGATATGAAAGGCTCAGTACAGTGTGGCACAAAACGCTTATGCGCATCCCGAGTGGAGAATGATGCGCTTAAAGCCACATGGAGTTACAGCGCACATCGCATCGAGTCCACATTGATGCAAGCTCTACAATACACTTCTTTTTGATAGTCAAAGCGGGGGTTACGTTTTTACACGTCGTACAGAATAACCCTAAAGGCACCAAGGTGGCGATGCCACCGGCTTTATATTAAATATAAACATAGCTGTGAGCAGCGATAAAGGGCCAAAGCCGGCGGTACCACCATCCCGGTGCCTTTGGGTAACAAAAGGCATCGGGGTTGCGGTGCCACCGGCTTGGGCCCGCAATCGCTGCTCGCAGCTATATTTATTATTATTATTATTAGGGCCCAAGCCCTGAAAGGGCGAAGGCCCTATTGTTTTCCTAACGATTATTATTAGGGCCCAAGCCCTGAAAGGGCGAAGGCCCTATTGTTTTCCTTAGGATTATTATTATTATTATTAGGGCCCAAGCCCTGAAAGGGCGAAGGCCCTATTGTTTTCCTTAGGATTATTAGGGCCCAAGCCCTGAAAGGGCGAAGGCCCTATTGTTTTCCTAAGGATTATTATTATTATTATTATTATTTATACGACTATTCGGGCACTTTTGGGGCCCTTAACATGCTCAAAAACTCTTGAAACTTTGCACACGGGTCAGAATCCGCGGCCATCAGGGCCGGGCTGAAGATGGTACCCGGGCGTGGCAGGGGGGCTAGACAGCGCCCCCTGGAACGGGGTCCGAAAACTTGGTCCATAAATCAAACACGCTTGCATGTAATAATATGAAACTCGGTGCACATATAGATCTCATCGTTCATATATACCTCAAACTATTACTTTTTACCCCAGCCCAACAGGAAGTCGGTTATTTAGAGTTGTTCATAAAACACTCGCAATGGAATGTGCAATACTCCTCCTAGAGAATTCAAACACACGGCACGAAACTCGGTCAGCGTGAAGTCAAGACATTGAGGATGAAAGTTTGTGTGGGGATTTTTGATATCTCGAACGGTTTGGCCGTGGCGAGGAAACGAAATAATGGCGAGAATCGTGAAACAGGAAGTGTGTCATAACTTCAGCATACATTAACTGATCTTGATGAAACTTCAGCAGTTTGTTCGCTGTAAGAGGACGATCACATGGATGTGACTATTGTGAGTCAAAGTTATAGCGCCACCAACTGGCAGCAGGAACTGTGTCACTTTCAAAATGCTTTGAAATCACCCTCTTATTTTTACCCGATTTGCTTCAAACTTAATCTGTATAATGTAAACACATAGCAGATGAAGACCTGTGAATGGATTCTTGATATCTTTGATACTGTTGCTGTGGCAACGCATCAAACTTTAAAATTCTTTTTTTTTGATGATTTTGAGACTCTTAGCGGCTTTTGGGACCCTTAACGGGTTTGAAAACTCTTGAAACTTTGCACACAGGTCATATCCCACAGTCCTCAGAGCCGGGCTGAAGATGGTACCTGGGTGTGGCAGGGGGGCTAGACAGCGCCCCCTGGAACGGGGTCCGAAAACTTGGTCCATAAATCAAACACGCTTGCATGTAATAATATGAAACTCGGTACACATGTTGATCTCATCATTTCATCTCTACCTCACACTCTTACTTTTACCCCAGCCCAACAGGAAGTCGGCTATTGAGGTTTGTTTGTAAAACGCTCGCAATGGAATGTGCAATACTCCTCCTAGAGAATTCAAACACACGGCAGGAAACTCGGTCAGCATGAAGTCAAGGCATTGAGGATGAAAGTTTGCGAGGGGATTTTTGATATCTCGAACGGTTTGGCCATGGCGAGGAAACGAAATTATGGCGAGAAATGTGAAACAGGAAGTGTATTATAACTTCAGCATACATTAACTGATCTTGATGAAACTTCAGCAGTATGTTCGCTGTAAGAGGACGATCACATGGATGTGACTATTGTGAGTCAAAGTTATAGCGCCACCAACTGGTAGCAGGAAATGTGTAACTTTCAAAATGCTTTGAACTCACCCTTTTATTTTTACCCGATTTGCTTCAAACTTCATCTGTATAATGTAAACATATGGCAGATGTAGACCTGTGAATGGATTCTTGATATCTTTTAAACTGTTGCCGTGGCAACGCATCAAACTTTACCCTTCTTTTAGGATGCTTTTAGGATGCTTTTGAGACCCTTAGCATGCTTCAAAATGCATGAAACTCAACAGACACATTTATTAGCCAGTAGACATGTGCAAAGTTTCAGAAACGGGCATGGTGCAGGGACTAAATAGCGCCACCTTTTGACAAAAGTGGGGTTGTTAGTTTTATCTACAGTTACAAAAATCGGTATATAGATTTTACTCCTCAAGCCGGACAACTTTCTAATTCATAGTCATTAGCTCGGACCAAGGGGAAGTCAGATATTTTGGATTGAATATGGTGAGCCTCTCTCTGAGCCTACGTCCCTGTATGGCAAGCCCTATCAACATTTAAAAGCTAAGTTTGCCTATCCGGAACTAGCATTGTAGATATCAACGTCTTTCTGACTAGTCGTAATTTCATTTTGGATAGTTTGTATTATCATTTAATAGATATCTGTAATGTAATTGTGAGTAGTCGAAATGACAGATAGAGTATGGCAAGCTGTTTTAACATTTAATCATTTAATCATGAAAGGGCCAAAGCCTGCGACACCGCCACCCCGGTGCCTTTAGGTAACTAAAGGAACCGGGGTTGCGGTGCCACCGGCTTGGGCCCGCCATCGCTGCTCGCAGCTATATTTATTATTATTATTATTATTATTTATACGACTATTCGGGCACTTTTGGGGCCCTTAACATGCTCAAAAACTCTTGAAACTTTGCACACGGGTCAGAACCCGCGGCCATCAGGGCCGGGCTGAAGATGGTACCCGGGCGTGGCAGGGGGGCTAGACAGCGCCCCCTGGAACGGGGTCCGAAAACTTGGTCCATAACTCAAACACGCTTGTATGTAATAATATGAAACTCGGTACACATGTTGATCTCATCGTTCATATATACCTCATACTATTACTTTTTACCCCAGCCCAACAGGAAGTCGGTTATTTAGGGTTGTTCATAAAACACTCGCAATGGAATTTGAAGTACTCCTCCTAGAGAATTCAAACACACGGCACGAAACTCGGTCAGCATGAAGTCAAGGCATTGAGGATGAAAGTCTGCGAGGGGATTTTTGATATCTCGAACGGTTTGGCCGTGGCGAGGAAACGAAATCATGGCGAGAAACGTGAAACAGGAAGTGTGTTATAACTTCAGCATACATTAACTGATCTTGATGAAACTTCAGCAGTGTGTTCGCTGTAAGAGGACGATCACATGGATGTGACTATTGTGAGTCAAAGTTATAGCGCCACCAACTGGCAGCAGGAAGTGTGTCACTTTCAAAATGCTTTGATATCACCCTTTTATTTTTACCCGATTTGCTTCAAACTTCATCTGTATAATGTAAACATACGGCAGATGTAGACCTGTGAATGGATTCTTGATATCTTTGAAACTGTTGCCGTGGTGACGCATCAAACTTTACCATTCTTTTAGGATGCTTTTAGGATGCTTTTGAGACCCTTAGCATGCTTGAAATTGCATGAAACTCAACAGACACATTACATTTATTAGCCAGTGGACACGTGCAAAGTTTCAGAAACGGGCGTGGTGAGGGCTCAGTAGCGCCACCTTTTGACAAAAGTGGGGTTGTTAGTTTTATCTACAGTTACAAAAATCGGTATGTATATTGTACTCCTCGAGCCGGACAACTTTCTAATTGACACTTATTAGCTAGGACCCACAGAAAGTCAGATATGTTTGTTTGAATGTAGAGAAAATCTCAGAATTTTGCCAGTGTCTCAGTGTCCCTCTGTGTGAGTGAGAGGAGGGGCGCCTGTCAGGTTAATTTTAACCCTTTATTTGCTGTGTGCGACTTCTCTGGCATTTTCGGGGGCCTTAACATCCTCGAAAACAATTGAAAATTTGCACACGGGTCAGAACCCATGGCCATCAGGGCCGGGCTGAAGCTGGTAACCGGGCGTGGCAGGGCGGCTCGACAGCGCCCCCTGGACTGGGATTCGAACATTTGTCCATAAATCAAACACACTTGCATGAATTAATATGAAACTCGGTACAATTATAGATCACATCAGGCCAAACAACTTTCGTGCTCTAAGTTTTATGACAGTTCAAATGGAAGTTATTTATGAATTATGAATTATGGGTTGTTTGAATAATTGTCCTAGGAGAAATACATCAAATCACAATGCATGTGTTTACCAATCACAACCAAACTCGGTGTGCATGAAGTCAAGACATTGAGGATGCTCAATTCCGGACGGATTTTTGATATCTCGAACAGTCTGGCCGTGGCGAGGAAATGAATTTTATGACTAAAAAAGGACACATAAAGTGTGCTATAACTTTGCTCAATTTACCTACAGTTACAAAACTTACCACGTATATTGTTCTCGTCAAGCCGATCAACTTTCCAATTTAAAGTCATTCGCTCTGAGCAACAGAAAGTCAGATATTGTAGTTTGAATGGATTTATTTCCCCTGCGATTCTCTCTCTCTCTCTCTCTCTCTCTCTCTCTCTTTCTGTGTGTGTGTGTGTGTGTGTGTGGGGAGGGGAGGGCTGTTGTCTGTGTTTATGTGTGTGTGTGTGGCAGGCTGTGATTTTTCCTACAAGTCCTTGTCTCTAAGTCCTTGTCTTTTTGCATAACAATTTTGCATAACAATATTTTTAAATGACAAAATAGGCATATAACCCCCATCTTTTAAATGTATAGATTGCTTTAAATAAAAGTAAGATTGTATTTGTAATTGAAGTTGAATGAATTTAAAATTCATGTGCTATATTTCAATATATTTGTTTTCCTTAAGATTTTAAAACACTAACTTCATTCTTATCTGAATTACAAATATTTGTTTCTGTATAAAATAATACTCTGACTAAAAACACATTTGATGTTTTTTTTTTGTATTTTTATTTACATGTATTTGTGTGTGTGTGTGTGTGTGTGTGTGTGTGTGTGTGTGTGTGTGTGTGTGTGTGTGTGTGTGTGTGTGCGTGTGTGCGTGCGCGTGTGTGTGTGTGTGTGTGTGTGTGTGTGTGTGTGTGTGTGTGTGTGTGTGTGTGTGTGTGTGTGTGTGTGTGTGCGTGTGTGTGTGTGCGTGTGTGTGTATAAAGTGCAGGGGGTTTTTTAGATGAAGTAGAATTTCTATAACTATGTGTTGAACTAATAAAATCACTCTTGTGTGTGTTAAACACAATCTACTTAATACAGACAACTTCATTATAAAGATAAATAACTAATCCAAAAAATATATGATTATAATCTATGACAACAAAAGCCATTACAAACTATATTAATGGAAAATACACATTGCTCTTTGTATTGTTGTAAAATATTCATGAAAAACAAGATAACAAAAATCAAAAAGATAAATTATTTTAGATATAGCCATGTTTTAAATGTATAGCAGAGATGTTAATTGAGGCAGCAACATACAAACTTTCTAGAACAACATGGACCTGGATAGCTGGTTTTTATGGAGGACAGTGAAGAGGAAGAGGGTGCAAATCAAACAGCTCATTCTCAGACTACACAGCAAACAGCTTAAGTTTTTAGTGCTTTGTTTGAGGTTTTTAGTGCTCTGTCCTATCTATTATCAACATATAATAGATGGAACAGAACAAGAAAGGCAATTAATAATCTGTCATTGCGTCACTGCATTATGATATGAAAGGCTCAGTACAGTGTGGCACAAACCGCTTATGCGCATCCCGAGTGGAGAATGATGCGCTTAAAGCCACATGGAGTTACAGCGCACAGCGCATCGAGTCCGCATTGATGCAAACTCTACAATACACTTCTTTTTGATAGTCAAAGCGGGGGTTATGTTTTTACACGTCGTACAGAATAACCCTAAAGGCACCAAGGTGGCAGTGCCACCGGCTTTATATTAAATATAAATATAGCTGTGAGCAGCGATAAACTTAATTTGCTTCAAACTTAATCTGTATAATGTAAATATACGGCAGATGTAGACCTGTGAATGGATTCTTGATATCTTTTAAACTGTTGCCGTGGCAACGCATCAAACTTTACCATTCTTTTAGGATGCTTTTGAGACCCTTAGCATGCTTCAAATCGCATGAAACTCGACAGACACATCACATTTATTAGCCAGTAGACATGTGCAAAGTTTCAGAAACGGGCGTGGTGAGGGGTCAGTAGCACCACCTTTTGACAAAAGTGGGGTTGTTAGTTTTAACTAGAGTTACAAAAATCGGTATGTATATTGTACTCCTCGAGCCGGACAACTTTCTAATTGACACTCATTAGCTAGGACCCACAGAAAGTCAGATATCTTTGTTTGAATGTAGAGAAAATCTTAGAATTTTGCCAGTCTCTCTGTGTGAGTGAGAGGAGGGGCGCCTGTCAGGTTAATTTTAACCCTTTATTTGCTGTGTGCGACTTCTCTGGCATTTTCGGGGGCCTTAACATCCTCTAAAACTCTTGAAACTTTGCACACGGGTCAGAACCCATGGCCATCAGGGCTGGGCTGAAGCTGGTCATCGGGCGTGGCAGGGCGGCTCGACAGCGCCCCCTGGACTGGGATTTGAACATTTGTCCATAAATCAAACACACTTGCGTGAATTAATATGAAACTTGGTACAATTATAGATCACATCAGGCCAAACAACTTTCGTGCTCTAAGTTTTACGACAATTAAAATGGAAGTTGAGAATTATGGGTTGTTTGAATAGTTGTCCTAGGAGAAATACATCAAATTACAACGCATGTGTTTACCAATCACAACCAAACTCGGTGTGCAAGAAGTCAAGACATTGAGGATGAAAGTTTGTGAGGGGATTTTTGATATCTCAAACGGTTTGGCCGTGGCGAGGAAACGAAATTATGGCGAGAAACGTGAAACAGGAAGTGTGTTATAACTTCAGCATACATTAACATATCTTGATGAAACTTCATCAGTGTGTTCGCTGTAAGAGGACGATCACATGGATGTGACTATTTCGAGTCAAAGTTATAGCGCCACCAACTGGCAGCAGGAAGTTTGTCACTTTCAAAATGCTTTGAAATCAACCTCTTATTTTTACCCGATTTGCTTCAAACTTCATCTGTATAATGTAAATACATGGCAGATGAAGACCTGTGAATGGATTCTTGATATCTTTGATACTGTTGCCGTGGCAACGCATCAAACTTTAAAATTCTTTTTTTTTGATGATTTTGAGACTCTTAATGGCTTTTGAGGCCCTTAACGGGTTTGAAAACTCTTGAAACTTTGCACACAGGTCATATCCCACAGCCATCAGGCCCGGGCTGAAGATGGTACCTAGGCGTGGCAGGGGGGCTAGACAGCGCCCCCTGGAACGGGGTCCGAAAACTTGGTCCATAAATCAAACACGCTTGCATGTAATAATATGAATGAAAAACTTCATCTGTATAATGTAAACAGATGAAAAACTTCATCTGTATAATGATGAAAAACAGATGAAAAACTTCATCTGTATAATGTAAACATACGGTAGATGTAGACCTGTGAATGGATTCTTGATATCTTTTAAACTGTTGCCGTGGCAAAGCTTCAAACTTTGAAATTATTTTAGGATGCTTTTGAGACTCTTAGCATGCTTGAAATTGCATGAAACTCAACAGACACATCACATTTATTAGCCAGTAGACATGTGCAAAGTTTCAGAAAAGGGCATGGTGCAGGGACTAAATAGCGCCACCTTTTGACAAAAGTGGGGTTGTTATTTTTATCTACAGTTACAAAAATTGTTATATACATTGTACTCCTCAAGCCAGACAACTTTCTAATTCATAGTCATTAGCTCAGACCAAGAGGAAGTCAGATATTTTGGTTTGAATATGGTGAGACTTTCTCTGAGCCTACGTCCGTGTATGGCAAGCCCCTTTAACATTTAAAAGCTAAGTTTGCCTATCCGGAAATTAACATTGTAGATATCAACAATGTCTTTCTGTCTAGTCGTAATTACATTTTGGATAGTTTGTATTATCATTAAAGATATCTGTAACATAATTGTGACTAGTCAAAATGACAGACTATGGCAAGCCGTTTTAACATTTAATCATGAAAGGGCCAAAGCCTTCGGCACCGCCACCCCGGTGCCTTTAGGTAACTAAAGGAGCCGGGGTTGCGGTGCCACCGGCTTGGGCCCGCCATCGCTGCTCGCAGCTATATTTAGGGCCCAAGCCCTGAAAGGGCGAAGGCCCTATTGTTTTCCTAAGGATTATTAGGGCCCAAGCCCTGAAAGGGCGAAGGCCCTATTGTTTTCCTAACGATTATTATTATTATTATTATTATTTATACGACTATTTGGGCACTTTTGGGGCCCTTAACATGCTCAAAAACTCTTGAAACTTTGCACACGGGTCAGAATCCGCGGCCATCAGGGCTGGGCTGAAGATGGTACCCGGGCGTGGCAGGGGGGCTAGACAGCGCCCCCTGGAACGGGGTCCGAAAACTTGGTCCATAACTCAAATACGCTTGCATGTAATAATATGAAACTCGGTACACATGTTGATCTCATCGTTCATATATACCTCAAACTATTACTTTTTACCCCAGCCCAACAGGAAGTCGGTTATTTAGGGTTGTTCATAAAACACTCGCAATGGAATTTGAAGTACTCCTCCTAGAGAATTCAAACACACGGCACGAAACTCGGTCAGCATGAAGTCAAGGCATTGAGGATGAAAGTTTGCGAGGGGATTTTTGATATCTCGAACGGTTTGGCCGTGGCGAGGAAACGAACTTATGGCGATAATCGTGAAACAGGAAGTGTGTCAGAACTTCAGCATACATTAACTGATCTTGATGAAACTTCAGCAGTTTGTTTGCTGTAAGAGGACGATCACATGGATGTGAATATTGTGAGTCAAAGTTATAGCGCCACCAACTGGCAGCAGGAAGTGTGTCACTTTCAAAATGCTTTGAAATCACCCTCTTATTTTTACCCGATTTGCTTCAAACTTAATCTGTATAATGTAAATACATAGCAGATGAAGACCTGTGAATGGATTCTTGATATCTTTGATACTGTTGCCGTGGCAACGCATCAAACTTTAAAATTCTTTTTTTTTGATGATTTTGAGACTCTTAGCGGCTTTTGGGGCCCTTAACGGGTTTGAAAACTCTTGAAACTTTGCACACAGGTCAGATCCCACAGCCATCAGAGCCGGGCTGAAGATGGTACCTGGGTGTGGCAGGGGGGCTAGACAGCGCCCCCTGGAACGGGGTCCGAACACTTGGTCCATAACTCAAACACGCTTGCATGTAATAATATGAAACTCGGTACACATGTTGATCTCGTCGTTCATATATACCTCACACTCTTACTTTTTACCCCAGCCCAACAGGAAGTCGGCTATTGAGGTTTGTTTGTAAAACGCTCGCAATGGAATGTGCAATACTCCTCCTAGAGAATTCAAACACACGGCACGAAACTCGGTCAGCATGAAGTCAAGGCATTGAGGATGAAAGTTTGCGAGGGGATTTTTGATATCTCGAACGGTTTGGCCGTGGCGAGGAAACGAAATTATGGCGAGAAACGTGAAACAGGAAGTGTGTTATAACTTCAGCATACATTAACTGATCTTGATGAAACTTCAGCAGTGTGTTCGCTGTAAGAGGACGATCACATGGATGTGACTATTGTGAGTCAAAGTTATAGCGCCACCAACTGGCAGCAGGAAGTGTGTCACTTTCAAAATGCTTTGAAATCACCCTTTTATTTTTACCCGATTTGCTTCAAACTTAATCTGTATAATGTAAATATACGGCAGATGTAGACCTGTGAATGGATTCTTGATATCTTTTAAACTGTTGCCGTGGCAACGCATCAAACTTTACCATTCTTTTAGGATGCTTTTGAGACCCTTAGCATGCTTCAAATCGCATGAAACTCGACAGACACATCACATTTATTAGCCAGTAGACATGTGCAAAGTTTCAGAAACGGGTGTGGTGAGGGCTCAGTAGCACCACCTTTTGACAAAAGTGGGGTTGTTAGTTTTAACTAGAGTTACAAAAATCGGTATGTATATTGTACTCCTCGAGCCGGACAACTTTCTAATTGACACTCATTAGCTAGGACCCACAGAAAGTCAGATATCTTTGTTTGAATGTAGAGAAAATCTTAGAATTTTGCCAGTCTCTCAGTGTCTCTCTGTGTGAGTGAGAGGAGGGGCACCTGTCAGGTTAATTTTAACCCTTTATTTGCTGTGTGCGACTTCTCTGGCATTTTCGGGGGCCTTAACATCCTCTAAAACTCTTGAAACTTTGCACACGGGTCAGAACCCATGGCCATCAGGGCCGGGCTGAAGCTGGTCATCGGGTGTGGCAGGGCGGCTCGACAGCGCCCCCTGGACTGGGATTCGAACATTTGTCCATAAATCAAACACACTTGCGTGAATTAATATGAAACTCGGTACAATTATATATCACATCAGGCCAAACAACTTTCGTGCTCTAAGTTTTACGACAATTAAAATGGAAGTTGAGAATTATGGGTTGTTTGAATAGTTGTCCTAGGAGAAATACATCAAATTACAACGCATGTGTTTACCAATAACAACCAAACTCGGTGTGCAAGAAGTCAAGACATTGAGGATGAAAGTTTGTGAGGGGATTTTTGATATCTCAAACGGTTTGGCCGTGGCGAGGAAACGAAATTATGGCGAGAAACGTGAAACAGGAAGTGTGTTATAACTTCAGCATACATTAACATATCTTGATGAAACTTCATCAGTGTGTTCGCTGTAAGAGGACGATCACATGGATGTGACTATTTCGAGTCAAAGTTATAGCGCCACCAACTGGCAGCAGGAAGTGTGTCACTTTCAAAATGCTTTGAAATCAACCTCCTATTTTTACCCAATTTGCTTCAAACTTCATCTGTATAATGTAAATACATGGCAGATGAAGACCTGTGAATGGATTCTTGATATCTTTGATACTGTTGCCGTGGCAACGCATCAAACTTTAAAATTCTTTTTTTTTTTGATGATTTTGAGACTCTTAATGGCTTTTGAGGCCCTTATCGGGTTTGAAAACTCTTGAAACTTTGCACACAGGTCATATCCCACAGCCATCAGGCCCGGGCTGAAGATGGTACCTAGGCGTGGCAGGGGGGCTAGACAGCGCCCCATGGAACGGGGTCCGAAAACTTGGTCCATAAATCAAACACGCTTGCATGTAATAATATGAATGAAAAACTTCATCTGTATAATGATGAAAAACAGATGAAAAACTTCATCTGTATAATGTAAACATACGGTAGATGTAGACCTGGGAATGGATTCTTGATATCTTTTAAACTGTTGCCGTGGCAAAGCTTCAAACTTTGAAATTATTTTAGGATGCTTTTGAGACTCTTAGCATGCTTGAAATTGCATGAAACTCAACAGACACATCACATTTATTAGCCAGTAGACATGTGCAAAGTTTCAGAAACGGGCATGGTGCAGGGACTAAATAGCGCCACCTTTTGACAAAAGTGGGGTTGTTATTTTTATCTACAGTTACAAAAATCGTTATATACATTGTACTCCTCAAGCCAGACAACTTTCTAATTCATAGTCATTAGCTCAGACCAAGAGGAAGTCAGATATTTTGGTTTGAATATGGTGAGACTCTCTCTGAGCCTACGTCCGTGTATGGCAAGCCCTTTTAACATTTAAAAGCTAAGTTTGCCTATCCGGAAATTAACATTGTAGATATCAACAATGTCTTTCTGTCTATTCGTAATTACATTTTGGATAGTTTGTATTATCATTTAAGATATCTGTAACATAATTGTGACTAGTCAAAATGACAGACTATGGCAAGCCGTCTTAACATTTAATCATGAAAGGGCCAAAGCCTTCGGCACCGCCACCCCGGTGCCTTTAGGTAACTAAAGGAGCCAGGGGTTGCGGTGCCACCGGCTTGGGCCCGCCATCGCTGCTCGCAGCTATATTTTATTATTATTATTTTGTAAACTTTTGGGCATTTTTGGGGCCCTTAACGTGCTCAAAAACTCTTGAAACTTTGCACACGGGTCAGAACCCGCGGCCATCAGGGCCGGGCTGAAGATGGTACCCGGGCGTGGCAGGGGGGCTCGACAGCGCCCCCTGGAACGAGGTCCGAACACTTGGTCCATAACTCAAACACGCTTGTATATAATATTATGAAACCCGGTACACATGTTGATCTCATTGTTTCATATATACTTCGCACTTTTACTTTTTACCCCAGCCCAACAGGAAGTCGGCTATTTAGGGTTGTTCGTAAAACACTCGCAATGGAATTTTAAATACTCCTCCTAGAGCTCTGATCCAAATTCGACGAAATTCGGTCAGCGTGAAGTCAAGAAATTGAAGATGAAAGTTTGCGAGGGGATTTTTGATATCTCGAACGGTTTGGCCGTGGCGAGGAAACGAAATCATGGCGAGAAACGTGAAACAGAAAGTGTGTCATAACTTCAGCATACATCAACCGATCTTGATGAAACTTCAGCAGTGTGTTCGCTGTAAGCGGACGATCACATGGATGTGACTATTGTGAGTCAAAGTTATAGCGCCACCAACTGGCAGCAGGAAGTGTGTCATTTTCAAAATGTTTTGAAATCACCCTCTAATTTTTACTCGATTTGCTTCAAACTTAATCTGTATACTGCAAATACACAGCAGATGAAGACCTGTGAATGGATTTTTGATATCTTTGAAACTGTTGCCGTGGCAACGCATCAAACTTTACCATTCTTTTAGGATGCTTTTGAGACTCTTAGCATGCTTTAAATTGCATGAAACTCGACAGACACATCACATTTATTAGCCAGTAGACATGTGCAAAGTTTCAGAAACGGGCGTGGTGAGGGCTCAGTAGCGCCACCTTTTGACAAAAGTGGGGTTGTTAGTTTTATCTACAGTTACAAAAATCAGTATGTATATTGTACTCCTCGAGCCGGACAACTTTCTAATTGACACTCATTAGCTAGGACCCACAGAAAGTCAGATATTTTTGTTTGAATATGGTCACTCTGAGCCTACATGTCTCTGTGTCTCTGTGTCTTTGGCTGTCTTTGGCTGTCTGTGTGTGTGTGTGTGTGTGCAGGGGGAGGGGGCTTAACCATTTCACTGCTGTGTGTATGACCTGCATAAAGAAAATACATTTCTCAAGCCTGGTATTTTTTAAATAAGTTTTTATTTTTATTTTTTATAAGTAAAGACATATAACTAGTTTAATTGTAGTGCATTGACAATAGTTTTATATAATTAGTTTATTAATCAGATCAACTTGGTCAATAAACTTGGTCTGAAAATTTGGTCCATAACACACTTGCATGTAATAATATGAAACTCTGTAAACATATGGATCTCATCGGTTCATGTATACTCCACACTCTTACTTTTTACCCCAGCCCAACAGGAAGATGGCTATTTAGGGTTGTTTGTAAAATAAAAACATGCAATGGAATATTTTAAAGTACTTCTCTAGAGAATTCAAAGAAATGCCACAAAACTCGATCAGCGTGAAGTCAAGACATTGAGGATAAAAAATTGGCAGGGGATTTTTGATACCTCGAACGGTTTGGCCGTGGCGAGGAAACAAAATTATGGCGAGAAACATGAAACAGGAAGTGTGTTATAACTTCAGCATACATTAACTGATCTTGATGAAACTTCAGCAGTGTTTTCGCTGTAAGAGACCGATCACATGGATGTGACTATTGTGAGTCAAAGTTATAGCGCCACCAACTGGCAGCAGGAAGTGTGTCACTTTCAAAATGCTTTGAAACCACTCTCTTCTTTTTAACCGATTTGCTTCAAACTTCATCTGTATAATGTAAATACACTGCAGATGTAGACCTGTGAATGAATTTTTGATATCTTTGATACTGTTGCCGTGGCAACGAATCAAACTTTAACATTCTTTTTTGATGCTTTTGGGACTCTTAGCATGCTTGAAATTGCTTGAAACTCAACAGATACATCACATTTATTAGCCAATAGACATGTGCAACTATGGCAAAAGATTAAAGTAATGTCAAAAAAGTAAACACTAAAAGCCTCATATCTTCTAAAAATGTAATTATACATCATTTGTTTCTAAATTAAATTATACAAATATTATAACTTCCCCAATTTTTCCTTTTTTTCATTTAAGAATTGTGTTTACGTTCAAAAACAGCCAGAATTGTTGTAAAATTCATAAAAAAATAATAATCTGAGTCATACGTAGTGCTATACTGCCCTCTTGTGTTCAATATCAGGTAGGCCTATTGTGTATATTCCCACCGGTTAATCAACGTGTGACTCCGCTGGGACTTGGGAGCTTTTAAATCGCTTACTTAAAACCGAAAGTCAAAATACGGATGTCCGCACAAGACATTAATGGTGTGGAGTAGAGCGAGCATTTTAAATAAATTCCTATTAAGTAGGATTGAACTAAACAGAAAGAATGTTCACTCTGTTCTGCTGGTTCCTCGCTGGTGGATCATATGATTACTTCGTCATAATCTATGACAAAAATGCTATTATAAACCATATTAATAATAGATAATACACATTGCTCTTATTTTTGAAAAATACATTCATGAAAAACAAGATAACAAAAATCATAAAAAAATATGGCCATGGCTGCTATAAATGTTTGAAATGCATAGGACAGATGTTTAATGACGCAGCAACATATAATTGAAAGGCAATTAATAATCTGTCATTACGTCACTGCATTATGATATTACGGCTCTAATACGGTGCAGCACAAAGCACTTATGTGCATCCCGAGCGGAGAATGATGTGCTTGAAGCCACATGAAGTTACAGCGCATTAAGTCCGTATTGAAAAGTTCAAAGCACAAAGGAAATACATATTTATGAACAGTGTATTATACATTATCTATCTATGCAATAGTTTATTGAGCCTTTTCTTTTAAAGGTTTTAAATTTCAGTTACTGTGTGCGTGAAGAACAATTATAGTGCTCTGACTCTAGTGTTGTGATCTAACCGACAGCGTCCGACACCCGGTAGAAAGTAACACGATTAAGTTACAGCAATAAAGTCCAGCAAGAAAAAGTTTCTTCATTCGAAAATATAGACCTTTAGACCTTTATCTTAAAGATCCAGTATAATAGGATTAACATTCGATCATCTTGAAGATCGTTTCATCATTGAATGTAACCGAATGTGACGTGCTGTTTGAATGCTGAATGGAGAATGACTGACAGGCGCAGAGAGGGAAAAGTTTGTGTTCTTGAATTTAATGACTTAAATATTAATTTCTATATCACATAATAGCTTCAGAACACTAATAATACAGTACACAACAACTTTATGGTACTTTAGAAAGTTTTTGTGCCTTTGTGCCTAACATAGAATAGTATATGCACAATATAGAATTTGAATCAGCCTCGTCAAAGATGGCAGTGTCAGAGCCGATACCGATCCTGAGTATCTAATCGGCGCACTTCTTTTCAACAGTCAAATTGAAATTGAAATTGAAATTGCTTGAAACTCAACAGATACATCACATTTATTAGCCAGTAGACATGTGCAAAGTTTCAGAAACGGGCATTGCGCAAGGACTAAATAGCGCCACCTTTTGACAAAAGTGGGGTTGTTAGTTTTATCTACAGTTACAAAAATCGGTATATACATTGTACTCCTCAAGCCGGACAACTTTCTAATACATAGTCATTAGCTCGGACCAAGAGGAAGTCAGATATTTTGGTTTGAATATGGTGAGCCTCTCTCTGAGCCTACGTCCCTGTATGGCAAGCCCTTTTAACATTTAAAAGCTAAGTTTGCCTGTCCGGAATTAACATTGTAGATATCAACAACGTCTTTCTGTCTATTCGTAATTACATTTTGGATAGTTTGTATTATCATTTAAGACATCTGTAACATAATTGTGACTAGTCGAAATGACAGAGTATGGCAAGCCGTTTTAACATTTAATCATAAAAGGGCCAAAGCCTTCGGCACCGCCACCCGGGTGCCTTTAGGTAACTAAAGGAACCGGGGTTGCGGTGCCACCGGCTTGGGCCCGCCATCGCTGCTCGCAGCTATATTTAGGGCCCAAGCCCTGAAAGGGCGAAGGCCCTATTGTTTTCCTAAGGATTATTAGGGCCCAAGCCCTGAAAGGGCGAAGGCCCTATTGTTTTCCTTAGGATTATTCTTTTCTATTATTATTATTATTATTATTATTTTTCTTACGACTATTCGGGCACTTTTGGGGCCCTTAACATGCTCGAAAACTCTTGAAACTTTGCACACGGGTCAGAACCCGCGGCCATCAGAGCCGGGCTGAAGATGGTACCTGGGCGTGGCAGGGGGGCTCGTCAGCGCCCCCTGGAATGGGGTCCGAACACTTGGTCCATAACTCAAACACGCTTGCATGTAATAATATGAAACTCGGTAGGCATGTTGATCTCATCGTTTCATCTATACCTCGCGCTCTTACTTTTTACCCCAGCCCAACAGGAAGTCGGCTATTGAGGTTTGTTTGTAAAACGCTCGCAATAGTATTTGAAATACTCCTCCTAGAGCTTTGATCCAAATTCGACGATACTCGGTCAGCGTGAAGTCAAGACATTGAGGATGAAAGCTTGTGTGGGGATTTTTGATATCTCGAACGGTTTGGCCGTGGCGAGGAAACGAAATCATGGCGAGAAACGTGAAACAGGAAGTTTGTTATAACTTCAGCATACATTAACTGATCTTGATGAAACTTCAGCAGTATGTTCGCTGTAAGAGGACGATCACATGGATGTGACTATTGTGAGTCAAAGTTATAGCGCCACCAACTGGCAGCAGGAAGTTTGTCACTTTCAAAATGCTTTGATATCACCCTTTTATTTTTACCCGATTTGCTTCAAACTTCATATGTATAATGTAAACATACGGCAGATGTAGACCTGTGAATGGATTCTTGATATCTTTGAAACTGTTGCCGTGGCGACGAATCAAACTTTACCCTTCTTTTAGGATGCTTTTAGGATGCTTTTGAGACCCTTAGCATGCTTTAAATTGCATGAAACTCGACAGACACATCACATTTATTAGCCAGTAGACATGTGCAACGTTTCAGAAACGGGTGTGGTGAGGGCTCAGTAGCGCCACCTTTTGACAAAAGTGGGGTTGTTAGTTTTATCTACAGTTACAAAAATCGGTATGTATATTGTACTCCTCGAGCCGGACAACTTTCTAATTGACACTCATTAGCTAGGACCCACAGAAAGTCAGATATGTTTGTTTGAATGTAGAGAAAATCTCAGAATTTTGCCAGTCTCTCAGTGTCCCTCTGTGTGAGTGAGAGGAGGGGGGCTTGTCAGGTTAATTTTAACCCTTTATTTGCTGTGTGCGACTTCTCTGGCATTTTCGGGGGCCTTAACATCCTCGAAAACTCGTGAAACTTTGCACACGGGTCAGAACCCATGGCCATCAGGGCCGGGCTGAAGCTGGTAACCGGGCGTGGCAGGGCGGCTCGACAGCGCCCCCTGGACTGGGATTCGAACATTTGTCCATAAATCAAACACACTTGCATGAATTAATATGAAACTCGGTACAATTATAGATCACATCAGGCCAAACAACTTTCGTGCTCTAAGTTTTATGACAGTTCAAATGGAAGTTATTTATGAATTATGAATTATGGGTTGTTTGAATAATTGTCCTAGGAGAAATACATAAAATCACAATGCATGTGTTTACCAATCACAACCAAACTCGGTGTGCATAAAGTCAAGACATTGAGGATGCTCAATTCCGGACGGATTTTTGATATCTAGAACGGTCTGGCCGTGGCGAGGAAATGAATTTTATGACTAAAAAAGGACACATAAAGTGTGTTATAACTTTGCTCAATTTACCTACAGTTACAAAACTTACCACGTATATTGTTCTCGTCAAGCCGATCAACATTCCAATTTAAAGTCATTCGCTCTGAGCAACAGAAAGTCAGATATTGTAGTTTGAATGGATTTATTTCCCCTGCGATTCTCTCTCTCTCTCTCTCTCTCTCTCTCTCTCTCTCTCTCTCTCTGTGTGTGTGGGTGTGTGTGTCTGTGTGGGGAGGGGAGGGCTGTTGTCTGTGTTTATGTGTGTGTGTGTGTGGCTGGCTGTGATTTTTCCTACAAGTCCTTGTCTCTAAGTCCTTGTCTTTTTGCATAACAATTTTGCATAACAATATTTTTAAATGACAAAATAGGCATATAACCCCCATCTTTTAAATGTATAGATTGCTTTAAATAAAAGTAAGATTGTATTTGTAATTGAAGTTGAATGAATTTAAAATTCATGTGCTATATTTCAATATATTTGTTTTCCTTAAGATTTTAAAACACTAACTTCATTCTTATCTGAATTACAAATATTTGTTTCTGTATAAAATAATACTCTGACTAAAAACACATTTGATGTTTTTTTTTGTATTTTTATTTACATGTATTTATGTGTGTGTGTGTGTGTGTGTGTGTGTGTGTGTGTGTACTTGTCTACCTATCTAAGAGGGGACTTTGGTGTCGTTACACACTCACTAACAGGGGACCGCCGAGGGAAGTGGGGACATTTTTCAAGTCCCCTGTTAGCTATGCCTTAAAACATGTTAAAATCAACTAAAAAACGCTCTGGTGAATTTTTTTAACTTTTGACCAAGTGGGGACTAACACATGTGTGTGTGTTTAAGCCCATACTCAGCAGCGCTCCTGTAGGCTGGAGCAGGAACTGCAGTGGCCCATTAACACACGTCGTTCACACTTCTCTATTGTCTGAATGGCTGGCTGTCCCAAAGCCTCTGAGACTGTAGAGCTGCTTAGTTAAGGTACTTTCAGTAAATTTAATAACCCCACGCTAGTAATCATTAGTTAAGCAATAGTAAATGCTTAACTAATGAAAATACAATTATTAAAACACATTATAGATATGCTTTTAAAACAATATTAAAGAATTTATAGCTTTATAGCTGTCTTTATAAATTGCTGATTATTGGTTTAAAAGCATATCTATAATGTGTTTTAATCATTTTAATTCCATGCTTTATTAATGAACAATTTATGATTTCTAAATGAAGTATAGCATTATAAACCATAATAATAAACCAATATAAAGTTATTTAGGAGTTGTCAGTGGTTTATAAGATCACTTAGAAAGTGAGTAAATGATTAATAAACTATTTCAATGTGCATTCATGTATCTTATTATTCAGACATATAGTAATAGTTACTTAGTGTGTAAATACATTTTTAACATGTATTTCTACTGTAATCCAAGGTTAATTCAGGTAGTTATCAACCATTTAGTAGTGGTCAGTTTACTATTTTGTGAGCTCATCTAAAGTGAGGACCTGTTATGCCTTGTAATGCATTTATAAAAGAGATTTCAAAGGCTCAGTTAAATATTTGTATGTTCTTTTATGTTCAAAGTGTTGTGTTTGTTTCCTTTTTCTGTTTAGAAGAGAACTGAGCCTTTAAATCTAATTTATGAATGCTTTACAAGATATAACTATTCCTCACTTTAGATGAGCTGCCAAAAAAAGTTAACTGACCACTACTAAATGCTTAACTTCTTGCATTTACTACATTTAAATACACTTAAGTGATCTCATGAATCACTGACAACTCCTAAATAACTGGTTTGTAAATAATGTTATTCTTCATTAGGAAATTATAAATTGATCATTAATAAAGTATGAAAATACAATGATTAAACACAATATTATGCTTCTAAATAAAGAATAAAGCATTTACACAAGAATAGAGCATTTATAGCTGTATTTATAAACTTCTTATTAATGTCTATTAATGCCCAGCGGCAACAGTTCGAAAGCAGAGGCGAGAAGACGCCTCTTATCATTCATAATATTATTTTTTTCTTATTTAACGCTCTCTCTTCATAGATACTGTCTATGCTTGGTTATAGCAGTCCCTAACAATTTACTTGCCATTGTTACTTTTCTTAATAATTTTGTCTGTACCTCAGTAGCAATTCCATACTAACAAATAATACAGAATATCATAACACTTTCGATGAAATTCCTATAAAACATCAGAAGCTTTATGTTGTGGACAATACAGGAAAGTTATTGCTTTAAAAAATTAATTCTCTGTTGTGGCTTTATACTTACAGTATATGATTGGTCCACATATCCCATTTAAGCTTATTGCCTACTGATAAGTTGTATTTGACAAATATACAAATAGTTGTATTTGACTATATTTTACATTTTACAAGCAGTTTTGACTGATATGTGTGCACTGTAAAACAATTATTGTTGGTTTAACTTAAAAAATGAAGTTACCTGGTTGCCTTGAAACTTTACGTTCATTAAAATTGAAAAATTGACTTAATACAATGAAGGAGATTGATTTTATAATCAGAAACTCAAAATATTATGTTATCTGAACCACATACATTATCTAAGTTGATTTGACAGAAGAAACAACGTTATGATAACAAATCATGATTTCTTTTTTTTTTTACAGTGTATATTACTTTAGTTTGAAAATTACTTCAATTATCTTTTTAACAGTTAACTGGTTTCAATCTTATTTATGGAACAGAAAGTTTTTGTTCAGGATAGGTCATTTCTTCTGTTCTGTCGCTCACCTCCACAGGGATCGATCTCGGCGCCCTCCCTTTACTTGTTCTACATGCTACCATTGGGTTCTATATTTTAATAAGACATGGTGTTGCCTTCCATTCTTATGCTGAAGACACCAAAATATATATACCTATTGAGAGAAATGATCCGTCTGCTTCCATTTCTCTTTTATTATGCTAAGATGAGGTTACATCTTTGCTTGCAAAAAAATTGTGTCTTTAAATGAACACAAAACTGAGGTGATAGTTTTCCCCACTGATAATTTTAAGACCACCAGCATCGCTTTGAGGAGCTTCTCTGCATTCAGATCTATGCGGGATTAGGTGTGCTTTTAGATGGGCCTTCAAAACGTGATAAATATGAAGAGTTCAGATGCAAAAGCCTCTAAATGCCATTTGAAATTTTCTTCTTTAATGATGATTTTTATCAAACTTGTATATTTAAGTTCAGTAATTTCACTTAAATAACAATTAATAGGTAATTATCATTGCCATTTAAGTGAAATCACTGAACTTAAATATACAATCTTGATAAAAATGATCGTTCTAGAAGAAAATTTCAAATGGCATTTAGAGGCTTTTGCATCTGAACTCTTCATATCTTCCGTAACTGCATCTAGTTTATCAACTCAATAAAATCAAGCAGAAATATCTCTTTAAGGTATAATTGCAGGTCTCCACACAAGCTAAACTGTACATGATCTAGACTCTAGATAAATAAAATGCAATGGCAGCAGCAAGTCTGGGGAATGCTTATAATTCTCCTTTTGGTTTCAATTATGAACATGTTTCAATTCTTTTTAACAAGGCATATATTTCATAATACAATTATAAAAAGATATAACATTATTTGATATTAGCATAGCAGCAGTATATAACAGTATATTAGCAGCAATTACACATTGTTCCCTTTACCATCAAACTGGAGAGCCTCTTTTCTGTAATGAAAGACCAATCTTATGGGTTGTGGTCCCTCATATTGGCCAATATCAGTAAAAAAAAAAACAACAACCTTGTTTCCCTTAGGGCTTAAATTACCCAGATTTGTTTATTTTTTTATCATTACATTTTTATCCTGACTGACATCAGGTGATGCTTGTAACCCAATCATAATCTGTTAACCCACAACATTAGAATGTTATATTCCCATTAAATTAAATTAAATTAGAATGCATTTATTTCTAAATACTTATCACTTTTTTAAGCTCTTCACTTCAGCTTCACTGCAGTACATTTCACATTCAAAACGCATTAAAACTACCAAAACACATCATTCATATATATAATAAACCAGACCGTTCTCATCCTTTAACGTCATAGAACGCTATATGCAAAAATGGCGCTATACTACACACATGGCACCCTTTATCATTAATATAACACGCGAACCCAAGTCGTCATAAATCCTTTAGCGTAAATATGATACGCAGACCCTACCCCACACCTAAACTTAGCTCTCACAGCGCGTGTTATATTAATGATAACGGGTGCCATGTGCGTAGTATAGCGCCGTTTTTGCATATAGCGTTCTATATGACGTTAAAGGATGAGAATGCGTTGAATAAACACACACACACAACAGGCAGCAATATGCACTATTTTTTGCTGTTCAGAATTCGTTGGTTCATGTTTATATGGAAGACTTAGACTTGTTTACGTGTTTAGTTAATTCTTAATTTTTCTGTTTTTTTTTTGTTTGTTTTTTTAGATTCAGAATATGTTTCAGTGTAAAATACGGTAGAAATATCTTATTCGTTTGTCTGTTGATAAGTTTTGAACTTAAATAACAGTCTTGGAAATAATATCTAAGCATGTGCAAATTGGCCTGTACAGTAGATCAAGTTTTGTTTGCCAGAAATCAATTCATGTAAATTGAAAGATCTCAGTTTAGCGAAGACTGATCGTGTGATCACTGAGTGAAGAGTTTTGAGAAGTTGTTCAATGTTGTATTATGTTCAGAGTTTTAGCAGTGTTGTGTCGAAGTGAAATATGTAGTTTGGAAGATGTAGTCACTGAATGCATTAATACAACTCTAAAAAGAAAAACAACAACAAAAAGCAACCTGTAATAGCAGCTGCAAATGGGGCCTTATTTATCACTCAGAAAGAATTAGTGTTAAACACATTTACACAAACTCTAGACACAGAAGGATCATATGTTCCCCACATCACACCAGGATATTTCACTCAAAATTGTGAAATATTTCACTCATTAAGTGTTTGATTTACTCATTCAACTGATGTTCAAAACAACTGTGTAGTTACAGTGCTGCAAAAAAATGCAGACATGTTTCTTTATAAAATAGCAGACACAATACCACTGATATTGAAAAAAAAAGATCTAAATCAACTTCTAGGTTTGGGTGAAGTGAGAGGGTCACAGAGACAGAACTAAAAACCAACTTTGTCAAATAAACTCTAAAAATAAAAGATATTCAAGACTGTGGTATAAATAATTGGATGATCTGACCATAACTCATACTATCCTTGATTTTCTAACTTAGGACATTTCCTTTGTGTGAGACCTTTCCGCCCTCCCCCACACTAATTAACATATCAATGCAGGATGGCTTGAAGGTGTCTAGGTGAAGTGGCCTGAGCGCTTACAAATACAGCTACCAATGTTCAAGTATCTGTGCAACTTCTCAAATAAACTACAATAAACTAGAGAAAACGTTGGGATTTACCCTTCCAAATTTATTTTGTAACATATTCTTTTGTAAAAATGTATTTAATAAATAAATAAAAACAAGAAGTAAACTACTGTTAACTGCAGTTTGTTACATTATCCATGTTTACAATACTGTAATCCCTGGTACTGTCGATGAACAGAATCAAAAGATCAAGGGACAAATTATCAGTATATTTTCTAGAAACTCGGAGTGAAATGGGCTTATGTGACAAACTGTGGATCATTTAATTTTGCTTTGGAATTTTTTTATTCAATGGCGTCTTTCAATTTACATGAATGTATTTCACATTTAACACAAACACCAACAGAACTTTATGTTCTATAAAGACCAAATTGCACATCTTTACATTCTCCAATCAAAACTGATGTTCAAAACCTAACACAACATGAATAAGACCAAAATTTGCAATATTTATACAGTAATACCATTTTGAAATATAATCTGAATTAAAAACAAAACAAAAAAAAACAATTATATTTAACTAAACACCTCCACAAGTGTTTGTGTTAGTCTCAGTTTAATCACCAATTTAATCTATACAAAAGGGGAAAATTAGGAATAATTTTGTGCAGTATTGTAAACATGGATAATGTAACAAACTGCAGTTAACAGTAGATAGTCTAATTCTTGTATTTATTTATTTTTTAAATACATTTTTACAAAAGAAAACATTACAAAATAAATGTGGAAGGGTAAATCCCAGCATTTTCTCTAGTTTATTGTAGTTTATTTGAGAAGTTGCACAGATACTTGAACATTGGTAGCTGTATTTGTAAGCGCTCAGGCCACTTCACCTAGACACCTTCAAGCCATCCTGCATTGATATGTTAATTAGTGTGGGGGAGGGCGGAAAGGTCTCACACAAAGGAAATGTCCTAAGTTAGAAAATCAAGGATAGTATGAGTTATGGTCAGATCATCCAATTATTTATACCACAGTCTTGAATATCTTTTATTTTTAGAGTTTATTTGACAAAGTTGGTTTTTAGTTCTGTCTCTGTGACCCTCTCACTTCACCCAAACCTAGAAGTTGATTTAGATCTTTTTTTTTCAATATCAGTGGTATTGTGTCTGCTATTTTATAAAGAAACATGTCTGCATTTTTTTTGCAGCACGGTAACTACACAGTTGTTTTGAACATCAGTTGAATGAGTAAATCAAACACTTAATGAGTGAAATATTTCACAATTTTGATTGAAATGTCCTGGTATGATGTGGGGAACATATGATCCTTCTGTGTCTAGAGTTTGTGTAAATGTGTTTAACACTAATTCTTTCTGAGTGATAAATAAGGCCCCATTTGCAGCTGCTATTACAGGTTGCTTTTTGTTGTTGTTTTTCTTTTTAGAGTTGTATTAATGCATTCAGTGACTACATCTTCCAAACTACATATTTCACTTCGACACAACACTGCTAAAACTCTGAACATAATACAACATTGAACAACTTCTCAAAACTCTTCACTCAGTGATCACACGATCAGTCTTGGCTAAACTAAGATCTTTCGATTTACATGAGTTGATTTCTGGCAAACAAAACTTGATTTACTGTACAGGCACATGCTTACATATTATTTCCAAGACTGTTATTTAAGTTCAAAACTGATCAACACAAAAATGAATAAGATATTTCTACCGTATTTCACACTGAAACATATTCTGAATCTAAAAAAAAAAAACTGAAAAATTAAGAAGTAACTAAACACATACACAAGTCTTAGTCTTTCATGTAAACATGAACCATGTAAAATGCTTGACATTCTGTCCCCCTCACTTTTGAAATGATTGCTACGCCCCTGATTCCACATCCCCCCACACTCATTTACATTTCAATGCAGGATGGCTTTTTGAAGGTGTTTTAGGTAAACTGGTCTGAGCGCTTACAAATACAGCTACCAATGTTCAAGTATCTGTGCAACTTCTCAAATAAAAACTAGATGCAGTTGATAAACTAGATGCAGTTACGGAAGATATTTATCACGTTTTGAAGGCCCATCTAAAAGCACACCTAATCCCGCATAGATCTGAATGCAGAGAAGCTCCTCAAAGCGATGCTGGTGGTCTTAAAATTATCAGTGGGGAAAACTATCACCTCAGTTTTGTGTTCATTTAAAGACACAATTTTTTTGCAAGCCAAGATGTAACCTCATCTTAGCATAATAAAAGAGAAATGGAAGCAGACGGATCATTTCTCTCAATAGGTGTATACACCATGTCTTATTAAAATATAGAACCCAATGGTAGCATGTAGAACGAGTAAAGGGAGGGCGCCGAGATCGATCCCTGTGGAGGTGAGCGACAGAACAGAAGAAATGACCTATCCTGAACAAAAACTTTCTGTTCCATAAATAAGATTGAAACCAGTTAACTGTTAAAAAGATAATTGAAGTAATTTTCAAACTAAAGCAGTGTTCATTTTGACAACAAATTTTGATTTAGTTTTAGTCTTTTGACTAAAATGCCATTTAGTTTGTCATATTTTAGTCATCTGAATTGTTTTAGTCTAGTTTTAGTCAACGAAATTCAATATGATTTTAGCAGCCTGGTCT
Source organism: Pimephales promelas (assembly GCF_988280905.1). NCBI lineage: Eukaryota > Metazoa > Chordata > Actinopteri > Cypriniformes > Leuciscidae > Pimephales > Pimephales promelas. The sequence continues at coordinate 8,727,565 of NC_142790.1, forward strand.
CATTGTTAATACGTAGGTATTTTAAGTTTTTTGCAAAGATAGAAAACATACTTTTTTGTACGTTTGGATAGATGCTGAAATGTATAATATATACGTATTTGCAACATTTAAAAGTAACATTATTATGTTTTTACAACTACAAAACGTTAAGTATTTACGTATATTCTATGTCATAAAGATATCTGTATATATCCCTTTTTACCATTTTATGTAAGATCCCATAACCCTAATCCCAAACCTAAACATAACTACACTGTAAACGATTTCTGTTGTTTTCACAGGATTATACAGTTTTTGTCAACAGTTTCTTACTGTATAATCTATGTACAGTAAGTTACAGTAGAATTTAGTTGTTTTCACAGTATTAATTTGTTTTTTCAACAATTATGTACTGTGCACACAGTTGACAGTATGTTACTGTAGAATTTCAATGCATTCTGGGAAATTATCAGTTACTGTTAATCTAAATACAGCAGTGCAAACTGACCGCGAAAAACTCGACACACAGTTCCACGGGTAAAATTGCTAGACCTCTAATGTTATTATTCTTACATTAAAAAAAAAAGAAATGTAGCACGCCTTGAACAGCCTTAATTCAGTGTGCATGAGAGCGCATTTGAATTTTGAAAGAGTTTGTCGTGTCAGTGGTGCCGCTGTCTTTTCTGCCGACCAGGAACTTCTTCATCTGGTAAGTAATAATTATTATGGATTCTTGCTATAACTTTAAAGTTATATAGAATAGCTGACAACAATTTCTGTATTCAATTTAATCTATTCTAGACATTTTACTATAAGATGTACAATTTGACACTCTTCAATGTAACCTAGGGACATGTTACTGTCAATTTAAATACATAAGTACGAAATGACTGCGAAAAATAACCACAACAAGCTGCCATTTTATGAAGAACTCTTCAGTTCCCTTATTCCCTCTGTGAGAGCGTGCAGGCTGTGCATCGCGCCGCTGTCGTCTGCAATGTTTTCGCCATAGCCTACATATGATATATCTGGTTAGTAATTATATATTTTATGCAAACCATATCAGTTACTTACATTAACGGATTAAGGTTAGAACTGGCCGCGGCATGAACTATATGAAGTTACTTGATTAAATGTGATTTTATTAACATGTATATCATATATAGCCTCTTATAAGGTCAAAATGGTCTAATCAGTTTTGTTATTTACCACGTTATGTCGGTGGAAACGCCTGCACGTTCATTATTTTATAACTTTATAGGGTTGGGAATTGAAAATCGATAAATGTATCCTTAAATCTGATATCCAAGGTTAGGATTCGGATTAGCCTATTGTTATAAAATTAAAGTTTCGATTCCTCTTATTGATTTTTTCACGCTTATTTTTGTGTAAATCCTGACCTGGCAATCTGCTATTTAAGTTAACGTTAATGTTTACCTCAGTGACAGTCTCTACCGCAGCGCCCAAAAAGTGCAGTTTTGTCCAAATACAAAGCTATGTGTGACATTTACAGTATTGTCTGATATCGTAATTGTTTTTATAACTATGTGTAAACTGACATGTAACGTTACTTATTTGAAGGGAAAGACGCCCTGTCAAGCTTCTTTTGTCATACGATGTAACTTAGTATCACACAAGCAAGATTGACGTTTTCACGTGACCGTAAATGAATTGATTTTAAACAGTCCAACAAACAAGATAGTATTAAGTGAATTACACTTTAGACATCATTTTGTCTGTTTTTGCTGTTTAGCTAAAAAAAAACAACAACAAAAACGCTTTTACTGTAAAAACGTCTCGTCTGTTCTCCTTTTCCACAGGTGTGAGCTGTGCATATTAAGAAGACCCCATCCATCTTGACGACCGATGAATTGTAAATCTAATCTAATTTAATTATTCTATTTATCCAACTACTACTACTATACCTTGGCCAAATACTGACCCACTGAGAACATTTTAAACAGATTATTTGCTATCTGTGAATTTTGAACAGATAATTGCCTATCTGCAAGTTGTTAAGAATTGTTCTGGTTCAGTTGCATAAAAGCTTGGATAGAGAACTTCCTATTGCAAATGTTAGAACATTAAGTCTGCATATAAATGATTATTAATACCGTAATGCAAGTTTTTCATTGCACATGTGCATGATGATATTGTTTTGTGTTTAGATTTTTTTAAAGGACACTGGATAACACACTCTAAAAAATGCTGGGTTGTTTTAACCCAACTTTGGGCCAAATATGGACAAACCCAGCCGTTGGGTTAAATTTTTACATTGCATTTTTAAGCCAACATTTGGTTTTGTCCATATTCTACCCAAAAATTGGGTTAAAACAACCCAGCATTTTTTTAGAGTGCAACTTGTCATTTTGTAATACTCATCTGGATTGGTGGTTTACTCGTCAAAGCTAGTTTATACATTTCTCCCAGCCCTGCAAATCTGGTCCTCTAGTTATAAAGGAGCCCAAAACCCTTTAAAATCAGCAACAGACCAGTCTGACCAGTTAGACAGTCTATCTCAAACCAATAGACTATCTAGTTTAAGCCCCCCCCCCCTTTCTAATAGATTGATCAGATAGCGCCCCTTTAATCTTTTCTATTTTACCTGTTCATAATCATTTTTGCATGAATTGAAACGCATGATTGTTCATGATTTTCATGCATGATTTAAATTGTATTATATTACATTATTATTATTCATGTATTTAATTTTATTCATGTATTTAAATGTATATATGTAAATGTAATGTGTTTGAAAATACACAATAAACCTTGAGCAGTTAAAGCTTCAATTGTTCTTTTTTCTATTTCCTATAGTGCTACTTTGCAACCTGTAGAATATGTAGAAAATCCATAGAAATATTATTTTAACTGTTAAATAATACTCTATTTCTACGGATTTTCTACACATTCTACAGGTTACACAGTAGCACCAAATAAATACAATAACATTTCATAACTGTATAATACTATACAGTATTATTACAAATTAACAGTGTAATACTGTACTTTAATATGGTAAGAAATTACAGTAAAATAATGTTATTTGATTTTACAGTATGCTTAACAGTACTGTAGTTAGTGTTAAAGTAATTTTATTGTTGAATGAAATACAGCAAGTACTGGATAATTGTTGCCAGTAAGTTACTGTTAATTTGACAAGACATTTTTTTACAGTGTATTTTATACAGAATATAAAAAAAGGATAAAACATAATGGACAGATGTGTTGGGAAATGGCAGTTCTATTAACAATATGGCATTAAAATATATTTTGAGCCACCAATCCTACTCCTACCCCTAAACCTACCCCTAACAATTCGTTAAAACTACGTAAACTAACGTTACAATGGGCTGTATGCACGCATAAGTTCCGCATTTGACGTAAGGATGCTCGTCCATTTCCGGTTGTGTAGATTAAAGCGGAGGAAAACCGGAGAAAACGGGATTATGGCAGAGTCTTCAATATTTACTGTCCTCCCGTCTTTGAAACGAAACGTACATACGTTTAGATGTAATTTTATATATAGTTATGTTTATTTAATATAATTTTAAAAAGAAGCATAAACACAACGAGGGGTGTCTGTTTTATCTGTTTTTGTGACTAACGTTTCATTAGTATAACCATGGAGTATAAAATTCAATATAAATTCTCGGTATTGCATTGGACTCTACGATCGGCGGAAGTTATCGAGCATCCCTAATGCTTCTCCGGAAATAACGCCGTGCATAGAGCCCATTATGAAGAAAAACGTGACTAACAGAAAAGTATAATCACAATAATATATTTATTGCGAAAATGTCAAAACCGCTACCAAAAGCCGTTCACATGAAGATGCTTTGCAGTCGCAGTCCTCTCTGGCAACATTGTAATAGTTTTGTATGAAGTACAGAGCAGAATTTAAATTAATAATCAGTGAAAATGTTCATCCGGCTTCAGTTCGCAGCTTCGCACTATTTCAAAAGAACTAAACCAACCGTCACAGTCCTTCATGTCTCAATCTGTGATGAGGCAGGGAAGAGCCAATGACCATTTGATATCTCTGCCGTAAAACACGACGTATCGCTTCTCAAGGGCGCGATTTTTGAATTTGAATTCATCACCAGCGCGGGATTTGACGTGTACGGTTGCTGCTGAGAATGGAGGCGAAGATCACGACTGGATAAAAGGTTGAATTAGGATTTTTTTCTTGTAAACAACGTAGGCTATGGATTCTAAAGATTTGGATTACATCAAACTAATAAAATTGATGTCTTTTGTGAATTTATGTTTTGTTTTATAGGAGAAAACACTTTCTGTGCCTCACGGCAAATAAACTATATTACAAAATGGTTAAACGAGTAAAGTTAAAGAATGTATTTTTAAGGTTTTATAGTGTATTGTTTAACACCATGCAGGCGAAACGAGCAAAATGTTAATATTTATGAGTATTATATCAATAAATGAGACTGAAAACGTAATGAATAAGACAGTTGAATGCAATAGTCAAAACATAATGCTACGATTTTAATATGCATAAATTGTGATATGTACAAATGTGTACATCGGTGGATTTGTTCAAATGTAAATAAATTACGTTTTTGTGCTGTCAATAACGTAAATATTTTACATTTTAGTTCTGTAAATACGTCAGTATTATACGTTTCTGCGCATATAAAACGTAATTATATGTACGTATGATAGAACTACACTTTACGTACAAATGCATACGTATTCTCATGAGATCACATTGGATTTTAGTCGACTAAAATATAATGGGTTTAGTTAAATTGTAATGCGTTAATTTAGAATTTAGAATAGAATAAAATGTACAAACCCATACACTCCCGAAGAAAACATCTATTAACCTATTAATATAAATGATTTAAAAGTCTGAACATGCAATACAGATACGGATTTAACTACTGTGATTTAAAAAATATCTTAAAATTAAATAAAAACCACTTTTCCTAAAGTACAACACAGCCTTTTCAATGGATGATATACAGTATGCATTCTTTATAACCATGCATACATCCTTCTTTATTCTTTCAAGCAGAAATATTCTTTGTGTAAATTAAATATAATTAATCCTTATTATACTAAAGCTATTAACAAACTGTGATTGCTTTTCTCTTTTTCTTTGGTTGCTTGATCAATATTAAGGACACAGACCACATTATGTTTGATGCCACTTTCACTTTAAGACGTCGGATTATTTCCAATGACATGCGGATCCAATCGCACTGATGCACATCCGATACACTCACAACTGTTTAAGACATAACCGACATAATTTACATGAATACTGTCCAAAGCGGACATTTAAAGCACTCAATAACCTTGCCCCTTCATATTTATTGGACCTTCTTAATATCTATATTCGATCTCGGACTTTAAGATCGTCTTCCTCGCTCACTCTTGTTCTCCCTAGAACCCGCACTACTTCTATGGGGTCCCGGGCTTTTAGTTTTGCAGCTCCTTATTTATGGAACCTGCTGCCACAGGATGTGCGAAACAGTGAAAGTATTCATGTTTTTAAATCTTGCCTTAAGACCCATCTTTTCCGGCAGGCTTTTATGTTTTATGTGATTTATATATATATATATATATATATATATATGTGTGTGTATTAGGGCTGGGCAAAAAAATAGATTTTTCGATTAATCGGTTTTTAAAATGTGGCCGATTCAAAATCGATTCTCAACGGCCTCGAATCGATTTTTTCCATATAAAGGGCTCGCGGACGCGGTGCGGCGTCTTCTCGTCTCACTGCACTAGGCAAGCACTAAGCGCTGCAGCTGTCGATACACACTCGCGTTTAGGAGTCGGGACACGACGAAATATTCACTTGCACAATCGGGCCAGCATTGCATCGTAACCTATGATGGTAACTAACGTTTATAATTTTCACGTCTTTTTAAGTTTTAGTTTAAACATTCAAGCGATATTAAACCATCCCGTGCTCGCGCACTCTCAGAGATGTCTTTCACTGCGTGCACATACAGTAAAGCCAATCCGCCTCAAACAGCTCGCCTGAAACAAACGTTTTATCCCTGGATTATATCGCTTTAACAGTTAAAAACACGCAACATTATGTCAAAACTCTGGTATTGGTGAGTAACCTCGTAAAGACAGTCTAATGTCTTAAATAAGCATTAAACGCGTGTGACAGACAGACAGTACAATTGAGACAGGGATCCGTTCTTAAAGTGAACGCAGCCATATGTGTCTGTCATTAATTCTGTTGAATTAAAACAATAGAATATAGCATTAATTCTAAGCAATCAGAATTAATAGCCTTTGTATTTAATTCAGTCTTGGACTAAAAAGACTATCCAGTGTTATTTTACATTGGATTACTTTATTCAGTTTCTGTAGTATTTCTGACATACCAAAAAAACTCTTTATTCTATTCTATTTATTTGCTACTTTTTTCAGTTTAATTCGAAGATTGAAATCAAGCTTCCATGTGTTACTTAAACTCTTAACAAAAAAACAAAACAAAAAAAAACATTTAGGTAAGATCAACGTAAAAAAAAATGTCTAAATATTTTTATTTTTATTTATCTATATCTATCTCAAACATAAAATAACATAATCCTGTTTGATCAAGCTGTGTGACTGTTCTGACTTTTTTTGCATATTGCATCAAAATCCTGTCTTTTCTTTGTCTGCATTTAGTGTATCTAAAATAAAAAGAGTTTTATATACAGGTTTGTGGCTCTTAAAAAACTTTTGCTGGTAATTTACTCACCCCCATGTCATCCAAGATGTCCATATTTTTCTTTCCTCAGTCGAAAAGAAATTAAGGTTTTTGATGAAAACATTCCAGGATTTTTCTCCATATAATGGACTTACATGGGAACCAGACGGTCCAAGGTCGAAAAGACAGTTAATAACAGTTTCAGATGCAGCAGACGATAAATAAGGGTCTTATCATGCGAAACGATCGGTTATTTCAAAACTTATTCCAAAAATGTAACTTTTCTAAGGACAAATGCTAGCCTTGCTCTATTCTGTGAGGCGCGTTTGTAACGTCACGTAATACGTAATTACGTTCAAAAGGTCACGGGCGACGTAGCCGGAAGTACAGAATCAAAATCGTCCGACATCGCTGTTTTACCTTTTAATTACTTTTTTGTAAACAGCGTTTGAGTTAGTTTGCACGTTCAACCTATGCGTTCAACTTGTAAACACTGACTCTGTACTTACGGCTACGTCGCCGTGACCTTTTGAATGTAATCCTGCTGCCGCCACAGAGTGCCATTTAGTTTTATATAAAGTTTAAATTATTTTGTTGTCTCAAATCGTTGATAATGTATACTGACTTTGCCCTATGCTGCAATAAATTTAGTTCCCTTTCGTAGTCACTTCGAGTTACGTCAGAAGTGACGGAGATTGGGGGTTTCGCATAGAAAGCCAATCCTCTTCGAGTATTTAAACACGAGCCAATGGCATGCAATGCCTTGGGGCTGCGGAAATTTGCATAGCGTACTCCGCCCTACTCCGTGAGTATAAAAGGAGGAAGTGAACGCAACCGCAGTATGTTTTCGCTTCGGAGCCAAGAGAACCTCTTCACTCCTGAAAGCACTGTTCAAGACTCTTCGAGACGAGCGTCCTCTTCAGTGTTGGTGTGACGGCGGTACCCAGCGAGATTCTGCATCGCCTGCGATCTGAGCAGTGGTCTGCCAGACTTTGCGCTTCTCCCTGGTCGCTTCAGCGCTGAAAGAGTGAATTTCCTCCTCTCATTGAAAGAGCTGCACGCGCACGTCTTTTTAAAGACGGTTCGCCCGTGCTCTTCTGGGTGTGATTGATTTCTGTCGTCATCTGATGGTCACGATCGCTGCTTTGTATGCCTGGGCATTTCAGCATGCAGCAGCGGCGTTCGTGGATGACTCATGTTCCTTCTGTGGGAACATGACCATCTCTACACTGAGGTCGAGACTCAATGATCTCACTTGAGTGAGAGTCCCGGTCCCCCCCGCTCGATCGGTTTCCTCCATAGGGGGCCCGTCGACCCGGGGACCTGGTGATTTACGGTGATGGTGTGGGATAAGCCCCGACGATTCCTCGGGCCACACCTCCCGCCTCAGTGCGAGAGCCAGCGAGCGTTAGTTCGATTCAGTCGGTTGCTTCTTCGGTGGCACCGGCTGCTTCGGGCAGCGCTCCAGATGATGATGCGATGTCGATCACAGCATCACTAGGCGGGCTTGACTCCTCGGGAAGTGAGGATGCGGCCGCGTTGCCTCCCTCGGGAGCGTCAGCGCCGCCGTGTCTGATCCCGCGATGATGGCCGTGCTATCTCGGGCGTCCGTGAGCATCGGGTGGGGGTGGAACTCCGCCCCTCCCCGATCTCTCGCGGCTGAATAATTGGTTTTTGGGTAACGCTGCCGCCTTACGGCCACGGCCAACCCCAATTTCCTTTTTTCCCCGAGTTGCATGCGGAACTGACACGCACTAAAAAAATAAATAAATAAAAAAAAAAAAAAAAAAAGCGTGCTTAGTTCCCCGCCCTTCCTCCCCTCGGCGATGCGGCTGTCTGTGGGTACGCTGGGGCTCCCCCGGTCAACCGGCGGTTGCTCTCAGATGCCCCTCCAAAGCCTATGGGTTCTCGTCGTCTATGGCGGCGCGATTCTGTAGAGCGGCGGGACAGGCAGCCTCCGCCCTGCATATGATGAGCACCTACAAAGCTAGCTGCTCAGGAATGTGCACGAGGAGGTGACGGACCAAGCGAGCTGCGAGCCTGTCGCCTACCTTGTCCTTAAACGGGTCACGGAGGCGGTCGCTCGCTCCCTTGGTCAGGTGATGCCCACCGCTGTGGTCCAGGAGCATCATAATGTTCGGCGGTGCGGTCCAGGACTTTGCCCAGCACTTCTCGACCGCCTAGGAGCAGACGAAGGCGGTTTCTCTGCCCCGACGGCCAGCTGCCTCCAACCAGCCGTCGGCTCGGACGCCTCCGCCAGCTCGCCGCCGAGGACGCCCCCCTGCGGCTCCCTTCCCTCCCACGCGGCCCCAGCAGCAGCCTTCAGCCGGTTCGCGTCGCGGAGGAGGCCACAGGTAAGCGTCCCAAGAAAAGAGCCCCCCCTCAGGCCGCGTGCCCCGCTAGATGCCAGGCGAAGCGATGTTCCTGAGGCGGGCCGCTCAGTGATAGTGTCATGGTTTTTCTCAGGAGGCGGTGGCAGGGCCCCTCCTTCCCCGGTGGAGGGCCGGTGGAGAATCTTTTGTTCTAGCTAGCTCCCTGAGCTGGTTGAGGAAAAGCTGACACTGTCATTGAGCACACAGACTGGAATGAGCGCGCACGACGTCCAGTGCGTCGCCCCGTTCATTCCTCTCTGTCTCGGAGGGCGCGGAAGGGTGCGTGTGTCGTCCCCGGGCTACGCCAATCCCTTCCCCCTCTGTCGCCAGACCCCCGGCAGAACAGACCCCCGTGGAACGCTCTGCCTTCCCTGGTCTCTTCTGTCGGGGAGCGGGCTTCGACGCATCCGAGCGGGGTAACTCCTGCACGCGTGCCAGTCGACCCGCCACGCTGCCCCTCCGGGGGGACGTCTGTGGTTCGCATGACCCCGTTGGCTCACTTCCTGGAAGCCTAGCTAGCGCTTCCCGGGTATCCCACTGGGTCATCAGAACGATCAGATTCGGCTACGCGATTCAGTTCGCACGGTCTCTTCCCCGCTTCAGGGGAGTTCGCTCCGCGATGGTTGGTGGCAATGCCCCAGTCTTGAGAGCGGAGATTGCGACCCTGCTGGCGAAGGGTGCAATCGAGACGGTCCCTCCAGCCGAGGTGAGGTCCGGGCTTACAGCCCCTACTTCATTGTCCCCAAAAAAGACCGGTGGGTTACGACCGATCCTGGACCTGCGCATTTTGAACCGTTCTCTCCATCGACTACCGTTCAGAATGCTCACGGCCAAACGCATTTTCGAATGTGTTCGGTATCAGGATTGGTTTGCAGCGATCGACCTGAAGGACGCGTACTTCCATGTCTCCATTCTCCCTCGACACAGACCGTTTCTTCGGTTTGCCTTCGAGGGCCAGGCATATCAGTACGCCGTTCTCCCAGTCGGGTTAGCTCTGTCCCCTCGCGTCTTCACGAAGATCGTCGAGGCAGCCCTTGTTCCCCTTCGCGAACACGGGGTTCGCACTCTGAACTATCTCGACGACTGGCTGATACTAGCACACTCTCGAGCTCGGGTTTGCGAACACAGAGACCTGGTGCTACGGCACCAAGCCCGTCTGGGCCTTCGGGTCAACCGGGAAAAGAGCAAACTTTGCCCCGTGCAGAGGATCTCTTTTCTCGGCATGGAGATAGACTCGGTCGCCATGTCCGCGCAGCTCACGACGAGCGCGCGCACTCACTGCTGGCTTGTCTTCGACAGTTCGAGGGCAAGAGTGCGGTTCCACTGAAACTATTTCAGAGGCTCCTGGGGCATATGGCATCCGCGGTACGCCGCTCGGGTTGCTTCATATGAGACCGCTTCAGCTGTGGCTTCGCGATCGAGTCCCGAGGTGGGCATGGCATCGCGGCTCGCTCCGAGTTCCAGTACTCCGACGTGCCGCCGAACCTTCTTCCCGTGGTCGAACCTCAGCTTTTTACGGACAGGGTCCCTATTCAGCGAGTTTCCAGGCATCTCGTTGTCCCCACGGATGCGTCTACCACGGGTTGGGGTGCCATGTGCAATGGGCATGCAGCCGCCGGTTCCTGGACAGGAGCCCAGCGCCTCATGCACATCAATTGCCTCGAGCTGTTGGCAGCACGGCTCGCCCGGCACCGCTTCCGAGCGTGCTCAAGGGCCAGCATGTGCTTGTCCGCTCAGACAACACTACGGCAGTAGCGTACATCTACCACCAGGGGGGTCTACGCTCGCGCCGGTTGTCGCAGCTCGCCCGCCACCTCTTGATATGGAGTCAGAAGCACCTGAGGTCCCTTCGTGCAGCTACATTCCTGGAGACCGGAACCGGGCAGCCGTCGAGCTGTCCCGGGCCCGTTCCATCTCCGGCGAATGGCGACTCCATCCCCAGTCGGTCCAGCTGATTTGGGACCAGTTCGGGGAGGCACAGATAGACCTGTTCGCCTCTCGGGACTCGTCCCACTGCGCCCAGCTTATTCTCTGACCCGCGGCTCTCTCGGCTCGGATGCGCTGGCGCACAGCTGGCCACGGGGCCCACGCAAGTGTGCGTTCCCCCAGTGAGCCTCCTTGCACGGGTGTTGTGCAAGATCAAGGAGGACGAGGAGCAGGTCTTGCTGGTAGCCCCCTACTGGCCCACCAAGACGTGGTTCTCCGAACTCATGCTCCTCGCGACAGCACCTCCTTGGCCTATTCCTCTGAGACCGCACTCTCTCAGAGACGGGGCACTCTGTGGCACCCTTGTCCCGATCTTGGAGGCTGCACGTGTGGCTCCAGGACGGGACGAGGCAGGTTTGAGTTCGCTGCCACCTGCGGTGGCGGCAACCATCACTTCCGCAAGAGCGTCGTCCACGAGACACCTTTATGCGTTGAAGTGGAACCTCTTCGTCAAGTGGTGTTCTTCTCGCTGAGAAGACCCCCGGAGATGTTCGATCGGAGTCGTGCTTCCTTCCTGCAAGAGGGGTTGGAGCGTAGGCTGTCGCCCTCCACCCTTTGGATTTATGTCGCGGCCATTGCCGCGTCTCATGATGCAGTGAAAGGTAAGTCTATGGGTAGCATGACCTGGTCATCAGGTTCCTGAGGGGAGCGAGGGGGCTAAATCCCCTCCCTCCCCTCCTGCCCTCTGGGGACCTCTCAGTAGACCTGGGTGCTCTGCAGAGGCCTCCCCTGGAGCCTTTGCAGTCGGTAGAGTTTTTGCCCTGTCCTATGTGACAGCACTCCTGATTGCATTGGTCTCCATCAGGAGAGTAAGGGACCTGCTCGCACTCTCTGTTGACGAAGTGTGCCTGGAGTTCGGGCCGGCTTACTCTCACGTATTCCTGAGACCCCGGCCTGGATATATGCCCAAGGTTCCTACCACTCCCCTCCGGGACCTGGTGGTGAACCTGCAAGCGCTGCCCCTGGAGGAGGCAGACCCAGCCTTGGCACTGCTCTGTCCGGTACGTGCTCACGCACCTATGTCGACAGAACGCAGTGTTTCAGGACCTCAGACCAGCTCTTTGTCTGTCATGGGGGGAGCCAGAAGGGAAGGGCTCTCTCAAAGCAACGGCTGTCCCACTGGATAGTGGATGCCATTGCTTTGTCTTACCAGCAGCAAGGCCTTCCGTGCCCCCTTGGTGTGACGGCCCATTCCACTCGGAGTGTGGCCTCCTCTTGGGCTTAGCGCACGGCGCCTCGCTAACAGACATCTGCAGAGCTGCAGGCTGGGCGACACCCAACACCTTCGCCAGATTCTATAATCTGCGAATTGAGCCGGTATCCTCTCACGTACTCGTTTCGGCCAGTTCTGGATCCGCTCAGGTGTCTTCGCTTGCTCGCCACTCCACTCCCCGGACTGGATAAGTGCGATATTTCCTCAGTTCTTCCATTGAAGCCTTGAGTCCTCCAGCACCGACGATGCGGGCACCACTGCTGTGGCTCTGGATGCTGGCTAGGTGCCTCCATGCGTACGGTTCCCCCCATGGTAACCGTCTCATGTGTATTATCCACTGTAAGCCTCTCTGAGCATGTGTCTTCCCTTGGCAAGCCATCTGCCACCCCTGGAGCTGAAATTAGTAGCCACCTGCGGTTGGTGCTCCAGTGATTCCATATGTGTTCCTATGTGGCCATATGTGTATTCGTAAGTCCTCCCTTCGGTAGGCAGCTGGTAGCATGTCCCCTTCGGGATATGTTTCCCAGTGTACCTTGGTAATCCTGTGTCTAAGTCGGATCCCCTAAGGAAAACAGGTAAGGCTCGGGGGTTCAGACTTTCGCAGGGCACTGGAAGACAGCCTGAAGTTGGCGTGATGGCACAGACCCCCAATCTCCGTCACTTCTGACGTAACTCGAAGTGACTACGAAAGGGAACGTCTCGGTTACGTATGTAACCCTCGTTCCCTGAGTAGGGAACGGAGACGTTACGTCTCCCTGCCACTTCTGCTGTATCGCTGGGTAGATGCCGAGTTCAGTCTTGGCTCCTCAGCGAAGACATACTGCGGTTGCGTTCACTTCCTCCTTTTATACTCACGGAGTAGGGCGGAGTACGCTATGCAAATTTCCGCAGCCCCAAGGCATTGCATGCCATTGGCTCGTGTTTAAATACTCGAAGAGGATTGGCTTTCTATGCGAAACCCCCAATCTCCGTCACTTCTGACGTAACGTCTCCGTTCCCTACTCAGGGAACGAGGGTTACATACGTAACCGAGACGTTTTGCATTCATTTACATAAATCAGCTGCTTGAATGACAATTGCTGATGTAATTGGGTTTTCATGTGAGATTCTCAATTCATTCAGTTAACTGATGCTCTGAGGTAGTTTTCAGACTGCAGACTCAGCAACGATTGTATTTAATTGTACAGTACAATTATAACATAGAACAAACATCTTCATTTCATGTCATTAAACATAACAATATTGCTGGCCATACACTGATGAGAAAGTGAGTCCGGTGTGCGATACTTGGAGTTGTCCTAGACGTGGCGCAGCGCTGCGCTTCTCATTCGGTGTGCGACCCCCTTTACGGATGTGTATTTCACTGCCACTTCAATTCACTGTTCACACACACACACAAAGTCCCCACTTGGTTGGATAGATATCATTCAGAAAGTTCCCTCTTGGCTAGTGTGCAGCGACACTGCTGTGTTAATACATGTATATGTTAGTAATATAGACATGTGTGTGCAATGGCACATAACTATGGCAAGTAAATTGTTAGGGACTGCATAACAAAGCATAGAAAGTATATATGAAGAGAGAGCGTTAAATAAGAAAAATAGTATATATATATATATATATATATATATACATAATGTATATAATAGATATATAATTTAACTGTAATGAAGACATATTTCACTGCCAGTTCACACACACAAAGTCCCCACTTGGTTGGATAGATATCGTTCAGAATGTCCCCTCTTTGCCAGTGTACAGCGACACTGCTGTTAGTAGTATAGAAATATATAGTTTTAGATCGGTAAGATTGTTTATGTTTTTAAAAGAAAGTCTCTTCTGCTCACCAAGGCTGAAATTATTTGATAAAAAAAACAGTAATATTGTGAAATATTATTACAATTTAAAACAGCGTTTTTCTATGTGAATATATATATATATAATGTATATAATAGATATATAATGTAAGCGTAATTAAGAAAGATTTCACTGCCAGTTCACACACACACAAAGTCCCCGCTTGGTTGGATAGATATCGTTCAGAATGTCCCCTCTTCGCCAGTGTGGAGCGACACTGTTGTTAGTAATATAGAAATGTATAGTTTTAGATCGGTAAGATTGTTTATGTTTTTTAAGAAGTCTCTTCTGCTCACCAAGGCTGCAATTATTTGATAAAAAAACAGTAATATTGTGAAATATTATTACAATTTAAAACAGCGTTTTTCTATGTGAATATATATATATATAATGTATATAATAGATATATAATGTAAGCGTAATTAAGAAAGATTTCACTGCCAGTTCACACACACACAAAGTCCCCACTTGGTTGGATAGATATCGTTCAGAATGTCCCCTCTTTGCCAGTGTACAGCGACACTGCTGTTAGTAATATAGAAATATATAGTTTTAGATCGGTAAGATTGTTTATGTTTTTAAAAGAAAGTCTCTTCTGCTCACCAAGGCTGAAATTATTTGATAAAAAAAACAGTAATATTGTGAAATATTATTACAATTTAAAACAGCGTTTTTCTATGTGAATATATATATATATATATATATATATATATAATGTATATAATAGATATATAATGTAAGCGTAATTAAGAAAGATTTCACTGCCAGTTCACACACACACAAAGTCCCCGCTTGGTTGGATAGATATCGTTCAGAATGTCCCCTCTTCGCCAGTGTGGAGCGACACTGCTGTTAGTAATATAGAAATGTATAGTTTTAGATCGGTAAGATTGTTTATGTTTTTTAAGAAGTCTCTTCTGCTCACCAAGGCTGCAATTATTTGATAAAAAAAAACAGTAATATTGTAAATTTTATTACAATTTAAAACAGCGTTTTTCTATGTGAATATATATATATATATAATGTATATAATAGATATATAATGTAAGCGGAATTAAGAAAGATTTCACTGCCAGTTCACACACACACAAAGTCCCCGCTTGGTTGGATAGATATCATTCAGAATGTCCCCTCTTCGCCAGTGTACAGCGACACTGCTGTTAGTAGTATAGAAATATATAGTTTTAGATCGGTAAGATTGTTTATGTTTTTTAAGAAGTCTCTTCTGCTCACCAAGGCTGCAATTATTTGATAAAAAAAACAGTAATATTGTGAAATATTATTACAATTTAAAACAGCGTTTTTCTATGTGAATATATATATATATATAATGTATATAATAGATATATAATGTAAGCGGAATTAAGAAAGATTTCACTGCCAGTTCACACACACACAAAGTCCCCACTTGGTTGGATAGATATCATTCAGAATGTCCCCTCTTCGCCAGTGTACAGCGACACTGCTGTGTAGCAATATAGACATGTATATGTTTGAGCATTATATAATGACACACCCACACACACACACATATATGTGTATAAGTATGTATAAGTTACAAAATGAAGACAAGATTTCACTGCCAGTTCACTTCACTGTTCACACAGACATACAGTTCAATTGCAGGCTATATGAGTCCCCTGTTGGTAAGGTAGACATCGGCCAGAGTTTCAGGTCCCCACTTGGCATGTTTTTTTAAAAATAAAAAAATGCATATTTAAAGTTGTATTATGAAAAAAGACCTTAAAAGAGAATTTTGTACGTCATTTTTGTTTCTTCAAAATGACCAGAAACACTAGTCCCCTCTTGGCCAGTGTAGAGTGATAGTCCCCTTTTAGTAATATAGACGTGTAGGTGTGTGTGTGTGTGTGTGTGTGTGTGTGTGTGTGTGTGTGTGTGTGTGTGTGTGTGTGTGTGTGTGTGTGTAAAGTGCAGGTTTTTTTTTAGATAAAGTAGAATTTCTATAACTATGTGTTGAACTAATAAATCACTCTTGTGTGTGTTAAACACAATCTACTTAATACAGACAACTTCATTATAAAGATAAATAACAAATCCAAAAAATATATGATTATAATCTATGACAAAAAAGCCATTACAAACTATATTATTGGAAAATACACATTGCTCTTTGTATTGTTGTAAAATATTCATGAAAAACAAGATAACAAAAATCAAAAAGATAAATTATTTTAGATATAGCCATGTTTTAAATGTATAGCAGAGATGTTAATTGAGGCAGCAACATACAAACTTTCTAGAACAACATGGACCTGAATAGCTGGTTTTTATGGAGGACAGTGAAGAGGAAGAGGGTGCAAATCAAACAGCTCATTCTCAGACTACACAGCAAACAGCTTAAGTTTTTAGTGCTTTGTTTGAGGTTTTTAGTGCTCTGTCCTATCTATTATCAACATATAATAGATGGAACAGAACAAGAAAGGCAATTAATAATCTGTCATTGCGTCACTGCATTATGATATGAAAGGCTCAGTACAGTGTGGCACAAATCGCTTATGCGCATCCCGAGTGGAGAATGATGCGCTTAAAGCCACATGGAGTTACAGCGCACGGCGCATCGAGTCCGCATTGATGCAAGCTCTACAATACACTTCTTTTTGATAGTCAAAGCGGGGGTTACGTTTTTACACGTCATACAGAATAACCCTAAAGGCACCAAGGTGGCGGTGCCACCGGCTTTATATTAAATATAAATATAGCTGTGAGCAGCGATAAAGGGCCAAAGCCGGCGGTACCACCATCCCGGTGCCTTTGGGTAACTAAAGGCATCGGGGTTGCGGTGCCACCGGCTTGGGCCCGCAATCGCTGCTCGCAGCTATATTTATTATTATTATTATTATTATTATTTTTCTTACGACTATTCGGGCACTTTTGGGGCCCTTAACATGCTCGAAAACTCTTGTTACTTTGCACACGGGTCAGAACCCGCGGCCATCAGAGCCGGGCTGAAGATGGTACCCGGGCGTGGCAGGGGGGCTCGTCAGCGCCCCCTGGAATGGGGTCCGAACACTTGGTCCATAACTCAAACACGCTTGCATGTAATAATATGAAACTCGGTACGCATGTTGATCTCATCGTTTCATCTATACCTCCCGCTTTTACTTTTTACCCCAGCCCAACAGGAAGTCGGCTATTGAGGTTTGTTTGTAAAACGCTCGCAATGGTATTTGAAATACTCCTCCTAGAGCTTTGATCCAAATTCGACGATACTCGGTCAGCGTGAAGTCAAGACATTGAGGATGAAAGCTTGTGTGGGGATTTTTGATATCTCGAACGGTTTGGCCGTGGCGAGGAAACAAAATCATGGCGAGAAACGTGAAACAGGAAGTTTGTTATAACTTCAGCATACATTAACTGATCTTGATGAAACTTCAGCAGTATGTTCGCTGTAAGAGGACGATCACATGGATGTGACTATTGTGAGTCAAAGTTATAGCGCCACCAACTGGAAGCAGGAAGTGTGTCACTTTCAAAATGCTTTGATATCACCCTTTTATTTTTACCCGATTTGCTTCAAAATTCATATGTATAATGTAAACATACGGCAGATGTAGACCTGTGAATGGATTCTTGATATCTTTGAAACTGTTGCCGTGGCGACACATCAAACTTTACCCTTCTTTTAGGATGCTTTTAGGATGCTTTTGAGACCCTTAGCATGCTTCAAAATGCATGAAACTCGACAGACACATCACATTTATTAGCCAGTAGACATGTGCAAAGTTTCAGAAACGGGCGTGGTGAGGGCTCAGTAGCGCCACCTTTTGACAAAAGTGGGGTTGTTAGTTTTAACTAGAGTTACAAAAATTGGTATGTATATTGTACTCCTCGAGCCGGACAACTTTCTAATTTACACTTATTAGCTAGGACCCACAGAAAGTCAGATATGTTTGTTTGAATGTGGTCTTGCTCAATCTGAGCCTACATCTCTGTCTTTGCCTGTCTGTGTGTGTGTGAGTGTGCAGGGGGAGGGGGCTTAACCATTTCACTGCTGTGTGTATGGCCTGCATAAAGAAAATACATTTCTCAAGCCTGGTATTTTTTAAATAAGTTTTTATTTTTATTTTTTATAAGTAAAGACATATAACTAGTTTAATTGAAGTGCATTGACAATAGTTTTATATAATTAGTTTATTAATCAGATTAACTTGGTCAATAAACTTGGTCTGAAAATTTGGTCCATAAATCAAACACACTTGCATGTAATAATATGAAACTTGGTACACATATAGATCTCATCGTTTCATATATAGCCTACTTCACACTCTTACTTTTTACCCCAGCCCAACAGGAAGACGGCTATTTAGGGTTGTGTTTAAAACACATGCAATGGAATTTAAAGTATTCCTCCTAGAGCACTGAACCAAATTCGACAAAACTCGATCAGCGTGAAGTCAAGACATTAAGGATGAAAAGGTGCCAAGGGATTTTTTATATCTCGAACGGTTTGGCCGTGGCGAGGAAACGAAATTATGGCGAAAAACATGAAACAGGATGTGTGTTATAACTTCAGCATACATTAACTGATCTAGATGAAACTTCAGCAGTGTTTTCGCTGTAAGAGACCGATCACATGGATGTGACTATTGTGAGTCAAAATTATAGCGCCACCAACTGGCAGCAGGAAGTGTGTCACTTTCAAAATGCTTTGAAACCATTCTCTTATTTTTAACCGATTTGCTTCAAACTTCATCTGTATAATGTAAATACACGGCAGATGTAGACCTGTGAATGAATTTTTGATATCTTTGATACTGTTGCCGTGGCAACGAATCAAACTTTAACATTCTTTTTTGATGCTTTTGGGACTCTTAGCATGCTTGAAATTGCTTGAAACTCAACAGATACATCACATTTATTAGCCAGTAGACATGTGCAACTATGGCAAAAGATTAAAGTAATGTCAAAAAAGTAAACACTAAAAGCCTCATATCTTCTAAAAATGTAATTATACATCATTTGTTTCTAAATTAAATTATACAAATATTATAACTTCCCCAATTTTTCCTTTTTTTCATTTAAGAATTATGTTTACGTTCAAAAACAGCCAGAATTGTTGTAAAATTCATAAAAAATAATAATCTGAGTCATACGTAGTGCTATACTGCCCTCTTGTGTTCAATATCAGGTAGGCCTATTGTGTATATTCCCACCGGTTAATCAACGTGTGACTCCACTGGGACTTGGGAGCTTTTAAATCGCTTACTTAAAACCGAAAGTCAAAATACGGATGTCCGCACAATACATTAATGGTGTGGAGTAGAGCGAGCATTTTAAATAAATTCCTATTAAGTAGGATTGAACTAAACAGAATGAATGTTCACTCTGTTCTGCTGGTTCCTCGCTGGTGGATCATATGATTACTTTGTCATAATCTATGACAAAAATGCTATTATAAACCATATTAATAATAGATAATACACATTGCTCTTATTTTTGAAAAATACATTCATGAAAAACAAGATAACAAAAATCATAAAAAAATATAGCCATGGCTGCTATAAATGTTTGAAATGCATAGGACAGATGTTTAATGACGCAGCAACATATAATTGAAAGGCAATTAATAATCTGTCATTACGTCACTGCATTATGATATTACGGCTCCAATACGGTGCAGCACAAAGCACTTATGTGCATCCCGAGCGGAGAATGATGTGCTTGAAGCCACATGAAGTTACAGCGCAGTGAGTCCGTATTGAAAAGTTCAAAGCACAAAGGAAATACATATTTATGAACAGTGTATTATACATTATCTATCTATGCAATAGTTTATTGAGCCTTTTCTTTTAAAGGTTTTAAATTTCAGTTACTGTGTGCGTGAAGAACAATTATAGTGCTCTGACTCTAGTGTTGTGATCTAACCGACAGCGTCCGACACCCGGTAGAAAGTAACACGGTTAAGTTACAGCAATAAAGTCCAGCAAGAAAAAGTTTCTTCATTCGAAAATATAGACCTTTAGACCTTTATCTTAAAGATCCAGTATAATAGGATTAACATTCAATCATCTTGAAGATCGTTTCATCATTGACTGTAACCGAATGTGACGTGCTGTTTGAATGCTGAATGGAGAATGACTGACAGGCGCAGAGAAGGAAAAGTTTGTGTTCTTGAATTTAATGACTTAAATATTAATTTCTATATCACATAATAGCTTCAGAACACTAATAATACAGTACACAAAAACTTTATGGTACTTTAGAAAGTTTTTGTGCCTTTGTGCCTAACATAGAATAGTATATATGCACAATATAGAATTTGAATCAGCCTCGTCAAAGATGGCAGTGTCAGAGCCGATACCGATCCTGAGTATCTAATCGGCGCACTTCTTTTCAACAGTCAAATTGAAATTGAAATTGAAATTGCTTGAAACTCAACAGATACATCACATTTATTAGCCAGTAGACATGTGCAAAGTTTCAGAAACGGGCATAGTGCAAGGACTAAATAGCGCCACCTTTTGACAGAAGTGGGGTTGTTAGTTTTATCTACAGTTACAAAAATCGGTATATACATTGTACTCCTCAAGCCGGACAACTTTCTAATACATAGTCATTAGCTCGGACCAAGAGGAAGTCAGATATTTTGGTTTGAATATGGTGAGTCTCTCTCTGAGCCTACGTCCCTGTATGGCAAGCCCTTTTAACATTTAAAAGCTAAGTTTGCCTGTCCGGAATTAACATTGTAGATATCAACAACGTCTTTCTGTCTATTCGTAATTACATTTTGGATAGTTTGTATTATCATTTAAGATATCTGTAACATAATTGTGACTAGTCGAAATGACAGAGTATGGCAAGCCGTTTTAACATTTAATCATAAAAGGGCCAAAGCCTTCGGCACCGCCACCCGGGTGCATTTAGGTAACTAAAGGAACCGGGGTTGCGGTGCCACCGGCTTGGGCCCGACATCGCTGCTCGCAGCTATATTTATTATTATTATTATTATTTATACGACTATTCGGGCACTTTTGGGGCCCTTAACATGCTCAAAAACTCTTGAAACTTTGCACACGGGTCAGAATCCGCGGCCATCAGGGCCGGGCTGAAGATGGTACCCGGGCGTGGCAGGGGGGCTAGACAGCGCCCCCTGGAACGGGGTCCGAAAACTTGGTCCATAAATCAAACACGCTTGCATGTAATAATATGAAACTCGGTGCACATATAGATCTCATCGTTCATATATACCTCAAACTATTACTTTTTACCCCAGCCCAACAGGAAGTCGGTTATTTAGAGTTGTTCATGAAACACTCGCAATGGAATGTGCAATACTCCTCCTAGAGAATTCAAACACACGGCACGAAACTCGGTCAGCGTGAAGTCAAGACATTGAGGATGAAAGTTTGTGTGGGGATTTTTGATATCTCGAACGGTTTGGCCGTGGCGAGGAAACGAAATAATGGCGAGAATCGTGAAACAGGAAGTGTGTCATAACTTCAGCATACATTAACTGATCTTGATGAAACTTCAGCAGTTTGTTCGCTGTAAGAGGACGATCACATGGATGTGACTATTGTGAGTCAAAGTTATAGCGCCACCAACTGGCAGCAGGAACTGTGTCACTTTCAAAATGCTTTGAAATCACCCTCTTATTTTTACCCGATTTGCTTCAAACTTAATCTGTATAATGTAAACACATAGCAGATGAAGACCTGTGAATGGATTCTTGATATCTTTGATACTGTTGCTGTGGCAACGCATCAAACTTTAAAATTCTTTTTTTTTGATGATTTTGAGACTCTTAGCGGCTTTTGGGGCCCTTAACGGGTTTGAAAACTCTTGAAACTTTGCACACAGGTCATATCCCACAGCCCTCAGAGCCGGGCTGAAGATGGTACCTGGGTGTGGCAGGGGGGCTAGACAGCGCCCCCTGGAACGGGGTCCGAAAACTTGGTCCATAAATCAAACACGCTTGCATGTAATAATATGAAACTTGGTACACATGTTGATCTCATCATTTCATCTCCACCTCACACTCTTACTTTTACCCCAGCCCAACAGGAAGTCGGCTATTGAGGTTTGTTTGTAAAACGCTCGCAATGGAATGTGCAATACTCCTCCTAGAGAATTCAAACACATGGCAGGAAACTCGGTCAGCATGAAGTCAAGGCATTGAGGATGAAAGTTTGCGAGGGGATTTTTGATATCTCGAACGGTTTGGCCATGGCGAGGAAACGAAATTATGGCGAGAAATGTGAAACAGGAAGTGTATTATAACTTCAGCATACATTAACTGATCTTGATGAAACTTCAGCAGTATGTTCGCTGTAAGAGGACGATCACATGGATGTGACTATTGTGAGTCAAAGTTAGAGCGCCACCAACTGGTAGCAGGAAATGTGTAACTTTCAAAATGCTTTGAACTCACCCTTTTATTTTTACCCGATTTGCTTCAAACTTCATCTGTATAATGTAAACATACGGCAGATGTAGACCTGTGAATGGATTCTTGATATCTTTTAAACTGTTGCCGTGGCAACGCATCAAACTTTACCCTTCTTTTAGGATGCTTTTAGGATGCTTTTGAGACCCTTAGCATGCTTCAAAATGCATGAAACTCAACAGACACATTTATTAGCCAGTAGACATGTGCAAAGTTTCAGAAACGGGCATGTTGCAGGGACTAAATAGCGCCACCTTTTGACAAAAGTGGGGTTGTTAGTTTTATCTACAGTTACAAAAATCGGTATATAAATTTTACTCCTCAAGCCGGACAACTTTCTAATTCATAGTCATTAGCTCGGACCAAGGGGAAGTCAGATATTTTGGATTGAATATGGTGAGCCTCTCTCTGAGCCTACGTCCCTGTATGGCAAGCCCTTTCAACATTTAAAAGCTAAGTTTGCCTATCCGGAACTAGCATTGTAGATATCAACGTCTTTCTGACTAGTCGTAATTTCATTTTGGATAGTTTGTATTATCATTTAATAGATATCTGTAATGTAATTGTGAGTAGTCGAAATGACAGATAGAGTATGGCAAGCTGTTTTAACATTTAATCATTTAATCATGAAAGGGCCAAAGCCTGCGACACCGCCACCCCGGTGCCTTTAGGTAACTAAAGGAACCGGGGTTGCGGTGCCACCGGCTTGGGCCCGCCATCGCTGCTCGCAGCTATATTTAGGGCCCAAGCCCTGAAAGGGCGAAGGCCCTATTGTTTTCCTAAGGATTATTAGGGCCCAAGCCCTGAAGGGGCGAAGGCCCTATTGTTTTCCTTGGGATTATTTTTCTTCACTATTATTATTATAATAATTATTATTTTACTACCTTTTGGGCACTTTTGGGGCCCTTAACGTGCTCGAAAACTCTTGAAACTTTGCACATGGGTCAGAACCCGCGGCCATCAGAGCCGGGCTGAAGCTGGTACCCGGGCGTGGTAGGGCGGCTCGTCAGCGCCCCCTGGAACGGGGTCCGAACACTTGGTCCATAACTCAAACACGCTTGCATGTAATAATATGAAACTCGGTACACATGTTGATCTCATCGTTTCATCTATACCTCACACTCTTACTTTTTACCCCAGCCCAACAGGAAGTCGGCTATTGAGGTTTGTTTGTAAAACGCTCGCAATGGAATGTCAAATACTCCTCCTAGAGCTTTGATCCAAATTCGACGAAACTCGGTCAGCGTGAAGTCAAGACATTGAGGATGAAAGTTTGCGAGGGGATTTTTTATATCTCGAACGGTTTGTCCGTGGCGAGGAAACGAAATCATGGCGAGAAACGTGAAACAGGAAGTGTGTTATAACTTCAGCATACATTAACTGATCTTGATGAAACTTCAGCAGTGTGTT
This sequence comes from Pimephales promelas, assembly GCF_988280905.1. Taxonomy (NCBI): domain Eukaryota; kingdom Metazoa; phylum Chordata; class Actinopteri; order Cypriniformes; family Leuciscidae; genus Pimephales; species Pimephales promelas. Next base: position 8,751,474 of record NC_142790.1, read on the forward strand.
CGCTGTAAGAGGACGATCACATGGATGTGACTATTGTGAGTCAAAGTTATAGCGCCACCAACTGGCAGCAGGAAGTGTGTCACTTTCAAAATGCTTTGATATCACCCTTTTATTTTTACCCGATTTGCTTCAAACTTCATATGTATAATGTAAACATACGGCAGATGTAGACCTGTGAATGGATTCTTGATATCTTTGAAACTGTTGCCGTGGCGACGCATCAAACTTTACCCTTCTTTTAGGATGCTTTTAGGATGCTTTTGAGACCCTTAGCATGCTTCAAAATGCATGAAACTCGACAGACACATCACATTTATTAGCCAGTAGACATGTGCAAAGTTTCAGAAACGGGCGTGGTGAGGGCTCAGTAGCGCCACCTTTTGACAAAAGTGGGGTTGTTAGTTTTAACTAGAGTTACAAAAATTGGTATGTATATTGTACTCCTCGAGCCGGACAACTTTCTAATTTAAACTTATTAGCTAGAACCCACAGAAAGTCAGATGTGTTTGTTTGAATGTGGTCTTGCTTAATCTGAGCCTACATCTCTGTCTTTGCCTGTCTGTGTGTGTGTGAGTGTGCAGGGGGAGGGGGCTTAACCATTTCACTGCTGTGTGTATGGCCTGCATAAAGAAAATACATTTCTCAAGCCTGGTATTTTTTAAATAAGTTTTTATTTTTATTTTTTATAAGTAAAGGCATATAACTAGTTTAATTGTAGTGCATTGACAATAGTTTTATATAATTAGTTTATTAATCAGATTAACTTGGTCCATAAACTTTGTCTGAAAATTTGGTCCATAAATCAAACACACTTGCATGTAATAATATGAAACTTGGTACACATATAGATCTCATCGTTTCATATATAGCCTACTTCACACTCTTACTTTTTACCCCAGCCCAACAGGAAGACGGCTATTTAGGGTTGTGTTTAAAACACATGCAATGGAATTTCAAGTATTGCTCCTAGAGCACAGAACCAAATTCGACAAAACTCAATCAGCGTGAAGACAAGACATTAAGGATGAAAAGGTGCCAAGGGATTTTTGATATCTCGAACGGTTTGTCCGTGGCGAGGAAACGAAATTATGGCGAGAAACATGAAACAGGATGTGTGTTATAACTTCAGCATACATTAACTGATCTTGATGAAACTTCAGCAGTGTTTTCGCTGTAAGAGACCGATCACATGGATGTGACTATTGTGAGTCAAAGTTATAGCGCCACCAACTGGCAGCAGGAAGTGTATCACTTTCAAAATGCTTTGAAACCACTCTCTTATTTTTAACCGATTTGCTTCAAACTTCATCTGTATAATGTAAATACACGGCAGATGTAGACCTGTGAAAGAATTTTTGATATCTTTGATACTGTTGCCGTGGCAACGAATCAAACTTTAACATTCTTTTTGATGCTTTTGGGACTCTTAGCATGCTTGAAATTGCTTGAAACTCAACAGATACATCACATTTATTAGCCAGTAGACATGTGCAACTATGGCAAAAGATTAAAGTAATGTCAAAAAAGTAAACACTAAAAGCCTCATATCTTCTAAAAATGTAATTATACATCATTTGTTTCTAAATTAAATTATACAAATATTATAACTTCCCCAATTTTTCCTTTTTTTCATTTAAGAATTATGTTTACGTTCAAAAACAGCCAGAATTGTTGTAAAATTCATAAAAAAATAATAATCTGAGTCATACGTAGTGCTATACTGCCCTCTTGTGTTCAATATCAGGTAGGCCTATTGTGTATATTCCCACCGGTTAATCAACGTGTGACTCCGCTGGGACTTGGGAGCTTTTAAATCGCTTACTTAAAACCGAAAGTCGAGATACGGATGTCCGCACAAGACATTAATGGTGTGGAGTAGAGCGAGCATTTTAAATAAATTCCTATTAAGTAGGATTGAACTAAACAGAAAGAATGTTCACTCTGTTCTGCTGGTTCCTCGCTGGTGGATCATATGATTACTTTGTCATAATCTATGACAAAAATGCTATTATAAACCATATTAATAATAGATAATACACATTGCTCTTATTTTTGAAAAATACATTCATGAAAAACAAGATAACAAAAATCATAAAAAAATATAGCCATGGCTGCTATAAATGTTTGAAATGCATAGGACAGATGTTTAATGACGCAGCAACATATAATTGAAAGGCAATTAATAATCTGTCATTACGTCACTGCATTATGATATTACGGCTCCAATACGGTGCAGCACAAAGCACTTATGTGCATCCCGAGCGGAGAATGATGTGCTTGAAGCCACATGAAGTTACAGCGCAGTAAGTCCGTATTGAAAAGTTCAAAGCACAAAGGAAATACATATTTATGAACAGTGTATTATACATTAGCTATCTATGCAATAGTTTATTGAGCCTTTTCTTTTAAAGGTTTTAAATTTCAGTTACTGTGTGCGTGAAGAACAATTATAGTGCTCTGACTCTAGTGTTGTGATCTAAACGACAGCGTCCGACACCCGGTAGAAAGTAACACGGTTAAGTTACAGTCCAGCAAGAAAAAGTTTCTTCATTCGAAAATATAGACCTTTAGACCTTTATCTTAAAGATCCAGTATAATAGGATTAACATTCAATCATCTTGAAGATCGTTTCATCATTGACTGTAACCGAATGTGACGTGCTGTTTGAATGCTGAATGGAGAATGACTGACAGGCGCAGAGAGGGAAAAGTTTGTGTTCTTGAATTTAATGACTTAAATATTAATTTCTATATCACATAATAGCTTCAGAACACTAATAATACAGTACACAAAAACTTTATGGTACTTTAGAAAGTTTTTGTGCCTTTGTGCCTAACATAGAATAGTATATATGCACAATATAGAATTTGAATCAGCCTCGTCAAAGATGGCAGTGTCAGAGCCGATACCGATCCTGAGTATCTAATCGGCGCACTTCTTTTCAACAGTCAAATTGAAATTGAAATTGAAATTGCTTGAAACTCAACAGATACATCACATTTATTAGCCAGTAGACATGTGCAAAGTTTCAGAAACGGGCATAGTGCAAGGACTAAATAGCGCCACCTTTTGACAAAAGTGGGGTTGTTAGTTTTATCTACAGTTACAAAAATCGCTATATACATTGTACTCCTCAAGCCGGACAACTTTCTAATACATAGTCATTAGCTCGGACCAAGAGGAAGTCAGATATTTTGGTTTGAATATGGTGAGCCTCTCTCTGAGCCTACGTCCCTGTATGGCAAGCCCTTTTAACATTTAAAAGCTAAGTTTGCCTGTCCGGAATTAACATTGTAGATATCAACAACGTCTTTCTGTCTATTCGTAATTACATTTTGGATAGTTTGTATTATAATTTAAGATATCTGTAACATAATTGTGTCTAGTCGAAATGACAGAGTATGGCAAGCCGTTTTAACATTTAATCATAAAAGGGCCAAAGCCTTCGGCACCGCCACCCGGGTGCATTTAGGTAACTAAAGGAACCGGGGTTGCGGTGCCACCGGCTTGGGCCCGCCATCGCTGCTCGCAGCTATATTTATTATTATTATTATTATTTATACGACTATTCGGGCACTTTTGGGGCCCTTAACATGCTCAAAAACTCTTGAAACTTTGCACACGGGTCAGAATCCGCGGCCATCAGGGCCGGGCTGAAGATGGTACCCGGGCGTGGCAGGGGGGCTAGACAGCGCCCCCTGGAACGGGGTCCGAAAACTTGGTCCATAAATCAAACACGCTTGCATGTAATAATATGAAACTCGGTGCACATATAGATCTCATCGTTCATATATACCTCAAACTATTACTTTTTACCCCAGCCCAACAGGAAGTCGGTTATTTAGGGTTGTTCATAAAACACTCGCAATGGAATGTGCAATACTCCTTCTAGAGAATTCAAACACACAGCACGAAACTCGGTCAGCGTGAAGTCAAGACATTGAGGATGAAAGTTTGTGTGGGGATTTTTGATATCTCGAACGGTTTGGCCGTGGCGAGGAAACGAAATAATGGCGAGAATCGTGAAACAGGAAGTGTGTCAGAACTTCAGCATACATTAACTGATCTTGATGAAACTTCAGCAGTTTGTTCGCTGTAAGAGGACGATCACATGGATGTGACTATTGTGAGTCAAAGTTATAGCGCCACCAACTGGCAGCAGGAACTGTGTCACTTTCAAAATGCTTTGAAATCACCCTCTTCTTTTTACCCGATTTGCTTCAAACTTAATCTGTATAATGTAAACACATAGCAGATGAAGACCTGTGAATGGATTCTTGATATCTTTGATACTGTTGCTGTGGCAATGCATCAAACTTTAAAATTCTTTTTTTTTGATGATTTTGAGACTCTTATCGGCTTTTGGGGCCCTTAACGGGTTTGAAAACTCTTGAAACTTTGCACAAAGGTCATATCCCACAGCCCTCAGAGCCGGGCTGAAGATGGTACCTGGGTGTGGCAGGGGGGCTAGACAGCGCCCCCTGGAACGGGGTCCGAAAACTTGGTCCATAAATCAAACACGCTTGCATGTAATAATATGAAACTCGGTACACATGTTGATCTCATCGTTTCATTTCTACCTCACACTCTTACTTTTACCCCAGCCCAACAGGAAGTCGGCTATTGAGGTTTGTTTGTAAAACGCTCGCAATGGAATGTGCAATAATCCTCCTAGAGAATTCAAACACATGGCAGGAAACTCGGTCAGCATGAAGTCAAGGCATTGAGGAGGAAAGTTTGCGACGGGATTTTTGATATCTCGAACGGTTTGGCCATGGCGAGGAAACGAAATTATGGCGAGAAATGTGAAACAGGAAGTGTATTATAACTTCAGCATACATTAACTGATCTTGATGAAACTTCAGCAGTGTGTTCGCTGTAAGAGGACGATCACATGGATGTGACTATTGTGAGTCAAAGTTATAGCGCCACCAACTGGTAGCAGGAAATGTGTAACTTTCAAAATGCTTTGAACTCACCCTTTTATTTTTACCCGATTTGCTCCAAACTTCATCTGTATAATGTAAACATACGGCAGATGTAGACCTGTGAATGGATTCTTGATATCTTTTAAACTGTTGCCGTGGCAACGCATCAAACTTTACCCTTCTTTTAGGATGCTTTTAGGATGCTTTTGAGACCCTTAGCATGCTTCAAAATGCATGAAACTCAACAGACACATTTATTAGCCAGTAGACATGTGCAAAGTTTCAGAAACGGGCATGGTGCAGGGACTAAATAGCGCCACCTTTTGACAAAAGTGGGGTTGTTAGTTTTATCTACAGTTACAAAAATCGTATATAGATTTTACTCCTCAAGCCGGACAACTTTCTAATTCATAGTCATTAGCTCGGACCAAGGGGAAGTCAGATATTTTGGATTGAATATGGTGAGCCTCTCTCTGAGCTTACGTCCCTGTATGGCAAGCCCTTTCAACATTTAAAAGCTAAGTTTGCCTATCCGGAACTAACATTGTAGATATCAACGTCTTTCTGACTAGTCGTAATTTCATTTTGGATAGTTTGTATTATCATTTAATAGATATCTGTAATGTAATTGTGAGTAGTCGAAATGACAGATAGAGTATGGCAAGCTGTTTTAACATTTAATCATTTAATCATGAAAGGGCCAAAGCCTGCGACACCGCCACCCCGGTGCCTTTAGGTAACTAAAGGAACCGGGGTTGCGGTGCCACCGGCTTGGGCCCGCCATCGCTGCTCGCAGCTATATTTATTATTATTATTATTATTTATACGACTATTTGGGCACTTTTGGGGCCCTTAACATGCTCAAAAACTCTTGAAACTTTGCACACGGGTCAGAATCCGCGGCCATCAGGGCCGGGCTGAAGATGGTACCCGGGCGTGGCAGGGGGGCTAGACAGCGCCCCCTGGAACGGGGTCTGAAAACTTGGTCCATAAATCAAACACGCTTGCATGTAATAATATGAAACTCGGTGCACATGTTGATCTCATCGTTCATATATACCTCAAACTATTACTTTTTACCCCAGCCCAACAGGAAGTCGGTTATTTAGGGTTGTTCATAAAACACTCGCAATGGAATTTGAAGTACTCCTCCTAGAGAATTCAAACACACGGCACGAAACTCGGTCAGCATGAAGTCAAGGCATTGAGGATGAAAGTTTGCGAGGGGATTTTTGATATCTCAAACGGTTTGGCCGTGGCGAGGAAACGAAATTATGGCGAGAAACGTGAAACAGGAAGTGTGTTATAACTTCAGCATACATTAACATATCTTGATGAAACTTCATCAGTGTGTTCGCTGTAAGAGGACGATCACATGGATGTGACTATTTCGAGTCAAAGTTATAGCGCCACCAACTGGCAGCAGGAAGTGTGTCACTTTCAAAATGCTTTGAAATCAACCTCTTATTTTTACCCGATTTGCTTCAAACTTCATCTGTATAATGTAAATACATGGCAGATGAAGACCTGTGAATGGATTCTTGATATCTTTGATACTGTTGCCGTGGCAACGCATCAAACTTTAAAATTCTTTTTTTTTTTGATGATTTTGAGACTCTTAATGGCTTTTGAGGCCCTTAACGGGTTTGAAAACTCTTGAAACTTTGCACACAGGTCATATCCCACAGCCATCAGGCCCGGGCTGAAGATGGTACCTAGGCATGGCAGGGGGGCTAGACAGCGCCCCCTGGAACGGGGTCCGAAAACTTGGTCCATAAATCAAACACGCTTGCTTGTAATAATATGAATGAAAAACTTCATCTGTATAATGTAAACAGATGAAAAACTTCATCTGTATAATGATGAAAAACAGATGAAAAACTTCATCTGTATAATGTAAACATACGGTAGATGTACACCTGTGAATGGATTCTTGATATCTTTTAAACTGTTGCCGTGGCAAAGCTTCAAACTTTGAAATTATTTTAGGATGCTTTTGAGACTCTTAGCATGCTTGAAATTGCATGAAACTCAACAGACACATCACATTTATTAGCCAGTAGACATGTGCAAAGTTTCAGAAACGGGCATGGTGCAGGGACTAAATAGCGCCACCTTTTGACAAAAGTGGGGTTGTTATTTTTATCTACAGTTACAAAAATCGTTATATACATTGTACTCCTCAAGCCAGACAACTTTCTAATTCATAGTCATTAGCTCAGACCAAGAGGAAGTCAGATATTTTGGTTTGAATATGGTGATACTCTCTCTCTGAGCCTACGTCCGTGTATGGCAAGCCCTTTTAACATTTAAAAGCTAAGTTTGCCTATCCGGAAATTAACATTGTAGATATCAACAATGTCTTTCTGTCTAGTCGTAATTACATTTTGGATAGTTTGTATTATCATTTAAGATATCTGTAACATAATTGTGACTAGTCAAAATGACAGACTATGGCAAGCCGTTTTAACATTTAATCATGAAAGGGCCAAAGCCTTCGGCACCGCCACCCCGGTGCCTTTAGGTAACTAAAGGAGCCGGGGTTGCGGTGCCACCGGCTTGGGCCCGCCATCGCTGCTCGCAGCTATATTTATTATTATTATTATTATTTATACGACTATTTGGGCACTTTTGGGGCCCTTAACATGCTCAAAAACTCTTGAAACTTTGCACACGGGTCAGAATCCGCGGCCATCAGGGCCGGGCTGAAGATGGTAACCGGGCGTGGCAGGGGGGCTAGACAGCGCCCCCTGGAACGGGGTCCGAAAACTTGGTCCATAACTCAAACACGCTTGCATGTAATAATATGAAACTCGGTACACATGTTGATCTCATCGTTCATATATACCTCAAACGATTACTTTTTACCCCAGCCCAACAGGAAGTCGGCTATTGAGGTTTGTTTGTAAAACGCTCGCAATGGAATGTGCAATACTCCTCCTAGAGAATTCAAACACACGGCACGAAACTCGGTCAGCATGAAGTCAAGGCATTGAGGATGAAAGTTTGCGAGGGGATTTTTGATATCTCGAACGGTTTGGCCGTGGCGAGGAAACGAACTTATGGCGATAATCGTGAAACAGGAAGTGTGTCAGAACTTCAGCATACATTAACTGATCTTGATGAAACTTCAGCAGTTTGTTTGCTGTAAGAGGACGATCACATGGATGTGAATATTGTGAGTCAAAGTTATAGCGCCACCAACTGGCAGCAGGAAGTGTGTCACTTTCAAAATGCTTTGAAATCACCCTCTTATTTTTACCCGATTTGCTTCAAACTTAATCTGTATAATTTAAATACATAGCAGATGAAGACCTGTGAATGGATTCTTGATATCTTTGATACTGTTGCCGTGGCAACGCATCAAACTTTAAAATTCTTTTTTTTTGATGATTTTGAGACTCTTAGCGGCTTTTGGGGCCCTTAACGGGTTTGAAAACTCTTGAAACTTTGCACACAGGTCAGATCCCACAGCCATCAGAGCCGGGCTGAAGATGGTACCTGGGTGTGGCAGGGGGGCTAGACAGCGCCCCCTGGAACGGGGTCCGAACACTTGGTCCATAACTCAAACACGCTTGCATGTAATAATATGAAACTCGGTACACATGTTGATCTCATCGTTCATATATAATTGAAACTATTACTTTTTACCCCAGCCCAACAGGAAGTCGGCTATTGAGGTTTGTTTGTAAAACGCTCGCAATGGAATGTGCAATACTCCTCCTAGAGAAATCAAACACACGGCACGAAACTCGGTCAGCATGAAGTCAAGGCATTGAGGATGAAAGTTTGCGAGGGGATTTTTGATATCTCGAACGGTTTGGCCGTGGCGAGGAAATGAAATTATGGCGAGAAACGTGAAACAGGAAGTGTGTTATAACTTCAGCATACATTAACTGATCTTGATGAAACTTCAGCAGTGTGTTCGCTGTAAGAGGACGATCACATGGATGTGACTATTGTGAGTCAAAGTTATAGCGCCACCAACTGGCAGCAGGAAGTGTGTCACTTTCAAAATGCTTTGAAATCACCCTTTTATTTTTACCCGATTTGCTTCAAACTTAATCTGTATAATGTAAATATACGGCAGATGTAGACCTGTGAATGGATTCTTGATATCTTTTAAACTGTTGCCGTGGCGACGCATCAAACTTTACCATTCTTTTAGGATGCTTTTGAGACCCTTAGCATGCTTCAAATCGCATGAAACTCGACAGACACATCACATTTATTAGCCAGTAGACATGTGCAAAGTTTCAGAAACGGGCGTGGTGAGGGCTCAGTAGCACCACCTTTTGACAAAAGTGGGGTTGTTAGTTTTAACTAGAGTTACAAAAATCGGTATGTATATTGTACTCCTCGAGCCGGACAACTTTCTATTTGACACTCATTAGCTAGGACCCACAGAAAGTCAGATATCTTTGTTTGAATGTAGAGAAAATCTTAGAATTTTGCCAGTCTCTCAGTGTCTCTCTGTGTGAGTGAGAGGAGGGGCACCTGTCAGGTTAATTTTAACCCTTTATTTGCTGTGTGCGACATCTCTGGCATTTTCGGGGGCCTTAACATCCTCTAAAACTCTTAAAACTTTGCACACGGGTCAGAACCCATGGCCATCAGGGCCGGGCTGAAGCTGGTCATCGGGCGTGGCAGGGCGGCTCGACAGCGCCCCCTGGACTGGGATTCGAACATTTGTCCATAAATCAAACACACTTGCGTGAATTAATATGAAACTCGGTACAATTATAGATCACATCAGGCCAAACAACTTTCGTGCTCTAAGTTTTACGACAATTAAAATGGAAGTTGAGAATTATGGGTTGTTTGAATAGTTGTCCTAGGAGAAATACATCAAATTACAACGCATGTGTTTACCAATCACAACCAAACTCGGTGTGCAAGAAGTCAAGACATTGAGGATGAAAGTTTGTGAGGGGATTTTTGATATCTCAAACGGTTTGGCCGTGGCGAGGAAACGAAATTATGGCGAGAAACGTGAAACAGGAAGTGTGTTATAACTTCAGCATACATTAACATATCTTGATGAAACTTCATCAGTGTGTTCGCTGTAAGAGGACGATCACATGGATGTGACTATTTCGAGTCAAAGTTATAGCGCCATCAACTGGCAGCAGGAAGTGTGTCACTTTCAAAATGCTTTGAAATCAACCTCTTATTTTTACCCGATTTGCTTCAAACTTCATCTGTATAATGTAAATACATGGCAGATGAAGACCTGTGAATGGATTCTTGATATCTTTGATACTGTTGCCGTGGCAACGCATCAAACTTTAAAATTCTTTTTTTTTTTGATGATTTTGAGACTCTTAATGGCTTTTGAGGCCCTTAACGGGTTTGAAAACTCTTGAAACTTTGCACACAGGTCATATCCCACAGCCATCAGGCCCGGGCTGAAGATGGTACCTAGGCGTGGCAGGGGGGCTAGACAGCGCCCCCTGGAACGGGGTCCGAAAACTTGGTCCATAAATCAAACACGCTTGCATGTAATAATATGAATGAAAAACTTCATCTGTATAATGTAAACAGATGAAAAACTTCATCTGTATAATGATGAAAAACAGATGAAAAACTTCATCTGTATAATGTAAACATACGGTAGATGTAGACCTGTGAATGGATTCTTGATATCTTTTAAACTGTTGCCGTGGCAAAGCTTCAAACTTTGAAATTATTTTAGGATGCTTTTGAGACTCTTAGCATGCTTGAAATTGCATGAAACTCAACAGACACATCACATTTATTAGCCAGTAGACATGTGCAAAGTTTCAGAAACGGGCATGGTGCAGGGACTAAATAGCGCCACCTTTTGACAAAAGTGGGGTTGTTATTTTTATCTACAGTTACAAAAATCGTTATATACATTGTACTCCTCAAGCCAGACAACTTTCTAATTCATAGTCATTAGCTCAGACCAAGAGGAAGTCAGATATTTTGGTTTGAATATGGTGAGACTCTCTCTGAGCCTACGTCTGTGTATGGCAAGCCCTTTTAACATTTAAAAGCTAAGTTTGCCTATCCGGAAATTAACATTGTAGATATCAACAATGTCTTTCTGTCTAGTCGTAATTACATTTTGGATAGTTTGTATTATCATTTAAGATATCTGTAACATAATTGTGACTAGTCAAAATGACAGACTATGGCAAGCCGTTTTAACATTTAATCATGAAAGGGCCAAAGCCTTCGGCACCGCCACCCCGGTGCCTTTAGGTAACTAAAGGAGCCAGGGGTTGCGGTGCCACCGGCTTGGGCCCGCCATCGCTGCTCGCAGCTATATTTATTATTATTATTATTATTTAAACGACTATTTGGGCACTTTTGGGGCCCTTAACGCGCTCGAAAACTCTTGAAACTTTGCACACGGGTCAGAACCCGCGGCCATCAGGGCCGGGCTGAAGATGGTTCCCGGGCGTGGCAGGGGGGCTAGACAGCGCCCCCTGGAACGGGGTCCGAAAACTTGGTCCATAACTCAAACACGCTTGTATGTAATAATATGAAACTCGGTACACATTTTGATCTCATCGTTCATATATACCTCATACTATTACTTTTTACCCCAGCCCAACAGGAAGTCGGTTATTTAGTGTTGTTCATAAAACACTCGCAATGGAATTTGAAGTACTCCTCCTAGAGAATTCAAACACACGGCACGAAACTCGGTCAGCATTAAGTCAAGGCATTGAGGATGAAAGTTTGCGAGGGGATTTTTGATATCTCGAATGGTTTGGCCGTGGCGAGGAAATGAAATTATGGTGAGAAACGTGAAACAGGAAGTGTGTCATAACTTCAGCATACATTAACTGATCTTGATGAAACTTCAGCAATGTGTTCGCTGTAAGAGGACGATCACAGGGATGTGACTGTTGTGAGTCAAAGTTATAGCGCCACCAACTGGTAGCAGGAAGTGTGTCACTTTTAAAATGCTTTGAACTCACCCTTTTATTTTGACCCGATTTGCCTCAAACTTCATCTGTATAATGTAAATACATAGCAGATGAAGACCTGTGAATGGATTCTTGATATCTTTTAAACTGTTGCCTTGGCAATGCATCAAACTTTACCATTCTTTTAGGATGCTTTTGAGACCCTTAGCATGCTTCAAATCGCATGAAACTCGACAGACACATCACATTTATTAGCCAGTAGACATGTGCAAAGTTTCAGAAACGGGCGTGGTGAGGGCTCAGTAGCACCACCTTTTGACAAAAGTGGGGTTGTTAGTTTTAACTAGAGTTACAAAAATCGGTATGTATATTGTACTCCTCGAGCCGGACAACTTTCTAATTGACACTCATTAGCTAGGACCCACAGAAAGTCAGATATCTTTGTTTGAATGTAGAGAAAATCTTAGAATTTTGCTAGTCTCTCAGTGTCTCTCCGTGTGAGTGAGAGGAGGGGCGCCTGTCAGGTTAATTTTAACCCTTTATTTGCTGTGTGCGACTTCTCTGGCATTTTCGGGGGCCTTAACATCCTCTAAAACTCTTGAAACTTTGCACACGGGTCAGAACCCATGGCCATCAGGGCCGGGCTGAAGCTGGTCATCGGGCGTGGCAGGGCGGCTCGACAGCGCCCCCTGGACTGGGATTCGAACATTTGTCCATAAATCAAACACACTTGCGTGAATTAATATGAAACTCTGTACAATTATAGATCACATCAGGCCAAACAACTTTCGTGCTCTAAGTTTTACGACAATTAAAATGGAAGTTGAGAATTATGGGTTGTTTGAATAGTTGTCCTAGGAGAAATATATCAAATTACAACGCATGTGTTTACCAATCACAACCAAACTCGGTGTGCAAGAAGTCAAGACATTGAGGATGAAGCCTACGTCCGTGTATGGCAAGCCCTTTTAACATTTAAAAGCTAAGTTTGCCTATCTCTCTGAGCCTACGTCCGTGTATGGCAAGCCCTTTTAACATTTAAAAGCTAAGTTTGCCTATCCGGAAATTAACATTGTAGATATCAACAATGTCTTTCTGTCTAGTCGTAATTACATTTTGGATAGTTTGTATTATCATTTAAGATATCTGTAACATAATTGTGACTAGTCAAAATGACAGACTATGGCAAGCCGTTTTAACATTTAATCATGAAAGGGCCAAAGCCTTCGGCACCGCCACCCCGGTGCCTTTAGGTAACTAAAGGAGCCGGGGTTGCGGTGCCACCGGCTTGGGCCCGCCATCGCTGCTCGCAGCTATATTTATTCTTCTTCTTTATTATTTTTCTGCTACCTTTTGGGCATTTTTGGGACCCTTAACATGCTCGAAAACTCTTGAAACTTTGCACACGGGTCAGAACCCGCGGCCATCAGGGCCGGGCTGAAGATGGTACCCGGGCGTGGCAGGGCGGCTCGTCAGCGCCCCCTGGAACGGGGTCCGAACACTTGGTCCATAACTCAAACACGCTATGTAATAATACACGGTATGTAATAATATGAAACTCAGTACACACGTTGATCTCATCGTTTCATCTATACCTCGCGCTCTTACTTTTTACCCCAGCCCAACAGAAAGTCGGCTATTGAGGTTTGTTTGTAAAACGCTAGCAATGGAATGTGAAATACTCCTCCTAGAGCTTTGATCCAAATTCGACGAAACTCGGTCAGCGTGAAGTCAAGACATTGAGGATGAAAGTTTGCGAGGGGATTTTTGATATCTGGAACGGTTTGGCCGTGGCGAGGAAACGAAATCATGGCGAGAAACGTGAAACATGAAGTGTGTTATAACTTCAGCATACATTAACTGATCTTGATGAAACTTCAGCAGTGTGTTTGCTGTAAGAGGACGATCACATGGATGTGACTATTGTGAGTCAAATTTATAGCGCCACCAACTGGCAGCAGGAAGTGTGTCACTTTCAAAATGCTTTGATATCACCCTTTTATTTTTACCCGATTTGCTTCAAACTTCATATGTATAATGTAAACATACGGCAGATGTAGACCTGTGAATGGATTCTTGATATCTTTGAAACTGTTGCCGTGGTGACGCATCAAACTTTACCCTTCTTTTAGGATGCTTTTAGGATGCTTTTGAGACCCTTAGCATGCTTCAAAATGCATGAAACTCGACAGACACATCACATTTATTAGCCAGTAGACATGTGCAAAGTTTCAGAAACGGGCGTGGTGAGGGCTCAGTAGTGCCACCTTTTGACAAAAGTGGGGTTGTTAGTTTTAACTAGAGTTACAAAAATCGGTATGTATATTGTACTCCTCGAGCCGGACAACTTTCTAATTTACACTTATTAGCTAGGACCCACAGAAAGTCAGATATTTTTGTTTGAATATGGTCTCTCTGTGTCTTTGGCTGTCTGTGTGTGTGTGTATCTGTCTGAGTGTGTGTGTGCAGGGGGAGGGGGCTTAACCATTTCACTGCTGTGTGTATGACCTGCATAAAGAAAATACATTTCTCAAGCCTGGTATTTTTTAAATAAGTTTTTATTTTTATTTTTTATAAGTAAAGGCATATAACTAGTTTAATTGTAGTGCAGTGACAATAGTTTTATATAATTAGTTTATTAATCAGATTAACTTGGTCAATAAACTTGGTCTGAAAATTTGGTCCATAAATCAAACACACTTGCATGTAATAATATGAAACTTGGTACACATATAGATCTCATCGTTTCATATATACTTCACACTCTTACTTTTTACCCCAGCCCAACAGGAAGACGGCTATTTAGGGTTGTGTTTAAAACACATGCAATGGAATTTAAAGTATTGCTCCTAGAGCACTGAACCAAATTCGACGAAACTCGATCAGCGTGAAGTCAAGACATTAAGGATGAAAAAGTGCCAAGGGATTTTTGATATCTCGAACGGTTTGGCCGTGGCGAGGAAACGAAATTATGGCGAGAAACATGAAACAGGATGCGTGTTATAACTTCAGCATACATTAACTGATCTTGATGAAACTTCAGCAGTGTTTTCGCTGTAAGAGACCTATCACATGGATGTGACTATTGTGAGTCAAAGTTATAGCGGCACCAACTGGCAGAGTGATTTGTAAAACTCTACACACATTTTCACACCTTAGACACAGATGAGGATTGTGAGGTTACTTCCTTGTCATTACAAAGCCCCAGTTTGCCATTGACCACACTAATGAACGAATTGGATATTCACATCCACCAGGTGTGGAAGCACAGATGTGCTAATTTGAAAACGCAGCACTCAGGTGTGCTATAAAAGGCAGCAGGTGAGTCTTCAACAAAAAAAGAAGGATCTAGAAGAAGAAGAAGAAGAGTGAGAATAAGAGGGGGAGCTCAAAGAGGACATGAAGGAGGAGGACGAGAAGGAGGAAGAGGATGAGGAGAAGGGGGTAGAGGATGAAGAACAGGAGAAAGAGGTATAGAAGAAGAGGAAAAGAAGGAGATAGAGAAAGAGGCCTAGGTAGAGGTAGAGATAGAGAATGACTTGAAGAGTTGATAGAACCTGAACAAAGAAGACGAGGACCAAATTTGACTCAAGAAATCCGTGCAACACTTATTGACCATGTTATCAACCATGGACTGACACTGATGGAAGCTGGACAAAGAGATCAACCAAATCTCTGGTTGATACTGTAACTGAATAGTTACAATATTCTTGACACTTTTACATTAGTTCAGAGTCAAGTATGTACTTCATGGAGTAATTGTAATTTGTTTACAGATATTACAGTTTTTTTCGATTGCTTAAGCACAATTTTGAAAACAGGGCCCGGTTTGTCAAAACACTACACACAATTAACACAACCCTACAACAAAGTAGCACAACACTTCAGATCATTTGCAAAATGGAACACTTTTGTCAAAACTATTCAATGTCTTATAAAAACCTTATTTTGCTGAAATAACATGAACACAACCATCATATGGTTTGACTCTGTTTGAATCAGTTAAACACTCCTTTGCTCAACCTAAAACACTTTTAGCATTTACAGAGAAAGTGAAAAAAAAAATTCTCCAACACCACATGACACAAATTTTGCAGACTAATGAAAATATTTATTTATTTTCATGTACTCAAGTCAGTCAATACTGAACATTTCAACAACAACAACAAAAAAAAACATTTTCCAGTTTTCATACAGTATTACTGAACGTACCATTGTACTATAAGCTTACAGTACATACTGTAGTACTGTAACAGATTACATATCCAGTTCAGTACTAAACATTTCTCCGCCAAGCTGGTTCTGGCCACAGGGCCTTGTAAACATCATATATTATGCTATATTTTCATTTGCAAGGCAACATGGGAGGAATCTTTTTGAGTGACGAATCCATGGATGCTGCTTCAATTTGATCACATGCTTCCTTCAAAGCTTGAATGAGGGGCATCTGGACATAGGGCCAGAGATCATAAACCTTCCACCGCCATGTTGAGAAGAACTCAACATAGTCCCTTACTGTAAGAAGAAGGGAGTATGGTGGAAAATACTGAACTGTAAATTGTGCGTATTGATAAAATGTGGGACTCATGCAGGACTTCCTCCGCATCCATTTGCAAAACTCTCTGAAATACAGCAAAAGATCACATTGTGTAGATCAATATACTGTAGGTCTGTATATAGTAAAAATTACATGTACAGTACGTAAAAAGGTTATGTGTGCAGTACACAATATAGTCAGTGAATAAAACGTACCACCACATATTCACGCCGCAGGACCTTGACCCTGTCTGAATTTGGTTGTCTTCTTGTTTGTGCATGTCCTATCACTCCTCCAGGTCTTCCTCTGACACCGTTCATTTTGAAGACTGATGAACTTACCTTTTGCCTTTTTATAGTACTTACTGTAAACCTGATTGGTGTGTCTACAGTTAAGCACCAGTGTGTGTGCACACCGTGGTGGCTGTGTTTAACCAATTGGTTCATGTGTGTGTTTATTTGAAAGCCTTTGCTTTAAAATTGCAAGGAAATTACATCATGATAAATTTCTATGTCAAATGCATACAAGTGTGTTTAGTGTTTTGCAAATCACTGTGTGTAATGTTTTGCAAAAAGTGTGAAGCTGACAATGTGCTTACAGTTGTGCAAATCTAGGCCGGTGTTTTGCTTCTTGAGTGTAAGGTTTTGCTTATTGTGGGAAAGTTCTAATTTTAGTGTGTAAGCAATCGAAAAAAACTGTATTTGTTTCATTGATTTCATTTTTGGTTAATTGCTGTAACTGATTATGCTAAGAAATACTGTAAGTATTGTAATAAATACTTGAAATATTCAGTCTGCAGCATCAGTGTTGTGCAGTGCTTGTTACGTTTATATATTCGTGTACAATCTCCCTATATCTCAAACTAATCAGAATGTTGAGTTTGTCACTTTTTTTTTTTTTTAATTTTCATCTTTTTTTCAATTATTCCTTACAATGTCTGGCCAAAAAATCTAGCACATGTATTTCCTAAAAATAGTTTTTTACACATATGTTTTTATTTATCACAGCAGTGTGAAACTGGGTGCAATAGTGTCTGATCATTGAGGATTGTGTTGGTTAAATGAAAACTAATAGCGTTTTCACAAATATGTGTATATCTTTTGACTGAAGTGTGTATGTTTTGACAGAAGTGTGTCATTTTGCAAACAATCTAGGAATTATGCAAATTGAGTGTGGTGTTTGGATAATTGTCATTATATTTTGAAAAAAAGAACCCGGTTTTCAAAATTGCGTGTAAACAATTGAAAAAAAACTGTAAAACAACACCCGTTGCTTTGTGTAATGAAGAGATGTGGATTGTGCATGAAGAACGTGTGCATCAAAAATACCATATATGTAATATGCACTTTATTGCTTTCAAGAACTAAACCCTTCCTTAGTGCTTTGACTGGATAACGTGTGTTGTTTCATTGCAATGCTTATATTTTCTAACTTATTCTTCTTTGGATTGAAAAGAAAAGATAAAACACGCGTGCATTTCATGCATTTCCATTCTACAACTAATTAATCTGTATCTTGACGAGAAAACATCACAAGAGCGATCGCTTTACAATGCATACACTAACTTGTTCCTTTGTGCAACGAAGAGATTTGCAATGCTTGTGCATTGCACATGCACGCAATAACTAACCTCTGTGCAATGAAAAGAAAACACCTAACATGTGTTTCAGTGCATTGCATGATATATCTAACTTGCTCCTCGTTATGCATATGCACACAATAACTAACCACTGTGCAGTGAAAAGAAAACATCTAACATGTGTTTCATTGCATTGCATGACATAATCTAACTTGTTCCTCGCATGCACGCAATAACTAACCTCTGTGCAATGAAAAGAAAACACCTAAGATGCGTTTCATTGCATTGCAAGATAGATATAACTTGTTTCTCGTTATGCATATGCACGCAAATAGCTAACCTCTCTGCAGTGAAAAGAAAACACCTAACATGGGTTTCAGTGCATTGCAAGATAGATATAACTTGTTCCTCGTTATGCATATGCACGCTCTAACTAACGTCTGTGCAATGAAAAGAAAACACCTAAGATGTGTTTTCTCGCACTGCATGACATATCTAACTTTTTCCTTGTTATGAATATGCACGCAACCTCTGTGCAATGAAAAGAAAGCACCTAAGATGTGTTTCATCGCATTGCATGACCTATCTAACTTGTTCCTCGTTATGCATATCCACGTAATATCTAACCTCTGTGCAATGAAAAGAAAACACCTAATATGTGTTTAATTGCATTGCATGATAGATACAACTTCTTTCTCGTTATGCGTATGCACGCAAATAACTAACCTCTGTGCAATGAAAAGAAAACACCTAAGATGTGTTTCATTGCATTGCATGGCATATCTAACTTGTTCCTCCTTATGCGTATGCACACAATAACTAACCTCTGTGCAGTGAAAAGAAAACACCTAACATGTGTTTCAGTGCATTGCATGAAATATCTAACTTGTTACTAGTTACGCATATGCACGCAATAACTAAACTCTGTGCAATGAAAAGAAAATAACTAAGATGTGTTTCATTGCATTGAATGATCTAACTTGTTCCTCGTTATAAAAATCCACGCAATAACTAACGTCTGTGCAATGAAAAGAAACACCTAAGATGTGTTTCAGTGCATTGCATGACATAACTAACTTGTTACTCATTATGCATATGCACGCAATAACTAACCTCTGTGCAATGAAAAGAAAACACCTAAGATGTGTTTCATTGCATTGCAAGATAGATATAACTTGTTTCTCGTTATGCATATGCACGCTATAACTAACGTCTGTGCAATGAAAAGAAAACACATAAGAAGTGTTTTCTCGCACTGCATGACATATCTAACTTTTTCCTTGTTATGAAAATGCACGCAATAACTAACCTCTGTGCAATGAAAAGAAAGCACCTTAAGATGTGTTTCATCGCATTGCATGACCTATCTAACTTGTTCCTCGTTATGCATTTCCACGTAATATCTAACCTCTGTGCAATGAAAAGAAAACACCTAATATGTGTTTAATTGCATTGCATGATAGATACAACTTGTTTCTCGTTATGCGTATGCACGCAAATAACTAACCTCTGTGCAATGAAAAGAAAACACCTAAGATGTGTTTCATTGCATTGCATGGCATATCTAACTTGTTCCTCGTTATGCGTATGCACACAATAACTAACCTCTGTGCAGTGAAAAGAAAACACCTAACATGTGTTTCAGTGCATTGCATGAAATATCTAACTTGTTACTAGTTACGCATATGCACGCAATAACTAAACTCTGTGCAATGTAAAGAAAATAACTAAGATGTGTTTCATTGCATTGCATGATCTAACTTGTTCATCGTTATAACTATCCACGCAATAACTAACGTCTGTGCAATGAAAAGAAAACACCTAAGATGTGCTTCATTGCATTGTATGACCTATCTAACTTGTTCCTCGTTATGCTTATGCACGCAATAACTAACCTCTGTCCAATGAAAAGAAAACACCTAAGATGTGTTTTATTGCATTGCATGACATATCTAACTTGTTTCTCGTTATGCATTTGCACGCAATAACTAACTTCTGTGCAGTGAAAAGAAAACACCTTAGATGTGTTTCATTGCATTGCAAGAGAGATCTAACATGTTTCTCGTTATGCATATGCACGCAATAACTAACCTCTGTGCAGTGAAAAGAAACACCTAAGATGTGTTTCAGTGCATTGCATGAAATAACTAACTTGTTTCTCGTTATGCATAAGCACGCAATATCTAACCTCTGTGCATATGAAAAGAAAACACCTAACATGTGTTTCAGTGCATTGCATGATATATCTAACTTGTTCCTCGTTATGCATATGCACGCAATAACTAACATCTGTGAAGTGAAAAGAAAACACCTAAGATGTGTTTCATTGCATTGCATAACATATCCAACTTGTTTCTCGTTATGCATATGCACGGCAATAACTAACCTCTGTGCAATGAAAAGAAAACACCTAAGATGTATTTCATTGCATTGCATGGCATATCTAACTTGTTCCTCGTTATGCATATACACGGCAATAACTAACCTCTGTGCAATAAAAAGAAAACACCTAAGATGTATTTCATTGCATGGCATATCTAACTTGTTCCTCGTTATGCATATGCACGCAATAACTTACCTCTGTGCAATGAAAAGAAAACACCTAAGATGTATTTCATTGCATTGCATGATCTAAAATGTTCCTCGTTATAACTATTCACGCAATAACTAACCTCTGTGCAATGAAAAGAAAACAACTAAAATGTGTTTCATTGCATTGCATGATCTAAAATGTTTCTCGTTATAACTATTCACGCAATAACCTCTGTGCAATGAAAAGAAAAAACCTAAGATGTGTTTCAGTGTATTGCATGACAGATCTAACTTGTTTCTCTTTATGCATATGCACGCAATAACTAACCTCTGTGCAGTGAAAAGAAAACACCTAAGATGTGTTTCAGTGCATTGCATGAAAGATCTAACTTGTTTCTCGTTATGCATATGTACGCAATAACTAACCTCTGTGCAGTGAAAAGAAAACACCTAAGATGTGTTTTATTGCATTGCATGACATATATCTAACTTGTTACACATTATGCATCTGCACGCAATAACTAACCTCTGTGCAGTGAAAAGAAAACACCTAAGATGGGTTTGAGTGCATTGCAAGACAGATCTAACTTGTTTCTCGTTATGCATATGCACGCAATAACTAACCTCTGTGCAATGAAAAGAAAACAACTAAGATGTGTTTCATTGCATTGCATGATCTAAAATGTTCCTCGTTTTAACTATTCACGCAATAACTAACCTCTGTGCAATGAAAAGAAAACACCTAAGATGTGCTTCATTGCCTTGCATGACAGATCTAAGTTGTTACTCGATATGCATATGCACGCAATAACTGACCTCTGTGCAGTAAAAAGAAAACACCTTAGATGTATTTCATTGCATTGCATGACATATCTAACTTGTTCCTCGTTATGCATATGTACGCAATAACTAAACTCTGTGCAATGAAAAGAAAATAACTAAGATGTGTTTCATTGCATTGCATGATCTAACTTGTTCCTCGTTATAAAAATCCACGCAATAACTAACGTCTGTGCAATGAAAAGAAAACACCTAAGATGTGTTTCATTGCATTGCATGACATATCTAACTTGTTTCTCGTTATGCATTTGCACGCAATAACTAACCTCTGTGCAGTGAAATGAAAACACCTTAGATGTGTTTCATTGCATTGCAAGAGAGATCTAACTTGTTTCTCGTTATGCATATGCACGCAATAACTAAACTCTGTGCAATGAAAAGAAAATAACTAAGATGTGTTTCATTGCATTGCATGATCTAACTTGTTCCTCGTTATAACTATCCACGCAATAACTAACGTCTGTGCAATGAAAAGAAAACACCCTAGATGTGTTTCATTGCATTGCAAGAGAGATCTAACATGTTTCTCGTTATGCTTATGCACGCAATAACTAACCTCTCTGCAGTGAAAAGAAACACCTAAGATGTGTTTCAGTGCATTGCATGAAATAACTAACTTGTTTCTCGTTATGCATAAGCACGCAATATCTAACCTCTGTGCATATGAAAAGAAAACACCTAACATGTGTTTCAGTGCATTACATGATATATCTAACTTGTTCCTCGTTATGCATATGCACGCAATAACTAACATCTGTGAAGTGAAAAGAAAACACCTAAGATGTGTTTCATTGCATTGCATAACATATCCAACTTGTTTCTCGTTATGCATATGCACGGCAATAACTAACCTCTGTGCAATGAAAAGAAAACACCTAAGATGTATTTCATTGCATTGCATGGCATATCTAACTTGTTCCTCGTTATGCATATACACGGCAATAACTAACCTCTGTGCAATAAAAAGAAAACACCTAAGATGTATTTCATTGCATGGCATATCTAACTTGTTCCTCGTTATGCATATGCACGCAATAACTTACCTCTGTGCAATGAAAAGAAAACACCTAAGATGTATTTCATTGCATTGCATGATCTAAAATGTTCCTCGTTATAACTATTCACGCAATAACTAACCTCTGTGCAATGAAAAGAAAACAACTAAAATGTGTTTCATTGCATTGCATGATCTAAAATGTTTCTCGTTATAACTATTCACGCAATAACCTCTGTGCAATGAAAAGAAAAAACCTAAGATGTGTTTCAGTGTATTGCATGACAGATCTAACTTGTTTCTCTTTATGCATATGCACGCAATAACTAACCTCTGTGCAGTGAAAAGAAAACACCTAAGATGTGTTTCAGTGCATTGCATGAAAGATCTAACTTGTTTCTCGTTATGCATATGTACGCAATAACTAACCTCTGTGCAGTGAAAAGAAAACACCTAAGATGTGTTTTATTGCATTGCATGACATATATCTAACTTGTTACACATTATGCATCTGCACGCAATAACTAACCTCTGTGCAGTGAAAAGAAAACACCTAAGATGGGTTTGAGTGCATTGCAAGACAGATCTAACTTGTTTCTCGTTATGCATATGCACGCAATAACTAACCTCTGTGCAATGAAAAGAAAACAACTAAGATGTGTTTCATTGCATTGCATGATCTAAAATGTTCCTCGTTTTAACTATTCACGCAATAACTAACCTCTGTGCAATGAAAAGAAAACACCTAAGATGTGCTTCATTGCCTTGCATGACAGATCTAAGTTGTTACTCGATATGCATATGCACGCAATAACTGACCTCTGTGCAGTAAAAAGAAAACACCTTAGATGTATTTCATTGCATTGCATGACATATCTAACTTGTTCCTCGTTATGCATATGTACGCAATAACTAAACTCTGTGCAATGAAAAGAAAATAACTAAGATGTGTTTCATTGCATTGCATGATCTAACTTGTTCCTCGTTATAAAAATCCACACAATAACTAACGTCTGTGCAATGAAAAGAAAACACCTAAGATGTGTTTCATTGCATTGCATGACATATCTAACTTGTTTCTCGTTATGCATTTGCACGCAATAACTAACCTCTGTGCAGTGAAATGAAAACACCTTAGATGTGTTTCATTGCATTGCAAGAGAGATCTAACTTGTTTCTCGTTATGCATATGCACGCAATAACTAAACTCTGTGCAATGAAAAGAAAATAACTAAGATGTGTTTCATTGCATTGCATGATCTAACTTGTTCCTCGTTATAACTATCCACGCAATAACTAACGTCTGTGCAATGAAAAGAAAACACCCTAGATGTGTTTCATTGCATTGCAAGAGAGATCTAACATGTTTCTCGTTATGCTTATGCACGCAATAACTAACCTCTCTGCAGTGAAAAGAAACACCTAAGATGTGTTTCAGTGCATTGCATGACATAACTAACTTGTTACTCATTATGCATATGCACGCAATAACTAACCTCTGTGCAATGAAAAGAAAACACCTAAGATGTGTTTCATTGCATTGCAAGATAGATATAACTTGTTTCTCGTTATGCATATGCACGCAAATAGCTAACCTCTCTGCAGTGAAAAGAAAACACCTAACATGGGTTTCAGTGCATTGCATGACATATCTAACTTGTTCCTCGTTATGCATATGCACGCTATAACTAACGTCTGTGCAATGAAAAGAAAACACCTAAGAAGTGTTTTCTCGCACTGCATGACATATCTAACTTTTTCCTTGTTATGAATATGCACGCAATAACTAACCTCTGTGCAATGAAAAGAAAGCACCTAAGATGTGTTTCATCGCATTGCATGACCTATCTAACTTGTTCCTCGTTATGCATATCCACGTAATATCTAACCTCTGTGCAATGAAAAGAAAACACCTAATATGTGTTTAATTGCATTGCATGATAGATACAACTTGTTTCTCATTATGCGTATGCACGCAAATAACTAACCTCTGTGCAATGAAAAGAAAACACCTAAGATGTGTTTCATTGCATTGCATGGCATATCTAACTTGTTCCTTGTTATGCATATCCACGTAATATCTAACCTCTGTGCAGTGAAAAGAAAACACCTAACATGTGTTTCAGTGCATTGCATGAAATATCTAACTTGTTACTAGTTACGCATATGCACGCAATAACTAAACTCTGTGCAATGAAAAGAAAATAACTAAGATGTGTTTCATTGCATTGCATGATCTAACTTGTTCCTCGTTATAACTATCCACGCAATAACTAACGTCTGTGCAATGAAAAGAAAACACCTCAGATGTGCTTCATTGCATTGTATGACCTATCTAACTTGTTCCTCGTTATGCTTATGCACGCAATAACTAACCTCTGTCCAATGAAAAGAAAACACCTTAGATGTGTTTCATTGCATTGCATGACATATCTAACTTGTTCCTCGTTATGCATATGTACGCAATAACTAAACTCTGTGCAATGAAATGAAAATAACTAAGATGTGTTTCATTGCATTGCATGATCTAACTTGTTCCTCGTTATAAAAATCCACGCAATAACTAACGTCTGTGCAATGAAAAAAAAACACCTAAGATGTGTTTCATTGCATGACATATCTAACTTGTTTCTCGTTATGCATTTGCACGCAATAACTAACCTCTGTGCAGTGAAATGAAAACACCTTAGATGTGTTTCATTGCATTGCAAGAGAGATCTAACTTGTTTCTCGTTATGCTATGCACGCAATAACTAACCTCGTGCAGTGAAAAGAAACACCTAAGATGTGTTTCAGTGCATTGCATGAAATAACTAACTTGTTTCTCGTAATTCATAAGCACGCAATAACTAACCTCTGTGCAATGAAAAGAAAACACCTAACATGTGTTTCAGTGCATTGCATGATATATCTAACTTGTTCCTCGTTATGCATATGCACGCAATAACTAACATCTGTGAAGTGAAAAGAAAACACCTAAGATGTGTTTCATTGCATTGCATGGCATATCTAACTTGTTCCTCGTTATGCATATGTACGCAATAACTTACCTCTGTGCAATGAAAAGAAAACACCTAAGATGTATTTCTTTGCATTGCATGATCTAAAATGTTCCTCTTTATAACTATTCACGCAAGAACTAACCTCTGTGCAATGAAAAGAAAACAACTAAGATGTGTTTCATTGCATTGCATGATCTAAAATGTTCCTCGTTATAACTATTCACGCAATAACCTCTGTGCAATGAAAAGAAAAAACCTAAGATGTGCGATGTTGCATTGCATGACAGATCTAAGTTGTTACTCGTTATGCATATGCACGCAATAACTGACCTCTGTGCAGTAAAAAAAAGAAAACACCTAAGATGTGTTTCAGTGCATTGCAAGACAGATCTAACTTGTTTCTCGTTATGCATATGCACGCAATAACTAACCTCTGTGCAGGGAAAAGAAAACACCTAAGATGTTTTTGAGTGCATTGCATGACATATCTACCTTGTTTCTCGTTATGCATATACACGCAATAACTAACCTCTGTGCAATGAAAAGAAAACACCTAAGATGTGTTTTATTGCATTGCATGACATATCTAACTTGTTCCTCGTTATGCATATGCACGCAATAACTAACCTCTGTGCAATGAAAAGAAAATAACTAAGATGTGTTTCATTGCATTGCATGATCTAAAATGTTCCTCGTTATAACTATTCACGCAATAACTAACCTCTGTGCAATGAAAAGAAAACACCTAAGATGTGCTTCATTGCATTGCATGACAGATCTAAGTTGTTACTCGTTATGCATATGGACGCAATAACTGACCTCTGTGCAGGGAAAAGAAAACACCTAAGATGTTTTTCAGTGCATTGCATGACATATCTAACTTGTTTCTCGTTATGCATATACACGCAATAACTAACCTCTGTGCAGTGAAAAGAAAACACCTAAGATGTGTTTTATTGCATTGCATGACATATCTAACTTGTTCTTCGTTATGCATATGCACGCAATAACTAACCTCTTTGCAATGAAAAGAAAACAACAAAGATGTGTTTAATTGCATTGCATGATCTAAAATGTTCCTCGTTATAACTATTCATGCAATAACTAACCTCTGTGCAATGAAAAGAAAACACCTAAGATGTGCTTCATTGCATTGCATGACCTAGCTAACTTGTTCCTCGTTATGCATATGCACGTAATAACTAACCTTTGTGCAATGAAAAGAAAACACCTAAGATGTGTTTCATTGCATTGGATGATAGATATAACTTGTTTCTCGTTATGCATATGCACGCAAATAAGTAACCTCTCTGCAGTGAAAAGAAAACACCTAACATGGGTTTCAGTGCATTGCATGACATATCTAACTTGTTCCTCGTTAAGCATATGCACGCAATAACTAACCTCTGTGCAATGAAAAGAAAACACCTAAGATGTGTTTCGGTCGCATTGCATGTGCCTCGTTCCTCGTATAAAAGATATAACGTGATTTTGCATGCATTTCTATTTTACAAACTAATTTATTTTTGCACAGACGAGAAAACATCACATGAGCTTTACAGTGCATAGTATAGCTTTTGAGCTCATTTCTGGTAAAAGGGACCTCAAAAGTTTTTAAACAATATAAGCTCATAGACACCTTTTGATGATATAAGCTATACAAAGCCTGTCGCCTTGCTTTTGGCTTGCTTTGAGCTTGCTCAGTTGGGGTTATTTATTTAGTGTTTAGCAATGTTGTTGATCTGTGTTGTGCTACTTACATGTTATCACTGTGAAGCTGCTTTGATACAATCTGTATTGTGAAAAGCGCTATATAAATAAATGTGACTTGACTTGACTTGACAAAGGTTCCTATTTGACCTACTGAACATAGTTCTGGCCCACGAGTACTAGATCTTAAACTTTCTAAACATTCTCATTGACTCCTTTTGATGTTACTGAAGCCATACAAAAGTTCTTATTTTACCTAATGAACACATTAGCCATATGAATTGTTTATATCTGACCCATTGAACTCATTTCTGGTCAAAGGGTACTTGATCATTAGGTTACTATACATTAATATTTACTGCTTATGATGTTTTATGAGCAGGAAGAAATTTGAACATATACTGAACATATATCTGTCCCACAAGTACCTGATATTGAACTTTCTATACATACTAAATAGACTACTTCTTATGCTACTTCTTAGACTACTTCCTAGGCCTAGAGGTTCCTCTTTGACCCACAAACATAGTCCTTGCCGACGAGTACTAGGTCTCGAACTTTTTGTATAAATTCTCATAGACTCCTTTTGATGCTTCTTAAGCCATATAGAATGTCCATATCTTAAATATTTAACTCATGTCTGGTCAAAGGGTCCTCAAAAGTTTTTAAACAAGAAAAACTTTTAGACTCCTTCTGATATTACATGAGCTATAGATAGGTTCATTTTTGACCCACTGAACATAGTTCTGGCCCACGAGTACTTGCTCTTGAACATTCTAAACATACTCATTAACTCCTTTTGATGTTACTGAAGCCATACAAGAGTCCTTATTTTAACTACTGAACATATTTCTGGCTAAGGTGTTCTTTGAAAATCAGGATACTATACAGAATGACCTCTTATCATGTTATTTTAGCCAGACAGATATTTGACCTACAGACTGTATTTCTTGCCCATGTGTACTTGATCTTGAACTTTCTACATACTCATAGACTCCTTTTGATGGTTCCTAGGCCATATAGAATTGTCCACATCTGACCTATTGAAATTATTTCTGAATTGCCAAAAACATTATAAAATCTCTATAGTAATTTGGACACTACCAACCACCTAGAAACAACATAGGAACCAAACAGACTACCATAGTAACCACCTAAATCACCCTAGCAACCACCCAGAACACCTTAGCAACACCCTAGCAAGCAACCAACCCTAGCAACCACCTAACAACACCCAAGCAACCACCCAGAACACCCTAGCAACCACCTAGCAACACCCTAGTAACCACCCAGAACACCCTAGCAACACCCTAGCAACCACCCGGAAAACCCTAACAACCACCTAGCAACCACCCAGAACACTGTAGCAACCACCGGGAACACCCTAGCAACCGGGTGGTGAGATTTGCCACTGCAAGCAGCACTTCACATTTTCTTCTGGAAATGTGCCATAAATGTGTTACATAGGTCAAAAATTGACCCATGTATAGCTAATACAACATCAGAAGGACTCTATAAGTTTATATTGTTATGGTAAAAGGGTCCTCAAAAGGTTTCAAACAATACAAACATAATGATTAGTTTATATTATATTACATTATATTACTAAATAATTCATTAGTTAAAAGCTAAATCATGCCCAAAAACATTACAGAAACTCTTTAGTAACCATATGTGAACACTACCAACCACCTGGTAACACCATAACAACAACCCAGAATACCATAGTAACGACCTAAAACACCCTAGCAACCACCCAGAAACAAACACCAACAAACAAGAACACCCCAGCAACCACCTAGCAACACCCTAGCAACCATCCAGACAAACCTGAAAACCGCCTAGCAACATTAGCACCTAGCAACCACATAAAAACACCATAGCAACCACCCAGAATACCCTAACAACCACCAAGCAACCACACAGAACACCCTAGTAACCGGGTGGTGAGATTTGCCACTTCAGGCTCAACTTCACATTTTCTTCTGGAAATGTGCCATAAATGTGTTCCTGGTGGTCAAAAATTGATCTATGTATATCTAATATAACAGAAGAAGTCTAAAAGTTTACATTGTTTTAAACTTTTTGAGGGACCTTTGACCAGAAATGAGTTCAATGACATCACGAGAAGTAAATCTATCGGTATATTAACTCACAGATCAAGTACCCGTGGGATATAAATGTGTTCCTGGAGGTCAAAAATTGACCTATGTATAGCTAATATAACATCAGAAGGAATCTATAAGTTTATATTGTTTTAAACTATTTTGAGGAACTTTTCACCAGAAATGAGTTCAATAGGTCAGATATGGACTTCTCTATGGCTTCTTAGGAAGCATCAATTGGAGTCTATGAGTCTGTATGGAAAGTTCAAGATCAAGAACTTTTGGGCCAGAAACATGTTCAGTAGGTCAAATATTTGTCTGGCTGAAATGACATCATGAGATGTAAATCTCTCGGTATATTCCAGATCAAGTACCCGTGGGCCATAAAAGTATTCATGGAGGTCAAAAATTGACCTATGTCATATAACATCAGAATGTTATATTACATAGTCTATGAATATGTATGGAAAGTTCAAGATCTAGTACTTTTGGGCCAGAAACATGTTTAGTAGGTAAAATATTTTTCTGGCTGAAATGACATCATGAGAAATAAATCTCCAACCAACCAGAACACCCTAGCAACCACCAAGCAGCAGCATAGCAACCACCCAGAACACCCTAGAAACAAACCAGAACAACCCAGCAACCACCCAGAACACCTTCGCAACCACCCAGAATACCCTAGCAACCGCCTAGCAACACCCTAGCAACCACCCAGAACAACTTCGCAACCACCCAGAATACCCTAGCAACCGCATAGCAACACCACAGCAACAACCCAGAATACCCTAAAAAAAACACCTAACAACCACCCAGAACACCGTAGCAACCTCCCAGAACACCCTAGCAACCGGGTGCTGAGATTTGCCGCTTCAAGCTCCACTTCACATTTTCTTCAGGAAATGTGCCATAAATGTGTTCATTGAGGTCAAAATTGACCTATGTATATCTAATATAACATGAGAAGGAGTCTAAAAGTCTATATTGTTTTAAACTTTTTGAGAAACCTTTGACCAGAAATGAGTTCAATATGTCAGATATGGACTTCTCTGTGGCTTAGGAAGCATCTGTTGGAGTCTATGAGTATGTTTGGAAAGTTCAAGATCAAGTACTTTTGGGCCAGAAACATGTTCAATAGGTCAAATATTTGTCTGGCTGAAATGACATCATGAGATGTAAATCTCTCGGCATATTAACCAACAGATCCAAGTACCCGTGGGCCATAAAAGTGTTAATGGAGGTCAAAAATTGACCTATGTAATATAACATCAGAATGTTATATTGCATGGTCTATGAGTATGTATGGAAAGTTCAGGATCAAGTACTTTTGGGCCAGAAACATGTTCAGTAGGTCAAATATTTGTCTGGCTGAAATGACATCATGAGATGTAAATCTCTCAATCTCTCAAAATTGACCTATGTATATCTAATATAACATGAGAAGGAGTCTAAAAGTCTATATTGTTTTAAACTTTTTGAGAAACCTTTGACCAGAAATGAGTTCAATATGTCAGATATGGACTTCTCTGTGGCTTAGGAAGCATCTGTTGGAGTCTATGAGTATGTTTGGAAAGTTCAAGATCAAGTACTTTTGGGCCAGAAACATGTTCAATAGGTCAAATATTTGTCTGGCTGAAATGACATCATGAGATGTAAATCTCTCGGCATATTAACCAACAGATCCAAGTACCCGTGGGCCATAAAAGTGTTAATGGAGGTCAAAAATTGACCTATGTAATATAACATCAGAATGTTATATTGCATGGTCTATGAGTATGTATGGAAAGTTCAGGATCAAGTACTTTTGGGCCAGAAACATGTTCAGTAGGTCAAATATTTGTCTGGCTGAAATGACATCATGAGATGTAAATCTCTCGGTATATTAACCAACAGATCCAAGTACCCGTGGGCCATAAAAGTGTTCATGGAGGTCAAAAATTGACCTATGTAATATAACATCAGAATGTTATATTACATAGTTTGTGAGTATGTGTGGAAAGTTCAAGATCAAGTATTTTTGGACCAGAAACATGTTCAGTAGGTAAAATATTTTTCTGGCTGAAATGACATCATGAGAAGTAAATCTCCAACCAACCAGAACACCCTAGCAACCACCAAGCAACAGCGTAGCAACCATACAGAACACCCTAGAAACAAACCAGAACACCCCAGCAACCATCTGGCAACACCCTAGCAACCACCATTAACACCCCAGCAATCGCCTAGCAACACCCTAGTAACCGCATAGCAACACCATAGCAACCACCCAGAATACCCCAGCAACCGCCTAGCAACACCCTAGCAACCACCCAGAACACCTTCGCAACCACCCAGAATACCCTAGCAACCGCATAGCAACACCATAGCAACCACCCAGAATACCCTAAAAAACACCTAGCAACCACCTAAATGTGGTTTAGATAACCACATAAATGTTCCTAAGGTCATGTTCTTAGGAACATTTATTGGAGTCTATGAGTATTTATGGAAAGTTCAAGATCAAGTACTTTTGGGCCAGAAATATGTTCAGTAGGTCAAATTTCTTTCTGGCTGAAATAACATCATGAGAAGGATCAATTAATTACCCATAGGCTAGAAACATGTTCAGTAGGTCAAAAAGGAACCTATGTATATAACATCAGATTGAGTCTATCAGTTGATATTATTTAAAAACATTTGAGGAAACATAGACCAGAAATTAGTACAATAGGTCAGATATGGACTTCTCTATGGCTTAGAATCAAGTACCCGTGAGCCAGAAATATGTTCACTAGGACAAAAAGGAACCTATCTATAGCTTACAAACAGTGATGTAGTGGTGCCTGGAGAAGTGGGTATACTCTTAATTTTTGCCCCCAATATTTTTTTAAGCATCCCAGCAAAGGATGAACGCTCTGTGTTATAAACAGTGACATAAGACTACTACATGTAGTCTTGCATTAATATTCAATATGCAAGACTATAGAATAAAGTATAATGAATACAATAGAACACATAGAATAAATAAGTTGTATTCTTGAATATCAGGGCCACACATATAGTTTTTTAAATACGCAGGTGCCAGGTCCCATAAATTATATTGTTAGGGGGGTTCGGGGGCATGCCCCCCCCGAGAACATTTTGATTTTCCTGGTCTCGAAATGAGCATTTTAAGGTGTTTTGATGGCCAAAAAATTGACAACAGTAGCTTTAAAAGCATGAAGTAGGCTAGCCTATTTGATCAGATTCTTAAACATGAGAATCGGTTCCAGTTTCAGCGACTTTTCTTTCCTAAATTAATCAATGTTTTTTTGGACTAATCTGTTAATTTAATTAATGGTTCAATTGCTCACTCAAAAAGACAGTCACTTGTCGCCACCCTCTGGCTTAATGATGCAAGTGGCGCAAACGCAGACAAGCGGAGTTATAGCCTACAAACAGTGAAAAGTCAAACACATTCGAAAAAACGTTATACAAATATATTTATACAATAATAATGGCAATAAGGGTGCTTGTGTTGTTCCTTTGTGCAACGAAGAGATTTGTAATGCTTGTGCCTTAGGATTGCATTGCATATGCACACGATAACTAACCTCTGTCCAATGAAAAGAAAACACCTAAGACGTGTTTCATTGCATTGCATGACATATCTAACTTGTTCCTCGTTATGCATATGCACGCAATAACTAACCTCTGTGCAGTGAAAAGAAAACACCTAAGATGTTTCATCGCATTGCATGACATATCTAACTTGTTCCTCGTTATGCATATGCACGCAATAATTAACCTCTGTGCAGTGAAAAGAAAACACCTAAGTAGTGTTTCAGTGCATTGCATGACATATCTAACTTGTTTCTCGTTATAAAAATGCACGCAATAACTCGCTCTGTGCAGTGAAAAGAAAACACCTAAGATGTGTTTCAGTGCATTGCATGACAGATCTAACTTGTTACTCGTTATGCATATGCACGGAATAACTAACCTCTGTGCAATGAAAAGAAAACACCTAAGATGTGTTTCATTGAATTGCATGACATATCTAACTTGTTTCTCGTTATAAAAATGCACGCAATAGCTCACTCTGTGCAGTGAAAAGAAAACACCTAAGATGGGTTTCAGTGCATTACATGACATATCTAACTTGTTACTCGTTATGCATATGCACGGAATAACTAACCTCTGTGCAATGAAAAGAAAACACCTAAGATGTGTTTCATTGAATTGCATGACATATCTAACTTGTTCCTCGTTATGCATATGCACGCAATAACCTCTGTGCAATGAAAAGAAAACAACTAAGATGTGTTTCAATGCATTGCATGACCTATCTAACTTGTTCCTCGTTATGTATGCATGCAATAACTATATTTGTGCAATGAAAAGAAAACACCTAAGATGTGTTTCATCGCATTGCATGACCTATCTAACTTGTTCCTCGTTATGCATATCCACGTAATAACTAACCTCTGTGCAATGAAAAGAAAACACCTAAGATGTGTTTCATTGCATTGCAAGATAGATATAACTTGTTTCTCGTTACGCATATGCACGCAAATAGCTAACCTCTCTGCAGTGAAAAGAAAACACCTAACATGGGTTTCAGTGCATTGCATGACAATATCTAATTTGTTCCTCGTAATGCATATGCACGTAATAACTAACCTCTGTGTAATAAATAGAATACACCTAAGATGTGTTTCATTGCATTGCATGATAGATATACCGTGTTTCTCTATATATACTGTCTTTTCACTGCAGAGAGGTTACGCAAATAAGTAACCTCTCTGCAATGAAAAGAAAACACCTAAGATGTGTTTTCTCGCACTGCATGACATATCTAACTTTTTCCTTGTTATGAATATGCACGCAATAACTAACCTCTGTGCAATGAAAAGAAAGCACCTAAGATGTGTTTCATCGCATTGCATGACCTATCTAACTTGTTCCTCGTTATGCATATCCACGTAATATTTAACCTCTGTGCAATGAAAAGAAAACACCTAATATGTGTTTCATTGCATTGCATGATAGATACAACTTGTTTCTCGTTATACATATGCACGCAAATAGCTAACCTCTCTGCAGTGAAAAGAAAACACCTAAAATGGGTTTCAGTGCATTGCATGACATATCTAACTTGTTTCTCGTTATGCATATGCACGTAATAACTAACCTCTGTGTAATAAATAGAAAACACCTAAGATGTGTTTCATTGCATTGCATGATAGATATACCGTGTTTCTCTATATATACTGTCTTTTCACTGCAGAGAGGTTACGCAAATAAGTAACCTCTCTGCAATGAAAAGAAAACACCTAACATGGGTTTCAGTGCATTGCATGACATATCTAACTCGTTCCTCGTTATGCATATGCACGCAATAACTAACCTCTGTGCAATGAAAAGAAAACACCTAAGATGTGTTTTCTCGCACTGCATGACATATCTAACTTTTTCCTTGTTATGAATATGCACGCAATAACTAACCTCTGTGCAATGAAAAGAAAGCACCTAAGATGTGTTTCATCGCATTGCATGACCTATCTAACTTGTTCCTCGTTATGCATATCCACGTAATATTTAACCTCTGTGCAATGAAAAGAAAACACCTAATATGTGTTTCATTGCATTGCATGATAGATACAACTTGTTTCTCGTTATGCGTATGCACGCAAATAACTAACATCTCTGCAGTGAAAAGAAAACACCTAACATGGGTTTCAGTGCATTGCATGACATATCTAACTTGTTTCTCGTTATGCATATGCACGTAATAACTAACCTCTGTGCAATAAAAAGAAAACACCTAAGATGTGTTTCATTGCATTGCATGATAGATATAACTTGTTTCTTGTTATGCATATGCACGCAATAACTCGCTCTGTGCAGTGAAAAGAAAACACCTAAGATGTGTTTCAGTGCATTACATGACATATCTAACTTGTTAATCGTTATGCATATGCACGGAATAACTAACCTCTGTGCAATGAAAAGAAAATACCTAAGATGTGTTTCATTGCATTGCATTGACATATCTAACTTGTTCCTCGTTATGCATATGCACGCAATAACCTCTGTGCAATGAAAAGAAAACAACTAAGATGTGTTTCAATGCATTGCATGACCTATCTAACTTGTTCCTCGTTATGTATGCATGCAATAACTATATTTGGGCAATGAAAAGAAAACACCTAAGATGTGTTTCATCGCATTGCATGACTTATCTAACTTGTTCCTCGTTATGCATATCCACGTAATAACTAACCTCTGTGCAATGAAAAGAAAACACCTAAGATGTGTTTCATTGCATTGCAAGATAGATATAACTTGTTTCTCGTTACGCATATGCACGCAAATAGCTAACCTCTCTGCAGTGAAAAGAAAACACCTAACATGGGTTTCAGTGCATTGCATGACATATCTAATTTGTTCCTCGTAATGCATATGCACGTAATAACTAACCTCTGTGTAATAAATAGAAAACACCTAAGATGTGTTTCATTGCATTGCATGATAGATATAACTTGTTTCTCTATATATACTGTCTTTTCACTGCAGAGAGGTTACGCAAATAAGTAACCTCTCTGCAGTGAAAAGAAAACACCTAACATGGGTTTCAGTGCATTGCATGACATATCTAACTCGTTCCTCGTTATGCATATGCACGCAATAACTAACCTCTGTGCAATGAAAAGAAAACACCTAAGATGTGTTTTCTCGCACTGCATGACATATCTAACTTTTTCCTTGTTATGAATATGCACGCAATAACTAACCTCTGTGCAATGAAAAGAAAGCACCTAAGATGTGTTTCATCGCATTGCATGACCTATCTAACTTGTTCCTCGTTATGCATATCCACGTAATATTTAACCTCTGTGCAATGAAAAGAAAACACCTAATATGTGTTTCATTGCATTGCATGATAGATACAACTTGTTTCTCGTTATGCGTATGCACGCAAATAACTAACATCTCTGCAGTGAAAAGAAAACACCTAACATGGGTTTCAGTGCATTGCATGACATATCTAACTTGTTTCTCGTTATGCATATGCACGTAATAACTAACCTCTGTGCAATAAAAAGAAAACACCTAAGATGTGTTTCATTGCATTGCATGATAGATATAACTTGTTTCTTGTTATGCATATGCACGCAATAACTCGCTCTGTGCAGTGAAAAGAAAACACCTAAGATGTGTTTCAGTGCATTACATGACATATCTAACTTGTTAATCGTTATGCATATGCACGGAATAACTAACCTCTGTGCAATGAAAAGAAAATACCTAAGATGTGTTTCATTGCATTGCATTGACATATCTAACTTGTTCCTCGTTATGCATATGCACGCAATAACCTCTGTGCAATGAAAAGAAAACAACTAAGATGTGTTTCAATGCATTGCATGACCTATCTAACTTGTTCCTCGTTATGTATGCATGCAATAACTATATTTGGGCAATGAAAAGAAAACACCTAAGATGTGTTTCATCGCATTGCATGACATATCTAACTTGTTCCTTGTTATGATTATGCACACAATAACTAACCTCTGTGCAATAAAAAGAAAACACCTAAGATGTGTTTCATTGCATTGCAAGATAGATATAACTTGTTTCTCGTTGCAATGAAAAGATATAACGTGATTTTGCATGCATTTCTATTTTACAAACTAATTTATTTGTGCACAGACGAGAAAACAACACATGAGCTTTACAGTGCATAGTATAGCTATTGAACTCATTTCTGATAAAAGGGACCTCAAAAGTTTTTAAACAATATAAGCTTATTAGACACCTTTTGATGATATATAAGCTATACAAAAGGTTCCTATTTGACCTACTGAACATAGTTCTGGCCCACGAGTACTAGATCTTAAACTTTCTAAACATGCTCATTGACTCCTTTTGCTGTTACTGAAGCCATACAAGAGTCCTTATTTTACCTAATGAACACATTAGCCATATGAATTGTTTATATCTGACCCATTGATATAAGAAGATATTTGAACATATACTGAACATATATCTGTCCCACTGATATTGAACTTTCTATACATACTAAATAGACTACTTCTTATGCTACTTCTTAGACTACTTCCTAGGCCTAGAGGTTCCTCATTGACCCACAAACATAGTCCTTGCCGACGAGTACTAGGTCTCAAACTTTTTGTATAAATTCTCATAGACTCCTTTTGATGCTTCTTAAGGCATATAGAATGTCCATATCTTAAGTATTTAACTCATGTCTGGTCAACGGGTCCTCAAAAGTTTTTAAACAAGAAAAACTTTTAGACTCCTTCTGATATTACATGAGCTATAGATAGGTTCCTTTTTGACCTACTGAACATAGTTCTGGCCCACGAGTACTTGATCTTGAACATTCTAAATATACTCATTAACTCCTTTTGATGTTACTGAAGCCATACAAGAGTCCTTATTTTAACTACTGAACATATTTCTGGCTAAGGTGTTGTTTGAAAATCAGGATACTATACAGAATGACCTCTTAT
The DNA here is from genome assembly GCF_988280905.1 of Pimephales promelas. Taxonomy (NCBI): domain Eukaryota; kingdom Metazoa; phylum Chordata; class Actinopteri; order Cypriniformes; family Leuciscidae; genus Pimephales; species Pimephales promelas. Next base: position 8,789,098 of record NC_142790.1, read on the forward strand.
CGTGTTATTTTAGCCAGACAGATATTTGACCTACAGACTGTATTTCTTGCCCATGTGTACTTGATCTTGAACTTTCTACATACTCATAGACTCCTTTTGATGGTTCCTAGGCCATATAGAATTGTCCACATCTGACCTATTGAAATTATTTCTGAAAAACTTATGGGCTCCTTTTGATGATATATAAATCAATTGCCAAAAACATTAGAAAAACTCTATAGTAATTTGGACACTACCAACCACCTAGAAACACCATAGGAACCACACAGACTACCATAGTAACCACCTAAATCACCCTAGCAACCACCCAGAACACCTTAGCAACACTCTAGCAACCGCCTAGCAACCACCCAGAACACCTTAGCAACACCCTAGCAACCAACCAGACCACCCTAGCAACCACCTAGCAACACCCTAGTAACCACCCAGAAAACCCTAGCAACACCCTAGCAACCACCCGGAATACCCTAACAACCACCTAGCAACCACCCAGAACACTGTAGCAACCACCGGGAACACCCTAGCAACCGGGTGGTGAGATTTGCCACTGCAACCAGCACTTCACATTTTCTTCTGAAAATGTGCCATAAATGTGTTACATAGGTCAAAAATTGACCCATGTATAGCTAATACAACATCAGAAGGACTCTATAAGTTTATATTGTTATGTTAAAAGGGTCCTCAAAAGGTTTCAAACAATATAAACATATTGATTAGTTTATATCATATTACATTATATTACAAAAGAATTTATTAGTTCAGAGCTAAATCATGCCCAAAAACATTACAGAAACTCTTTAGTAACCATATGTGAACACTACCAACCACCTGGTAACACCATAGCAACAACCCAGAATACCATAGTAACGACCTAAAACACCCTAGCAACGACCCAGAAACCAACACCAACAAACAAGAACACCCCAGCAACCACCTAGCAACACCCTAGCAACCATCCAGAACAACCTGGCAACCGCCTAGCAACATTAGCACCTAGCAACCACATAAAAACACCATAGCAACCACCCAGAACACCCTAACAACCACCTAGCAACCACACAGAACACCCTAGCAACCGGGTGGTGAGATTTGCCACTTCAGGCTCCACTTGACATTTTCTTCTGGAAATGTGCCATTAATGTGTTCCTGGTGGTCAAAAATTGATCTATGTATATCTAATATAACATCAGAAGAAGTCTAAAAGTTTACATTGTTTTAAACTTTTTGAGAAACATTTGACCAGAAATGAGTTCAATATGTCAGATATGGACTTCTCTGTGGCTTAGGAAGCATCTGTTGGAGTCTATGAGTATGTTTGGAAAGTTCAAGATCAAGTCCTTTTGGGCCAAAAACATGTTCAGTAGGTCAAATATTTGTCTGGCTGAAATGACATCATGAGATGTAAATCTCTCGGTATATTAACCAACAGATGCAAGTACCTGTGGGCCATAAAAGTGTTCATGGAGGTCAAAAATTGACCTATGTAATAAAACATCAGAATGTTATATTACATAGTCTGAGTATGTGTGGAAAGTTCAAGATCAAGTATTTTTGGACCAGAAACATGTTCAGTAGGTAAAATATTTTTCTGGCTGAAATGACATCATGAGAATTAAATCTCCAACCAACCAGAACACCCTAGCAACCAGCAAGCAACAGCCAAGCAACCATCCAGAACACCCTAGAAACAAACCAGAACACCCCAGCAACCATCTGGCAACACCCTAGCAACCACCATTAACACCCCAGCAATCGCCTAGCAACACCCTAGCAACCGCATTGCAACACCATAGCAACCACCCAGAATACCCCAGAAACCCTCTAGCAACACCCTAGCAACCACCCAGAACACCTTCGCAACCACCTAGAATACCCTAGCAACCGCATAGCAACACCATAGCAACCACCCAGAATACCCTAAAAAAAAACACCTATCAACCACCCAGAACACCGTAGCAACCTCCCAGAACACCCTAGCAACCGGGTGCTGAGATTTGCCGCTTCAAGCTCCACTTCACATTTTCTTCTGGAAATGTGCCATAAATGTGTTCCTGGTGGTCAAAAATTGATCTATGTATATCTAATATAACATCAGAAGAAGTCTAAAAGTTTACATTGTTTTAAACTTTTTGAGAAACATTTGACCAGAAATGAGTTCAATATGTCAGATATGGACTTCTCTGTGGCTTAGGAAGCATCTGTTGGAGTCCATGAGTATGTTTGGAAAGTTCAAGATCAAGTCCTTTTGGGCCAAAAACATGTTCAGTAGGTCAAATATTTGTCTGGCTGAAATGACATCATGATATGTAAATCTCTCGGTATATTAACCAACAGATCCAAGTACCTGTGGGCCATAAAAGTGTTCATGGAGGTCAAAAATTGACCTATGTAATATAACATCAGAATGTTATATTACATAGTCTGAGTATGTGTGGAAAGTTCAAGATCAAGTATTTTTGGACCAGAAACATGTTCAGTAGGTAAAATATTTTTCTGGCTGAAATGACATCATGAGAATTAAATCTCCAACCAACCAGAACACCCTAGCAACCACACAGAACACCCTAGCAACCGGGTGCTGAGATTTGCCGCTTCAAGCTCCACTTCACATTTTCTTCTGGAAATGTGCCATAAATGTGTTCCTGGTGGTCAAAAATTGATCTATGTATATCTAATATAACATCAGAAGAAGTCTAAAAGTTTACATTGTTTTAAACTTTTTGAGAAACATTTGACCAGAAATGAGTTCAATATGTCAGATATGGACTTCTCTGTGGCTTAGGAAGCATCTGTTGGAGTCCATGAGTATGTTTGGAAAGTTCAAGATCAAGTCCTTTTGGGCCAAAAACATGTTCAGTAGGTCAAATATTTGTCTGGCTGAAATGACATCATGATATGTAAATCTCTCGGTATATTAACCAACAGATCCAAGTACCTGTGGGCCATAAAAGTGTTCATGGAGGTCAAAAATTGACCTATGTAATATAACATCAGAATGTTATATTACATAGTCTGAGTATGTGTGGAAAGTTCAAGATCAAGTATTTTTGGACCAGAAACATGTTCAGTAGGTAAAATATTTTTCTGGCTGAAATGACATCATGAGAATTAAATCTCCAACCAACCAGAACACCCTAGCAACCAGCAAGCAACAGCCTAGCAACCATCCAGAACACCCTAGAAACAAACCAGAACACCCCAGCAACCATCTGGCAACACCCTAGCAACCACCATTAACACCCCAGAAATCGCCTAGCAACACCCTAGCAACCGCATTGCAACACCATAGCAACCACCCAGAATACCCCAGCAACCCTCTAGCAACACCCTAGCAACCACCCAGAACACCTTCGCAACCACCCAGAATACCCTAGCAACCGCATAGCAACACCATAGCAACCACCCAGAATACCCTAAAAAAAACACCTATCAACCACCCAGAACACCGTAGCATCCTCCCAGAACACCCTAGCAACCGGGTGCTGAGATTTGCCGCTTCAAGCTCCACTTCACATTTTCTTCTGGAAATGTGCCATAAATGTGTTCATGGAGGTCAAAATTGACCTATGTATATCTAATATAACATCAGAAGGAGTCTAAAAGTTTATATTGTTTTAAACTTTTTGAGAAATCTTTGACCATAAATTAGTTCAATATGTCAGATATGGCTTAGGAAGCATCTGTTGGAGTCTATGAGTATGAATGGAAAGTACAAGGTCAAGTACTTTTGGCCCAGAAACATGTTCAGTAGGTCAAATATTTGTCTGGCTGAAATTACATCATGAGATGTAAATCTCTCGGTATATTAACCTACAGATCAAGTACCAGTGGGCCATAAAAGTGTTCATGGAGGTCAAAAATTGACCTATGTAATATAACATCAGAATGTTATATTACATAGTCTATGAGTATGTATGGAAAGTTCAAGATCAAGTATTTTTGGGCCAGAAACATGTTTAGTAGGTAAAATATTTTTCTGGCTGAAATGACATCATGAGAAATAAATCTCCAACCAACCAGAACACCCTAGCAACCACCAAGCAACAGCATAGCAACCACCCAGAACACCCTAGAAACAAACCAGAACAACCCAGCAACCACCCAGAACACCTTCGCAACCACCCAGAATACCCTAGAAACCGCCTAGCAACACCCTAGCAACCACCCAGAACAGCTTCGCAACCACCCAGAATACCCTAGCAACCACATAGCAACACCCTAGAAACCACCCAGAACACCTTCGCAACCACCCAGAATACCCTAGCAACCGCATAGCAACACCATAGCAACCACCCAGAATACCCAAAATAAAAAACCTACCAACCACCCAGAACACCGTAGCAACCTCCCAGAACACCCTAGCAACCGGGTGCTGAGATTTGCCGCTTCAAGCTCCACTTCACATTTTCTTCAGGAAATGTGCCATAAATGTGTTCATTGAGGTCAAAATTGACCTATGTATATCTAATATAACATGAGAAGGAGTCTAAAAGTCTATATTGTTTTAAACTTTTTGAGAAACCTTTGACCAGAAATGAGTTCAATATGTCAGATATGGACTTCTCTGTGGCTTAGGAAGCATCTGTTGGAGTCTATGAGTATGTTTGGAAAGTTCAAGATCAAGTACTTTTGGGCCAGAAACATGTTCAATAGGTCAAATATTTGTCTGGCTGAAATGACATCATGAGATGTAAATCTCTCGGCATATTAACCAACAGATCCAAGTACCCGTGGGCCATAAAAGTGTTAATGGAGGTCAAAAATTGACCTATGTAATATAACATCAGAATGTTATATTGCATGGTCTATGAGTATGTATGGAAAGTTCAGGATCAAGTACTTTTGGGCCAGAAACATGTTCAGTAGGTCAAATATTTGTCTGGCTGAAATGACATCATGAGATGTAAATCTCTCAATCTCTCAAAATTGACCTATGTATATCTAATATAACATGAGAAGGAGTCTAAAAGTCTATATTGTTTTAAACTTTTTGAGAAACCTTTGACCAGAAATGAGTTCAATATGTCAGATATGGACTTCTCTGTGGCTTAGGAAGCATCTGTTGGAGTCTATGAGTATGTTTGGAAAGTTCAAGATCAAGTACTTTTGGGCCAGAAACATGTTCAATAGGTCAAATATTTGTCTGGCTGAAATGACATCATGAGATGTAAATCTCTCGGCATATTAACCAACAGATCCAAGTACCCGTGGGCCATAAAAGTGTTAATGGAGGTCAAAAATTGACCTATGTAATATAACATCAGAATGTTATATTGCATGGTCTATGAGTATGTATGGAAAGTTCAGGATCAAGTACTTTTGGGCCAGAAACATGTTCAGTAGGTCAAATATTTGTCTGGCTGAAATGACATCATGAGATGTAAATCTCTCGGTATATTAACCAACAGATCCAAGTACCCGTGGGCCATAAAAGTGTTCATGGAGGTCAAAAATTGACCTATGTAATATAACATCAGAATGTTATATTACATAGTTTGTGAGTATGTGTGGAAAGTTCAAGATCAAGTATTTTTGGACCAGAAACATGTTCAGTAGGTAAAATATTTTTCTGGCTGAAATGACATCATGAGAAGTAAATCTCCAACCAACCAGAACACCCTAGCAACCACCAAGCAACAGCGTAGCAACCATACAGAACACCCTAGAAACAAACCAGAACACCCCAGCAACCATCTGGCAACACCCTAGCAACCACCATTAACACCCCAGCAATCGCCTAGCAACACCCTAGTAACCGCATAGCAACACCATAGCAACCACCCAGAATACCCCAGCAACCGCCTAGCAACACCCTAGCAACCACCCAGAACACCTTCGCAACCACCCAGAATACCCTAGCAACCGCATAGCAACACCATAGCAACCACCCAGAATACCCTAAAAAACACCTAGCAACCACCTAAATGTGGTTTAGATAACCACATAAATGTTCCTAAGGTCATGTTCTTAGGAACATTTATTGGAGTCTATGAGTATTTATGGAAAGTTCAAGATCAAGTACTTTTGGGCCAGAAATATGTTCAGTAGGTCAAATTTCTTTCTGGCTGAAATAACATCATGAGAAGGATCAATTAATTACCCATAGGCTAGAAACATGTTCAGTAGGTCAAAAAGGAACCTATGTATATAACATCAGATTGAGTCTATCAGTTGATATTATTTAAAAACATTTGAGGAAACATAGACCAGAAATTAGTACAATAGGTCAGATATGGACTTCTCTATGGCTTAGAATCAAGTACCCGTGAGCCAGAAATATGTTCACTAGGACAAAAAGGAACCTATCTATAGCTTACAAACAGTGATGTAGTGGTGCCTGGAGAAGTGGGTATACTCTTAATTTTTGCCCCCAATATTTTTTTAAGCATCCCAGCAAAGGATGAACGCTCTGTGTTATAAACAGTGACATAAGACTACTACATGTAGTCTTGCATTAATATTCAATATGCAAGACTATAGAATAAAGTATAATGAATACAATAGAACACATAGAATAAATAAGTTGTATTCTTGAATATCAGGGCCACACATATAGTTTTTTAAATACGCAGGTGCCAGGTCCCATAAATTATATTGTTAGGGGGGTTCGGGGGCATGCCCCCCCCGAGAAAATTTTGATTTTCCTGGTCTCGAAATGAGCATTTTAAGGTGTTTTGATGGCCAAAAAATTGACAACAGTAGCTTTAAAAGCATGAAGTAGGCTAGCCTATTTGATCAGATTCTTAAACATGAGAATCGGTTCCAGTTTCAGCGACTTTTCTTTCCTAAATTAATCAATGTTTTTTTGGACTAATCTGTTAATTTAATTAATGGTTCAATTGCTCACTCAAAAAGACAGTCACTTGTCGCCACCCTCTGGCTTAATGATGCAAGTGGCGCAAACGCAGACAAGCGGAGTTATAGCCTACAAACAGTGAAAAGTCAAACACATTCGAAAAAACGTTATACAAATATATTTATACAATAATAATGGCAATAAGGGTGCTTGTGTTGTTCCTTTGTGCAACGAAGAGATTTGTAATGCTTGTGCCTTAGGATTGCATTGCATATGCACACGATAACTAACCTCTGTCCAATGAAAAGAAAACACCTAAGACGTGTTTCATTGCATTGCATGACATATCTAACTTGTTCCTCGTTATGCATATGCACGCAATAACTAACCTCTGTGCAGTGAAAAGAAAACACCTAAGATGTTTCATCGCATTGCATGACATATCTAACTTGTTCCTCGTTATGCATATGCACGCAATAATTAACCTCTGTGCAGTGAAAAGAAAACACCTAAGTAGTGTTTCAGTGCATTGCATGACATATCTAACTTGTTTCTCGTTATAAAAATGCACGCAATAACTCGCTCTGTGCAGTGAAAAGAAAACACCTAAGATGTGTTTCAGTGCATTGCATGACAGATCTAACTTGTTACTCGTTATGCATATGCACGGAATAACTAACCTCTGTGCAATGAAAAGAAAACACCTAAGATGTGTTTCATTGAATTGCATGACATATCTAACTTGTTTCTCGTTATAAAAATGCACGCAATAGCTCACTCTGTGCAGTGAAAAGAAAACACCTAAGATGGGTTTCAGTGCATTACATGACATATCTAACTTGTTACTCGTTATGCATATGCACGGAATAACTAACCTCTGTGCAATGAAAAGAAAACACCTAAGATGTGTTTCATTGAATTGCATGACATATCTAACTTGTTCCTCGTTATGCATATGCACGCAATAACCTCTGTGCAATGAAAGGAAAACAACTAAGATGTGTTTCAATGCATTGCATGACCTATCTAACTTGTTCCTCGTTATGTATGCATGCAATAACTATATTTGTGCAATGAAAAGAAAACACCTAAGATGTGTTTCATCGCATTGCATGACCTATCTAACTTGTTCCTCGTTATGCATATCCACGTAATAACTAACCTCTGTGCAATGAAAAGAAAACACCTAAGATGTGTTTCATTGCATTGCAAGATAGATATAACTTGTTTCTCGTTACGCATATGCACGCAAATAGCTAACCTCTCTGCAGTGAAAAGAAAACACCTAACATGGGTTTCAGTGCATTGCATGACATATCTAATTTGTTCCTCGTAATGCATATGCACGTAATAACTAACCTCTGTGTAATAAATAGAATACACCTAAGATGTGTTTCATTGCATTGCATGATAGATATACCGTGTTTCTCTATATATACTGTCTTTTCACTGCAGAGAGGTTACGCAAATAAGTAACCTCTCTGCAATGAAAAGAAAACACCTAAGATGTGTTTTCTCGCACTGCATGACATATCTAACTTTTTCCTTGTTATGAATATGCACGCAATAACTAACCTCTGTGCAATGAAAAGAAAGCACCTAAGATGTGTTTCATCGCATTGCATGACCTATCTAACTTGTTCCTCGTTATGCATATCCACGTAATATTTAACCTCTGTGCAATGAAAAGAAAACACCTAATATGTGTTTCATTGCATTGCATGATAGATACAACTTGTTTCTCGTTATACATATGCACGCAAATAGCTAACCTCTCTGCAGTGAAAAGAAAACACCTAAAATGGGTTTCAGTGCATTGCATGACATATCTAACTTGTTTCTCGTTATGCATATGCACGTAATAACTAACCTCTGTGTAATAAATAGAAAACACCTAAGATGTGTTTCATTGCATTGCATGATAGATATACCGTGTTTCTCTATATATACTGTCTTTTCACTGCAGAGAGGTTACGCAAATAAGTAACCTCTCTGCAATGAAAAGAAAACACCTAACATGGGTTTCAGTGCATTGCATGACATATCTAACTCGTTCCTCGTTATGCATATGCACGCAATAACTAACCTCTGTGCAATGAAAAGAAAACACCTAAGATGTGTTTTCTCGCACTGCATGACATATCTAACTTTTTCCTTGTTATGAATATGCACGCAATAACTAACCTCTGTGCAATGAAAAGAAAGCACCTAAGATGTGTTTCATCGCATTGCATGACCTATCTAACTTGTTCCTCGTTATGCATATCCACGTAATATTTAACCTCTGTGCAATGAAAAGAAAACACCTAATATGTGTTTCATTGCATTGCATGATAGATACAACTTGTTTCTCGTTATGCGTATGCACGCAAATAACTAACATCTCTGCAGTGAAAAGAAAACACCTAACATGGGTTTCAGTGCATTGCATGACATATCTAACTTGTTTCTCGTTATGCATATGCACGTAATAACTAACCTCTGTGCAATAAAAAGAAAACACCTAAGATGTGTTTCATTGCATTGCATGATAGATATAACTTGTTTCTTGTTATGCATATGCACGCAATAACTCGCTCTGTGCAGTGAAAAGAAAACACCTAAGATGTGTTTCAGTGCATTACATGACATATCTAACTTGTTAATCGTTATGCATATGCACGGAATAACTAACCTCTGTGCAATGAAAAGAAAATACCTAAGATGTGTTTCATTGCATTGCATTGACATATCTAACTTGTTCCTCGTTATGCATATGCACGCAATAACCTCTGTGCAATGAAAAGAAAACAACTAAGATGTGTTTCAATGCATTGCATGACCTATCTAACTTGTTCCTCGTTATGTATGCATGCAATAACTATATTTGGGCAATGAAAAGAAAACACCTAAGATGTGTTTCATCGCATTGCATGACTTATCTAACTTGTTCCTCGTTATGCTATCCACGTAATAACTAACCTCTGTGCAATGAAAAGAAAACACCTAAGATGTGTTTCATTGCATTGCAAGATAGATATAACTTGTTTCTCGTTACGCATATGCACGCAAATAGCTAAACTCTCTGCAGTGAAAAGAAAACACCTAACATGGGTTTCAGTGCATTGCATGACATATCTAATTTGTTCCTCGTAATGCATATGCACGTAATAACTAACCTCTGTGTAATAAATAGAAAACACCTAAGATGTGTTTCATTGCATTGCATGATAGATATAACTTGTTTCTCTATATATACTGTCTTTTCACTGCAGAGAGGTTACGCAAATAAGTAACCTCTCTGCAGTGAAAAGAAAACACCTAACATGGGTTTCAGTGCATTGCATGACATATCTAACTCGTTCCTCGTTATGCATATGCACGCAATAACTAACCTCTGTGCAATGAAAAGAAAACACCTAAGATGTGTTTTCTCGCACTGCATGACATATCTAACTTTTTCCTTGTTATGAATATGCACGCAATAACTAACCTCTGTGCAATGAAAAGAAAGCACCTAAGATGTGTTTCATCGCATTGCATGACCTATCTAACTTGTTCCTCGTTATGCATATCCACGTAATATTTAACCTCTGTGCAATGAAAAGAAAACACCTAATATGTGTTTCATTGCATTGCATGATAGATACAACTTGTTTCTCGTTATGCGTATGCACGCAAATAACTAACATCTCTGCAGTGAAAAGAAAACACCTAACATGGGTTTCAGTGCATTGCATGACATATCTAACTTGTTTCTCGTTATGCATATGCACGTAATAACTAACCTCTGTGCAATAAAAAGAAAACACCTAAGATGTGTTTCATTGCATTGCATGATAGATATAACTTGTTTCTTGTTATGCATATGCACGCAATAACTCGCTCTGTGCAGTGAAAAGAAAACACCTAAGATGTGTTTCAGTGCATTACATGACATATCTAACTTGTTAATCGTTATGCATATGCACGGAATAACTAACCTCTGTGCAATGAAAAGAAAATACCTAAGATGTGTTTCATTGCATTGCATTGACATATCTAACTTGTTCCTCGTTATGCATATGCACGCAATAACCTCTGTGCAATGAAAAGAAAACAACTAAGATGTGTTTCAATGCATTGCATGACCTATCTAACTTGTTCCTCGTTATGTATGCATGCAATAACTATATTTGGGCAATGAAAAGAAAACACCTAAGATGTGTTTCATCGCATTGCATGACATATCTAACTTGTTCCTTGTTATGATTATGCACACAATAACTAACCTCTGTGCAATAAAAAGAAAACACCTAAGATGTGTTTCATTGCATTGCAAGATAGATATAACTTGTTTCTCGTTGCAATGAAAAGATATAACGTGATTTTGCATGCATTTCTATTTTACAAACTAATTTATTTGTGCACAGACGAGAAAACAACACATGAGCTTTACAGTGCATAGTATAGCTATTGAACTCATTTCTGATAAAAGGGACCTCAAAAGTTTTTAAACAATATAAGCTTATTAGACACCTTTTGATGATATATAAGCTATACAAAAGGTTCCTATTTGACCTACTGAACATAGTTCTGGCCCACGAGTACTAGATCTTAAACTTTCTAAACATGCTCATTGACTCCTTTTGCTGTTACTGAAGCCATACAAGAGTCCTTATTTTACCTAATGAACACATTAGCCATATGAATTGTTTATATCTGACCCATTGATATAAGAAGATATTTGAACATATACTGAACATATATCTGTCCCACTGATATTGAACTTTCTATACATACTAAATAGACTACTTCTTATGCTACTTCTTAGACTACTTCCTAGGCCTAGAGGTTCCTCATTGACCCACAAACATAGTCCTTGCCGACGAGTACTAGGTCTCAAACTTTTTGTATAAATTCTCATAGACTCCTTTTGATGCTTCTTAAGGCATATAGAATGTCCATATCTTAAGTATTTAACTCATGTCTGGTCAACGGGTCCTCAAAAGTTTTTAAACAAGAAAAACTTTTAGACTCCTTCTGATATTACATGAGCTATAGATAGGTTCCTTTTTGACCTACTGAACATAGTTCTGGCCCACGAGTACTTGATCTTGAACATTCTAAATATACTCATTAACTCCTTTTGATGTTACTGAAGCCATACAAGAGTCCTTATTTTAACTACTGAACATATTTCTGGCTAAGGTGTTGTTTGAAAATCAGGATACTATACAGAATGACCTCTTATCGTGTTATTTTAGCCAGACAGATATTTGACCTACAGACTGTATTTCTTGCCCATGTGTACTTGATCTTGAACTTTCTACATACTCATAGACTCCTTTTGATGGTTCCTAGGCCATATAGAATTGTCCACATCTGACCTATTGAAATTATTTCTGAAAAACTTATGGGCTCCTTTTGATGATATATAAATCAATTGCCAAAAACATTAGAAAAACTCTATAGTAATTTGGACACTACCAACCACCTAGAAACACCATAGGAACCACACAGACTACCATAGTAACCACCTAAATCACCCTAGCAACCACCCAGAACACCTTAGCAACACTCTAGCAACCGCCTAGCAACCACCCAGAACACCTTAGCAACACCCTAGCAACCAACCAGACCACCCTAGCAACCACCTAGCAACACCCTAGTAACCACCCAGAAAACCCTAGCAACACCCTAGCAACCACCCGGAATACCCTAACAACCACCTAGCAACCACCCAGAACACTGTAGCAACCACCGGGAACACCCTAGCAACCGGGTGGTGAGATTTGCCACTGCAACCAGCACTTCACATTTTCTTCTGAAAATGTGCCATAAATGTGTTACATAGGTCAAAAATTGACCCATGTATAGCTAATACAACATCAGAAGGACTCTATAAGTTTATATTGTTATGTTAAAAGGGTCCTCAAAAGGTTTCAAACAATATAAACATATTGATTAGTTTATATCATATTACATTATATTACAAAAGAATTTATTAGTTCAGAGCTAAATCATGCCCAAAAACATTACAGAAACTCTTTAGTAACCATATGTGAACACTACCAACCACCTGGTAACACCATAGCAACAACCCAGAATACCATAGTAACGACCTAAAACACCCTAGCAACGACCCAGAAACCAACACCAACAAACAAGAACACCCCAGCAACCACCTAGCAACACCCTAGCAACCATCCAGAACAACCTGGCAACCGCCTAGCAACATTAGCACCTAGCAACCACATAAAAACACCATAGCAACCACCCAGAACACCCTAACAACCACCTAGCAACCACACAGAACACCCTAGCAACCGGGTGGTGAGATTTGCCACTTCAGGCTCCACTTGACATTTTCTTCTGGAAATGTGCCATTAATGTGTTCCTGGTGGTCAAAAATTGATCTATGTATATCTAATATAACATCAGAAGAAGTCTAAAAGTTTACATTGTTTTAAACTTTTTGAGAAACATTTGACCAGAAATGAGTTCAATATGTCAGATATGGACTTCTCTGTGGCTTAGGAAGCATCTGTTGGAGTCTATGAGTATGTTTGGAAAGTTCAAGATCAAGTCCTTTTGGGCCAAAAACATGTTCAGTAGGTCAAATATTTGTCTGGCTGAAATGACATCATGAGATGTAAATCTCTCGGTATATTAACCAACAGATGCAAGTACCTGTGGGCCATAAAAGTGTTCATGGAGGTCAAAAATTGACCTATGTAATAAAACATCAGAATGTTATATTACATAGTCTGAGTATGTGTGGAAAGTTCAAGATCAAGTATTTTTGGACCAGAAACATGTTCAGTAGGTAAAATATTTTTCTGGCTGAAATGACATCATGAGAATTAAATCTCCAACCAACCAGAACACCCTAGCAACCAGCAAGCAACAGCCAAGCAACCATCCAGAACACCCTAGAAACAAACCAGAACACCCCAGCAACCATCTGGCAACACCCTAGCAACCACCATTAACACCCCAGCAATCGCCTAGCAACACCCTAGCAACCGCATTGCAACACCATAGCAACCACCCAGAATACCCCAGAAACCCTCTAGCAACACCCTAGCAACCACCCAGAACACCTTCGCAACCACCTAGAATACCCTAGCAACCGCATAGCAACACCATAGCAACCACCCAGAATACCCTAAAAAAACACCTATCAACCACCCAGAACACCGTAGCAACCTCCCAGAACACCCTAGCAACCGGGTGCTGAGATTTGCCGCTTCAAGCTCCACTTCACATTTTCTTCTGGAAATGTGCCATAAATGTGTTCCTGGTGGTCAAAAATTGATCTATGTATATCTAATATAACATCAGAAGAAGTCTAAAAGTTTACATTGTTTTAAACTTTTTGAGAAACATTTGACCAGAAATGAGTTCAATATGTCAGATATGGACTTCTCTGTGGCTTAGGAAGCATCTGTTGGAGTCCATGAGTATGTTTGGAAAGTTCAAGATCAAGTCCTTTTGGGCCAAAAACATGTTCAGTAGGTCAAATATTTGTCTGGCTGAAATGACATCATGATATGTAAATCTCTCGGTATATTAACCAACAGATCCAAGTACCTGTGGGCCATAAAAGTGTTCATGGAGGTCAAAAATTGACCTATGTAATATAACATCAGAATGTTATATTACATAGTCTGAGTATGTGTGGAAAGTTCAAGATCAAGTATTTTTGGACCAGAAACATGTTCAGTAGGTAAAATATTTTTCTGGCTGAAATGACATCATGAGAATTAAATCTCCAACCAACCAGAACACCCTAGCAACCAGCAAGCAACAGCCTAGCAACCATCCAGAACACCCTAGAAACAAACCAGAACACCCCAGCAACCATCTGGCAACACCCTAGCAACCACCATTAACACCCCAGAAATCGCCTAGCAACACCCTAGCAACCGCATTGCAACACCATAGCAACCACCCAGAATACCCCAGCAACCCTCTAGCAACACCCTAGCAACCACCCAGAACACCTTCGCAACCACCCAGAATACCCTAGCAACCGCATAGCAACACCATAGCAACCACCCAGAATACCCTAAAAAAAACACCTATCAACCACCCAGAACACCGTAGCATCCTCCCAGAACACCCTAGCAACCGGGTGCTGAGATTTGCCGCTTCAAGCTCCACTTCACATTTTCTTCTGGAAATGTGCCATAAATGTGTTCATGGAGGTCAAAATTGACCTATGTATATCTAATATAACATCAGAAGGAGTCTAAAAGTTTATATTGTTTTAAACTTTTTGAGAAATCTTTGACCATAAATTAGTTCAATATGTCAGATATGGCTTAGGAAGCATCTGTTGGAGTCTATGAGTATGAATGGAAAGTACAAGGTCAAGTACTTTTGGCCCAGAAACATGTTCAGTAGGTCAAATATTTGTCTGGCTGAAATTACATCATGAGATGTAAATCTCTCGGTATATTAACCTACAGATCAAGTACCAGTGGGCCATAAAAGTGTTCATGGAGGTCAAAAATTGACCTATGTAATATAACATCAGAATGTTATATTACATAGTCTATGAGTATGTATGGAAAGTTCAAGATCAAGTACTTTTGGGCCAGAAACATGTTTAGTAGGTAAAATATTTTTCTGGCTGAAATGACATCATGAGAAATAAATCTCCAACCAACCAGAACACCCTAGCAACCACCAAGCAACAGCATAGCAACCACCCAGAACACCCTAGAAACAAACCAGAACAACCCAGCAACCACCCAGAACACCTTCGCAACCACCCAGAATACCCTAGAAACCGCCTAGCAACACCCTAGCAACCACCCAGAACAGCTTCGCAACCACCCAGAATACCCTAGCAACCACATAGCAACACCCTAGAAACCACCCAGAAAACCTTCGCAACCACCCAGAATACCCTAGCAACCGCATAGCAACACCATAGCAACCACCCAGAATACCCAAAATAAAAAACCTACCAACCACCCAGAACACCGTAGCAACCTCCCAGAACACCCTAGCAACCGGGTGCTGAGATTTGCCGCTCCAAGGTCCACTTCACATTTTCTTCAGGAAATGTGCCACAAATGTGTTCATGGAGGTCAAAATTGACCTATGTAAATCTAATATAACATCAGAAGGAGTCTAAAAGTTTATATTGTTTTAAACTTTTTGAGAAACCTTTGACCAGAAATGAGTTCAATATGTCAGATATGGACTTCTCTATGGCTTCTTAGGAAGCATCTATTGGAGTCTATGAGTCTGTATGGAAAGTTCAAGATCAAGAACTTTTGGGCCAGAAAAATGTTCAGTAGGTCAAATATTTGTCTGGCTGAAATGACATCATGAGATGTAAATCTCTCGGTATATTAACACACAGATCAAGTACCCGTGGGCCATAAAAGTACTCATGGAGGACAAAAATTGACCTATGTAATATAACATCAGAATGTTATATTAAATAGTCTATGAGTATGTATGGAAAGTTCAAGATCAAGTACTTTTGGGCCAGAAACATGTTTAGTATGTAAAATATTTTTCTGGCTGAAATGACATCATGAGAAATAAATCTCCAACCAACCAGAACACTCTAGCAACCAGCAAGCAACAGCATAGCAACCACCCAGAACACCCTAGAAACAAACCAGAACAACCCAGCAACCACCCAGAACACCTTCGCAACCACCCAGAATACCCTAGCAACCGCCTAGAAACACCCTAGCAACCACCCAGAACAGCTTCGCAACCACCCAGAATACACTAGCAACCACATAGCAACACCCTAGCAACCACCCAGAATACCCTAGCAACCGCATAGCAACACCTTCGCAACCACCCAGAATACCCTAGCAACCGCATAGCAACACCGTAGCAACCACCCAGAATACCCTAAAAAAAAAACCTACCAACCACCCAGAACACCGTAGCAACCTCCCAGAACACCCTAGCAACCGGGTGCTGAGATTTGCCGCTTCAAGCTCCACTTCACATTTTCTTCAGGAAATGTGCCATAAATGTGTTCATGGGGGTCAAAATTTACCTATGTATATCTAATATAACATCAGAAGGAGTCTAAAAGTCTATATTGTTTTAAACTTTTTGAGAAACCTTTGACCAGAAATGAGTTAAATATGTCAGATATGGACTTCTCTGTAGCTTAGAAAGCATCTGTTGGAGTCTATGAGTATGTTTGGAAAGTTCAAGATCAAGTACTTTTGGGCCAGAAACATGTTCAGTAGGTAAAATATTTGTCTGGCTGATATGACATCATGAGATGTAAATCTCTCGGCATATTAACCAACAGATCCAAGTACCCGTGGGCCATAAAAGTGTTCATGGAGGTCAAAAATTGACCTATGCAATATAACATCAGAATGTTATATTACATAGTCTGTGAGTATGTGTGGAAAGTTCAAGATCAAGTATTTTTGGACCAGAAACATGTTCAGTAGGTAAAATATTTTTTCTGGCTGAAATGACATCATGAGATGTAAATCTCCAACCAACCAGAACACCCTAGCAACCACCAAGCAACAGCGTAGCAACAGCGTAGCAACCATCCAGAACACCCTAGAAATAAACCAGAACACCCCAGCAACCATCTGGCAACACCCTAGCAACCACCATTAACACCCCAGCAATCGCCTAGCAACACCCTAGCAAACGCATAGCAACACCATAGCAACCACCCAGAATACCCCAGCAACCGCCTAGCAACACCCTAGCAACCACCCAGAACACCTTCGCAACCACCCAGAATACCCTAGCAACCGCATAGCAACACCATAGCAACCACCCAGAATACCCTAAAAAAACACCTAGCAACCACCCAGAACACCGTAGCAACCTCTCAGAACACCCTAGCAACCGGGTGCTGAGATTTGCCGCTTCAAGCTCCACTTCACATTTTCTTCTGGAAATGTGCCATAAATGTGTTCATGGAGG
This sequence comes from Pimephales promelas, assembly GCF_988280905.1. NCBI lineage: Eukaryota > Metazoa > Chordata > Actinopteri > Cypriniformes > Leuciscidae > Pimephales > Pimephales promelas. The sequence continues at coordinate 8,806,799 of NC_142790.1, forward strand.
TCAAAATTGACCTATGTATATCTAATATAACATCAGAAGGAGTCTAAAAGTTTATATTGTTTTAAACTTTTTGAGAAATCTTTGACCAGAAATTAGTTCAATATGTCAGATATGGCTTAGGAAGCATCTGTTGGAGTCTATGAGTATGAATGGAAAGTACAAGGTCAAGTACTTTTGGCCCAGAAACATGTTCAGTAGGTCAAATATTTGTCTGGCTGAAATGACATCATTAGATGTAAATCTCTCGGTATATTAACCTACAGATTAAGTACCAGTGGGCCATAAAAGTGTTCATGGAGGTCAAAAATTGACCTATGTAATATAACATCAGAATGTTATATTACATAGTCTATGAGTATGTATGGAAAGTTCAAGATCAAGTACTTTTGGGCCAGAAACATGTTAAGTAGGTAAAATATTTTTCTGGCTGAAATGACATCATGAGAAATAAATCTCCAACCAACCAGAACACCCTAGCAACCACCAAGCAACAGCATAGCAACCACCCAGAACACCCTAGAAACAAACCAGAACAACCCAGCAACCACCTAGCAACACCCTAGCAACCATCCAGAACAACCTGGCAACCGCCTAGCAACATTAGCACCTAGCAACCACATAAAAACACCATAGCAACCACCCAGAACACCCTAACAACCACCTAGCAACCACACAGAACACCCTAGCAACCGGGTGGTGAGATTTGCCACTTCAGGCTCCACTTCACATTTTCTTCTGGAAATGTGCCATAAATGTGTTCCTGGTGGTCAAAAATTGATCTATGTATATCTAATATAACATCAGAAGAAGTCAAAAAGTTTACATTGTTTTAAACTTTTTGAGAAACCTTTGACCAGAAATGAGTTCAATATGTCAGATATGGACTTCTCTATGGCTTAGGAAGCATCTGTTGGAGTCTATGAGTATGAATGGAAAGTACAAGGTCGAGTACTTTTGGGCCAGATATATGTTCAGTAGGTCAAATATATTTCTGGCTGAAATGACATCATGAGAAGCAAAGCTCTCGGTACATTAACCCAAACATCAAATACCCGTGGACCATAAATGTGTTTCTGCAGGTCAAAAATTGACCTATGTATAGCTAATGTAACATCAGGAGTCTATAAGTTTATATTGTTTAAAACCTTTTGAGGATCCTTTGACCAGAAATGAGTTCAATAGGTCAGATATGGACTTCTCTATGGCTTAGGAAGCATCTGTTGGAGTCTTTGAGTATGTTTGGAACGTTCAAGATCAAGTACTTTTGGGCCAGAAACATGTTCAGTAGGTCAAATTTTTGTCTGGCTGAAATGACATCATGAGAAGTAAATCTCTCGGTATAATAACCCACGTACCAAGGACCTGTGGGCCATAAAAGTGTTCCTGGAGGTCAAACATTGACCTATGTAATATAACATCAGAAGGAGTCTATAAGTTTATATCGTTTTAAAGTTTTTGAGGAACCTTTGACCAAAAATTAGTTCAAAAGATCAGATATGGACTTTTCCATGGCTTAGGAAGCATTTATTGGAGTCTATGAGTATGTATGGAAAGTTCAAGATCAAGTACTTTTGGGCCAGAAATATGTTCAGTAGGTCAAATATCTTTCTGGCTGAAATAACATCATGAGAAGGATCAATTAATTACCCATAGGCTAGAAACATGTTCAGTAGGTCAAAAAGGACCCTATGTATATAACATCAGATTGAGTCTATCAGTTGATATTATTTAAAAACATTTGAGGAAACATAGACCAGAAATTAGTACAATAGGTCAGATATGGACTTCTCTATGGCTTAGAATCAAGTACCCGTGAGCCAGAAATATGTTCACTAGGACAAAAAGGAACCTATCTATAGCTTACAAATCATCAAAAGTCAATAAGTTAATATTTATTAAAAGCTTTGAGGACCCTTTGACTCTTTCGCATGGATTCTACTACTAATTCTTTTGTGAACTGACGAAAAAACATCACTTGAGCGGTCGTGCAATGCAATAACTTACTCGTTCCTTTGTGCAACAGAGGAACGCATGCAATATCTAACTCATTCCGTTGTTCAACGAAAACACATCTAACGTCTAACGTTGTGCATTAAAGAATATGCACGCAATAACTAACATGTTTCTCTGTGAAATGAAAAGAAAACACCTAATATCTAGTTTCATTGGATTGCATAACAATCTAACTTGTTCTTCGTTGCAATGAAAAGGCATAACGTGATGTTTTCTCGTCTGTGCACAAACAATCTAGTTTGTAAAATAGAAATGCATGCGAAAGCACATGCATACATTTTCTTTTCATTGCAATGAGGAACAAGTTCGATATTTTATGCATTGCAATAAAACAACACCCGTTGCTTTGTGCAATGAAGAGATGTGGATTGTGCATGAAGAACGTTGTGCATCAAAAATACCATATATGTAATATGCACTTTATTGCATTCAAGAACTAAACCCTTCCTTATGCTTTGACTGGATAACGTGTGTTGTTTCATTGCATTTCTTACATTTTCTAACTTATTTTTCTTTGCAATGAAAAGAAAAGCGTGCTTTTCCATGCTTTTCCATTCTACAACTAATTAATTTCTGTTTTCACGAGAAAACATCAAAAGACCGATCGCTTTACAATGCACACACTAACTTGTTCCTTTGTGCAACGAAGAGATTTGCAATGCTTGTGCTTTAGGATTGCATTGCACATGCACACGATAACTAACCTCTGTCCAACGAAAAGAAAACACATAAGATGTGCTTCATTGCATTGCATGACATATCTAACTTGTTCCTCGTTATGCATATGCACGCAATAACTAACCTCTGTGCAGTGAAAAGAAAACACCTAAGATGTGTTTCATCGCATTGCATGACATATCTAACTTGTTCCTCGTTATGCATATGCACGCAATAACTAACCTCTGTGCAGTGAAAAGAAAACACCTAAGTAGTGTTTCAGTGCATTGCATGACATATCTAACTTGTTTCTCGTTATGCATATGCATGCAATAACTCGCTCTGTGCAGTGAAAAGAAAACACCTAAGATGTGTTTCAGTGCATTGCATGACATATCTAACTTGTTACTCGTTATGCATATGCACGGAATAACTAACCTCTGTGCAATGAAAAGAAAACACCTAAGATGTGTTTCATTGCATTACATGACATATCTAACTTGTTCCTCGTTATGCATATGCACGCAATAACCTCTGTGCAATGAAAAGAAAACAACTAAGATGTGTTTCAATGCATTGCATGACCTATCTAACTTGTTCCTCGTTATGTATGCATGCAATAACTATCCTCTGTGCAATGAAAAGAAAACACCTAAGATGTGTTTCATCGAATTGCATGACCTATCTAACTTGTTCCTCGTTATGCATATGCACGCAGTAACTAACCTCTGTGCAGTGAAAAGAAAACACCTAAGATGTGTTTCAGTGCATTGCATGACAGATCTAACTTGTTTCTCGTTATTCATATACACGCAATAACTCGCTCTGTGCAATGAAAAGAAAACACCTAAGATGTGTTTAAGTGCATTGCATGACAGATCTAACTTGTTTCTCGTTATGCATATGCACGCAATAACTCGCTCTGTGCAGTGAAAAGAAAACACCTAAGATGTGTTTCAGTGCATTGCATGACAGATCTAACTTGTTTCTCGTTATTCATATACACGCAATAACTCGCTCTGTGCAGTGAAAAGAAAACACCTAAGATGTGTTTCAGTGCATTGCATGACAGATCTAACTTGTTTCTCGTTATGCAAATGCACGCAATAACTCGCTCTGTGCAGTGAAAAGAAAACACCTAAGATGTGTTTCAGTGCATTGCATGACATATCTAACTTGTTTCTCGTTATGCATATGCACGTAATAACTAACCTCTGTGCAATAAAAAGAAAACACCTAAGATGTGTTTCATTGTATTGCATGATAGATATAACTTGTTTCTCGTTATGCATATACACGCAAAAACCTCTCTGCAGTGAAAAGAAAACACCTAACATGGGTTTCAGTGCATTGCATGACATATCTAACTTGTTCCTCGTTATGCATATGCACGCTATAATTAACCTCTGTGCAATGAAAAGAAAACACCTAAGATGTGTTTTATCGCACTGCATGACATATCTAACTTGTTCCTTGTTATGATTATGCACACAATAACTAACCTCTGTGCAATAAAAAGAAAACACCTGAGATGTGTTTCGTCGCATTGCATGATAGTTATAACTTGTTTCTCGTTGCAATGAAAAGATATTACGTGATTTTGCATGCATTTCTATTTTACAAACTAATTTATTTGTGCACAGACGAGAAAACAACACATGAGCTTTACAGTGCATAGTATAGCTATTGAACTCATTTCTGATAAAAGGGACCTCAAAAGTTTTTAAACAATATAAGCTTATTAGACACCTTTTGATGATATATAAGCTATACAAAGGTTCCTATTTGACCTACTGAACATAGTTCTGGCCCACGAGTACTAGATCTTAAACTTTCTAAACATGCTCATTGACTCCTTTTGCTGTTACTGAAGCCATACAAGAGTCCTTATTTTACCTAATGAACACATTAGCCATATGAATTGTTTATATCTGACCCATTGAACTCATTTCTGGTCAAAGGGTACTTGATCATTAGGTTACTATACATTGATATGTACTACTTATGATGTTTTATGAGCAGGAAGATATTTGAACATATACTGAACATATATCTGTCCCACTGATATTGAACTTTCTATACATACTAAATAGACTAACTTCTTATGCTACTTCTTAGACTACTTCCTAGGCCTAGAGGTTCCTCATTGACCCACAAACATAGTCCTTGCCGACGAGTACTAGGTCTCAAACTTTTTGTATAAATTCTCATAGACTCCTTTTGATGCTTCTTAAGGCATATAGAATGTCCATATCTTAAGTATTTAACTCATGTCTGGTCAACGGGTCCTCAAAAGTTTTTAAACAAGAAAAACTTTTAGACTCCTTCTGATATTACATGAGCTATAGATAGGTTCCTTTTTGACCTACTGAACATAGTTCTGGCCCACGAGTACTTGATCTTGAACATTCTAAATATACTCATTAACTCCTTTTGATGTTACTGAAGCCATACAAGAGTCCTTATTTTAACTACTGAACATATTTCTGGCTAAGGTGTTGTTTGAAAATCAGGATACTATACAGAATGACCTCTTATCGTGTTATTTTAGCCAGACAGATATTTGACCTACAGACTGTATTTCTTGCCCATGTGTACTTGATCTTGAACTTTCTACATACTCATAGACTCCTTTTGATGGTTCCTAGGCCATATAGAATTGTCCACATCTGACCTATTGAAATTATTTCTGAAAAACTTATGGGCTCCTTTTGATGATATATAAATCAATTGCCAAAAACATTATAAAAACTCTATAGTAATTTGGACACTACCAACCACCTAGAAACACCATAGGAACCACACAGACTACCATAGTAACCACCTAAATCACCCTAGCAACCACCCAGAACACCTTAGCAACACTCTAGCAACCGCCTAGCAACCACCCAGAACACCTTAGCAACACCCTAGCAACCAACCAGACCACCCTAGCAACCACCTAGCAACACCCTAGTAACCACCCAGAAAACCCTAGCAACACCCTAGCAACCACCCGGAATACCCTAACAACCACCTAGCAACCACCCAGAACACTGTAGCAACCACCGGGAACACCCTAGCAACCGGGTGGTGAGATTTGCCACTGCAACCAGCACTTCACATTTTCTTCTGAAAATGTGCCATAAAAATGTGTTACATAGGTCAAAAATTGACCCATGTATAGCTAATACAACATCAGAAGGACTCTATAAGTTTATATTGTTATGTTAAAAGGGTCCTCAAAAGGTTTCAAACAATATAAACATATTGATTAGTTTATATCATATTACATTATATTACAAAAGAATTTATTAGTTCAGAGCTAAATCATGCCCAAAAACATTACAGAAACTCTTTAGTAACCATATGTGAACACTACCAACCACCTGGTAACACCATAGCAACAACCCAGAATACCATAGTAACGACCTAAAACACCCTAGCAACGACCCAGAAACCAACACCAACAAACAAGAACACCCCAGCAACCACCTAGCAACACCCTAGCAACCATCCAGAACAACCTGGCAACCGCCTAGCAACATTAGCACCTAGCAACCACATAAAAACACCATAGCAACCACCCAGAACACCCTAACAACCACCTAGCAACCACACAGAACACCCTAGCAACCGGGTGGTGAGATTTGCCACTTCAGGCTCCACTTCACATTTTCTTCTGGAAATGTGCCATAAATGTGTTCCTGGTGGTCAAAAATTGATCTATGTATATCTAATATAACATCAGAAGAAGTCAAAAAGTTTACATTGTTTTAAACTTTTTGAGAAACCTTTGACCAGAAATGAGTTCAATATGTCAGATATGGACTTCTCTATGGCTTAGGAAGCATCTGTTGGAGTCTATGAGTATGAATGGAAAGTACAAGGTCGAGTACTTTTGGGCCAGATATATGTTCAGTAGGTCAAATATATTTCTGGCTGAAATGACATCATGAGAAGCAAAGCTCTCGGTACATTAACCCAAACATCAAATACCCGTGGACCATAAATGTGTTTCTGCAGGTCAAAAATTGACCTATGTATAGCTAATGTAACATCAGGAGTCTATAAGTTTATATTGTTTAAAACCTTTTGAGGATCCTTTGACCAGAAATGAGTTCAATAGGTCAGATATGGACTTCTCTATGGCTTAGGAAGCATCTGTTGGAGTCTTTGAGTATGTTTGGAACGTTCAAGATCAAGTACTTTTGGGCCAGAAACATGTTCAGTAGGTCAAATTTTTGTCTGGCTGAAATGACATCATGAGAAGTAAATCTCTCGGTATAATAACCCACGTACCAAGGACCTGTGGGCCATAAAATGGTTCCTGGAGGTCAAACATTGACCTATGTAATATAACATTAGAAGGAGTCTATAAGTTTATATCGTTTTAAAGTTTTTGAGGAACCTTTGACCAAAAATTAGTTCAAAAGGTCAGATATGGACTTTTCCATGGCTTAGGAAGCATTTATTGGAGTCTATGAGTATGTATGGAAAGTTCAAGATCAAGTACTTTTGGGCCAGAAATATGTTCAGTAGGTCAAATATCTTTCTGGCTGAAATAACATCATGAGAAGGATCAATTAATTACCCATAGGCTAGAAACATGTTCAGTAGGTCAAAAAGGACCCTATGTATATAACATCAGATTGAGTCTATCAGTTGATATTATTTAAAAACATTTGAGGAAACATAGACCAGAAATTAGTACAATAGGTCAGATATGGACTTCTCTATGGCTTAGAATCAAGTACCCGTGAGCCAGAAATATGTTCACTAGGACAAAAAGGAACCTATCTATAGCTTACAAATCATCAAAAGTCAATAAGTTAATATTTATTAAAAGCTTTGAGGACCCTTTGACTCTTTCGCATGGATTCTACTACTAATTCTTTTGTGAACTGACGAAAAAACATCACTTGAGCGGTCGTGCAATGCAATAACTTACTCGTTCCTTTGTGCAACAGAGGAACGCATGCAATATCTAACTCATTCCGTTGTTCAACGAAAACACATCTAACGTCTAACGTTGTGCATTAAAGAATATGCACGCAATAACTAACATGTTTCTCTGTGAAATGAAAAGAAAACACCTAATATCTAGTTTCATTGGATTGCATAACAATCTAACTTGTTCTTCGTTGCAATGAAAAGGCATAACGTGATGTTTTCTCGTCTGTGCACAAACAATCTAGTTTGTAAAATAGAAATGCATGCGAAAGCACATGCATACATTTTCTTTTCATTGCAATGAGGAACAAGTTCGATATTTTATGCATTGCAATAAAACAACACCCGTTGCTTTGTGCAATGAAGAGATGTGGATTGTGCATGAAGAACGTTGTGCATCAAAAATACCATATATGTAATATGCACTTTATTGCATTCAAGAACTAAACCCTTCCTTATGCTTTGACTGGATAACGTGTGTTGTTTCATTGCATTTCTTACATTTTCTAACTTATTTTTCTTTGCAATGAAAAGAAAAGCGTGCTTTTCCATGCTTTTCCATTCTACAACTAATTAATTTCTGTTTTCACGAGAAAACATCAAAAGAGCGATCGCTTTACAATGCACACACTAACTTGTTCCTTTGTGCAACGAAGAGATTTGCAATGCTTGTGCTTTAGGATTGCATTGCACATGCACACGATAACTAACCTCTGTCCAACGAAAAGAAAACACATAAGATGTGCTTCATTGCATTGCATGACATATCTAACTTGTTCCTCGTTATGCATATGCACGCAATAACTAACCTCTGTGCAGTGAAAAGAAAACACCTAAGATGTGTTTCATCGCATTGCATGACATATCTAACTTGTTCCTCGTTATGCATATGCACGCAATAACTAACCTCTGTGCAGTGAAAAGAAAACACCTAAGTAGTGTTTCAGTGCATTGCATGACAGATCTAACTTGTTTCTCGTTATGCATATGCACGCAATAACTCGCTCTGTGCAGTGAAAAGAAAACACCTAAGATGTGTTTCAGTGCATTGCATGACAAATCTAACTTGTTACTCGTTATGCATATGCACGCAATAACCTCTGTGCAATGAAAAGAAAACAACTAAGATGTGTTTCAATGCATTGCATGACCTATCTAACTTGTTCCTCGTTATGTATGCATGCAATAACTATCCTCTGTGCAATGAAAAGAAAACACCTAAGATGTGTTTCATCGAATTGCATGACCTATCTAACTTGTTCCTCGTTATGCATATGCACGCAGTAACTAACCTCTGTGCAGTGAAAAGAAAACACCTAAGATGTGTTTCAGTGCATTGCATGACAGATCTAACTTGTTTCTCGTTATTCATATACACGCAATAACTCGCTCTGTGCAGTGAAAAGAAAACACCTAAGATGTGTTTCAGTGCATTGCATGACAGATCTAACTTGTTTCTCGTTATGCATATGCACGCAATAACTCGCTCTGTGCAGTGAAAAGAAAACACCTAAGATGTGTTTCAGTGCATTGCATGACATATCTAACTTGTTTCTCGTTATGCATATGCACGTAATAACTAACCTTTGTGCAATAAAAAGAAAACACCTAAGATGTGTTTCATTGCATTGCATGATAGATATAACTTGTTTCTCGTTATGCATATACACGCAAAAACCTCTCTGCAGTGAAAAGAAAACACCTAACATGGGTTTCACTGCATTGCATGACATATCTAACTTGTTCCTCGTTATGCATATGCACGCTATAACTAACCTCTGTGCAATGAAAAGAAAACACCTAAGATGTGTTTTATCGCACTGCATGACATATCTAACTTGTTCCTTGTTATGATTATGCACACAATAACTAACCTCTGTGCAATAAAAAGAAAACACCTGAGATGTGTTTCGTCGCATTGCATGATAGTTATAACTTGTTTCTCGTTGCAATGAAAAGATATAACGTGATTTTGCATGCATTTCTATTTTACAAACTAATTTATTTGTGCACAGACGAGAAAACAACACATGAGCTTTACAGTGCATAGTATAGCTATTGAACTCATTTCTGATAAAAGGGACCTCAAAAGTTTTTAAACAATATAAGCTTATTAGACACCTTTTGATGATATATAAGCTATACAAAGGTTCCTATTTGACCTACTGAACATAGTTCTGGCCCACGAGTACTAGATCTTAAACTTTCTAAACATGCTCATTGACTCCTTTTGCTGTTACTGAAGCCATACAAGAGTCCTTATTTTACCTAATGAACACATTAGCCATATGAATTGTTTATATCTGACCCATTGAACTCATTTCTGGTCAAAGGGTACTTGATCATTAGGTTACTATACATTGATATGTACTACTTATGATGTTTTATGAGCAGGAAGATATTTGAACATATACTGAACATATATCTGTCCCACTGATATTGAACTTTCTATACATACTAAATAGACTACTTCTTATGCTACTTCTTAGACTACTTCCTAGGCCTAGAGGTTCCTCATTGACCCACAAACATAGTCCTTGCCGACGAGTACTAGGTCTCAAACTTTTTGTATAAATTCTCATAGACTCCTTTTGATGCTTCTTAAGGCATATAGAATGTCCATATCTTAAGTATTTAACTCATGTCTGGTCAACGGGTCCTCAAAAGTTTTTAAACAAGAAAAACTTTTAGACTCCTTCTGATATTACATGAGCTATAGATAGGTTCCTTTTTGACCTACTGAACATAGTTCTGGCCCACGAGTACTTGATCTTGAACATTCTAAATATACTCATTAACTCCTTTTGATGTTACTGAAGCCATACAAGAGTCCTTATTTTAAGTACTGAACATATTTCTGGCTAAGGTGTTCTTTGAAAATCAGGATACTATACAGAATGACCTCTTATCGTGTTATTTTAGCCAGACAGATATTTGACCTACAGACTGTATTTCTTGCCCATGTGTACTTGATCTTGAACTTTCTACATACTCATAGACTCCTTTTGATGGTTCCTAGGCCATATAGAATTGTCCACATCTGACCTATTGAAATTATTTCTGAAAAACTTATGGGCTCCTTTTGATGATATATAAATCAATTGCCAAAAACATTATAAAAACTCTATAGTAATTTGGACACTACCAACCACCTAGAAACACCATAGCAACCACCCAGAACACCTTAGCAACACTCTAGCAACCGCCTAGCAACCACCCAGAACACCTTAGCAACACCCTAGCAACCAACCAGACCACCCTAGCAACCACCTAGCAACACCCTAGTAACCACCCAGAAAACCCTAGCAACACCCTAGCAACCACCCGGAATACCCTAACAACCACCTAGCAACCACCCAGAACACTGTAGCAACCACCGGGAACACCCTAGCAACCGGGTGGTGAGATTTGCCACTGCAACCAGCACTTCACATTTTCTTCTGAAAATGTGCCATAAATGTGTTACATAGGTCAAAAATTGACCCATGTATAGCTAATACAACATCAGAAGGACTCTATAAGTTTATATTGTTATGTTAAAAGGGTCCTCAAAAGGTTTCAAACAATATAAACATATTGATTAGTTTATATCATATTACATTATATTACAAAAGAATTTATTAGTTCAGAGCTAAATCATGCCCAAAAACATTACAGAAACTCTTTAGTAACCATATGTGAACACTACCAACCACCTGGTAACACCATAGCAACAACCCAGAATACCATAGTAACGACCTAAAACACCCTAGCAACGACCCAGAAACCAACACCAACAAACAAGAACACCCCAGCAACCACCTAGCAACACCCTAGCAACCATCCAGAACAACCTGGCAACCGCCTAGCAACATTAGCACCTAGCAACCACATAAAAACACCATAGCAACCACCCAGAACACCCTAACAACCACCTAGCAACCACACAGAACACCCTAGCAACCGGGTGGTGAGATTTGCCACTTCAGGCTCCACTTCACATTTTCTTCTGGAAATGTGCCATAAATGTGTTCCTGGTGGTCAAAAATTGATCTATGTATATCTAATATTATAACATCAGAAGAAGTCTAAAAGTTTACATTGTTTTAAACTTTTTGAGAAACATTTGACCAGAAATGAGTTCAATATGTCAGATATGGACTTCTCTGTGGCTTAGGAAGCATCTGTTGGAGTCTATGAGTATGTTTGGAAAGTTCAAGATCAAGTCCTTTTGGGCCAGAAACATGTTCAGTAGGTCAAATATTTGTCTGGCTGAAATGACATCATGAGATGTAAATCTCTCGGTATATTAACCAACAGATCCAAGTACCTGTGGGCCATAAAAGTGTTCATGGAGGTCAAAAATTGACCTATGTAATATAACATCAGAATGTTATATTACATAGTCTGAGTATGTGTGGAAAGTTCAAGATCAAGTATTTTTGGACCAGAAACATGTTCAGTAGGTAAAATATTTTTCTGGCTGAAATGACATCATGAGAATTAAATCTCCAACCAACCAGAACACCCTAGCAACCAGCAAGCAACAGCCTAACAACCATCCAGAACACCCTAGAAACAAACCAGAACACCCCAGCAACCATCTGGAAACACCCTAGCAACCACCATTAACACCCCAGCAATCGCCTAGCAACACCCTAGCAACCGCATTGCAACACCATAGCAACCACCCAGAATACCCCAGCAACCCTCTAGCAACACCCTAGCAACCACCCAGAACACCTTCGCAACCACCCAGAATACCCTAGCAACAGCATAGCAACACCATAGCAACCACCCAGAATACCCTAAAAAAACACCTATCAACCACCCAGAACACCGTAGCAACCTCCCAGAACACCCTAGCAACCGGGTGCTGAGATTTGCCGCTTCAAGCTCCACTTCACATTTTCTTCTGGAAATGTGCCATAAATGTGTTCATGGAAGTCAAAATTGACCTATGTATATCTAATATAACATCAGAAGGAGTCTAAAAGTTTATATTGTTTTAAACTTTTTGAGAAATCTTTGACCAGAAATTAGTTCAATATGTCAGATATGGCTTAGGAAGCATCTGTTGGAGTCTGAGTATGAATGGAAAGTACAAGGTCAAGTACTTTTGGCCCAGAAACATGTTCAGTAGGTCAAATATTTGTCTGGCTGAAATGACATCATGAGATGTAAATCTCTCGGTATTTTTAACCTACAGATCAAGTACCAGTGGGCCATAAAAGTGTTCATGGAGGTCAAAAATTGACCTATGTAATATAACATCAGAATGTTATATTACATAGTCTATGAGTATGTATGGAAAGTTCAAGATCAAGTACTTTTGGGCCAGAAACATGTTAAGTAGGTAAAATATTTTTCTGGCTGAAATGACATCATGAGAAATAAATCTCCAACCAACCAGAACACCCTAGCAACCACCAAGCAACAGCATAGCAACCACCCAGAACACCCTAGAAACAAACCAGAACAACCCAGCAACCACCTAGCAACACCCTAGCAACCATCCAGAACAACCTGGCAACCGCCTAGCAACATTAGCACCTAGCAACCACATAAAAACACCATAGCAACCACCCAGAACACCCTAACAACCACCTAGCAACCACACAGAACACCCTAGCAACCGGGTGGTGAGATTTGCCACTTCAGGCTCCACTTCACATTTTCTTCTGGAAATGTGCCATAAATGTGTTCCTGGTGGTCAAAAATTGATCTATGTATATCTAATATAACATCAGAAGAAGTCTAAAAGTTTACATTGTTTTAAACTTTTTGAGAAACATTTGACCAGAAATGAGTTCAATATGTCAGATATGGACTTCTCTGTGGCTTAGGAAGCATCTGTTGGAGTCTATGAGTATGTTTGGAAAGTTCAAGATCAAGTCCTTTTGGGCCAGAAACATGTTCAGTAGGTCAAATATTTGTCTGGCTGAAATGACATCATGAGATGTAAATCTCTCGGTATATTAACCAACAGATCCAAGTACCTGTGGGCCATAAAAGTGTTCATGGAGGTCAAAAATTGACCTATGTAATATAACATCAGAATGTTATATTACATAGTCTGAGTATGTGTGGAAAGTTCAAGAGCAAGTATTTTTGGACCAGAAACATGTTCAGTAGGTAAAATATTTTTCTGGCTGAAATGACATCATGAGAATTAAATCTCCAACCAACCAGAACACCCTAGCAACCAGCAAGCAACAGCCTAGCAACCATCCAGAACACCCTAGAAACAAACCAGAACAACCCAGCAACCATCTGGAAACACCCTAGCAACCACCATTAACACCCCAGCAATCGCCTAGCAACACCCTAGCAACCGCATTGCAACACCATAGCAACCACCCAGAATACCCCAGCAACCCTCTAGCAACACCCTAGCAACCACCCAGAACACCTTCGCAACCACCCAGAATACCCTAGCAACAGCATAGCAACACCATAGCAACCACCCAGAATACCCTAAAAAAAAACACCTATCAACCACCCAGAACACCGTAGCAACCTCCCAGAACACCCTAGCAACCGGGTGCTGAGATTTGCCGCTTCAAGCTCCACTTCACATTTTCTTCTGGAAATGTGCCATAAATGTGTTCATGGAGGTCAAAATTGACCTATGTATATCTAATATAACATCAGAAGGAGTCTAAAAGTTTATATTGTTTTAAACTTTTTGAGAAATCTTTGACCAGAAATGAGTTCAATATGTCAGATATGGCTTAGGAAGCATCTGTTGGAGTCTATGAGTATGAATGGAAAGTACAAGGTCAAGTACTTTTGGCCCAGAAACATGTTCAGTAGGTCAAATATTTGTCTGGCTGAAATGACATCATGAGATGTAAATCTCTCGGTATATTAACCTACAGATCAAGTACCAGTGGGCCATAAAAGTGTTCATGGAGGTCAAAAATTGACCTATGTAATATAACATCAGAATGTTATATTACATAGTCTATGAGTATGTATGGAAAGTTCAAGATCAAGTACTTTTGGGCCAGAAACATGTTAAGTAGGTAAAATATTTTTCTGGCTGAAATGACATCATGAGAAATAAATCTCCAACCAACCAGAACACCCTAGCAACCACCAAGCAACAGCATAGCAACCACCCAGAACACCCTAGAAACAAACCAGAACAACCCAAGCAACCACCTAGCAACACCCTAGCAACCATCCAGAACAACCTGGCAACCACTTAGCAACCACACAGAACACCCTAGCAACCGGGTGGTGAGATTTGCCACTTCAGGCTCCACTTCACATTTTCTTCTGGAAATGTGCCATAAATGTGTTCCTGGTGGTCAAAAATTGATCTATGTATATCTAATATAACATCAGAAGAAGTCTAAAAGTTTACATTGTTTTAAACTTTTTGAGAAACATTTGACCAGAAATGAGTTCAATATGTCAGATATGGACTTCTCTGTGGCTTAGGAAGCATCTGTTGGAGTCTATGAGTATGTTTGGAAAGTTCAAGATCAAGTCCTTTTGGGCCAGAAACATGTTCAGTAGGTCAAATATTTGTCTGGCTGAAATGACATCATGAGATGTAAATCTCTCGGTATATTAACCAACAGATCCAAGTACCTGTGGGCCATAAAAGTGTTCATGGAGGTCAAAAACTGACCTATGTAATATAACATCAGAATGTTATATTACATAGTCTGAGTATGTGTGGAAAGTTCAAGATCAAGTATTTTTGGACCAGAAACATGTTCAGTAGGTAAAATATTTTTCTGGCTGAAATGACATCATGAGAATTAAATCTCCAACCAACCAGAACACCCTAGCAACCAGCAAGCAACAGCCTAGCAACCATCCATAACACCCTAGAAACAAACCAGAACACCCCAGCAACCATCTGGAAACACCCTAGCAACCACCATTAACACCCCAGCAATCGCCTAGCAACACCCTAGCAACCGCATTGCAACACCATAGCAACCACCCAGAATACCCCAGCAACCCTCTAGCAACACCCTAGCAACCACCCAGAACACCTTCGCAACCACCCAGAATACCCTAGCAACAGCATAGCAACACCATAGCAACCACCCAGAAATAAATCTCCAACCAACCAGAACACCCTAGCAACCACCAAGCAACAGCATAGCAACCACCCAGAACACCCTAGAAACAAACCAGAACAACCCAGCAACCAGACAGAACACCTTCGCAACCACCCAGAATACCCTAGAAACCGCCTAGCAACACCCTAGCAACCACCCAGAACAGCTTCGCAACCACCCAGAATACCCTAGCAACCACATAGCAACACCCTAGAAACCACCCAGAAAACCTTCGCAACCACCCAGAATACCCTAGCAACCGCATAGCAACACCATAGCAACCACCCAGAATACCCAAAATAAAAAACCTACCAACCACCCAGAACACCGTAGCAACCTCCCAGAACACCCTAGCAACCGGGTGCTGAGATTTGCCGCTTCAAGCTCCACTTCACATTTTCTTCAGGAAATGTGCCATAAATGTGTTCATGGAGGTCAAAATTGACCTATGTAAATCTAATATAACATCAGAAGGAGTCTAAAAGTCTATTTTGTTTTAAACTTTTTGAGAAACCTTTGACCAGAAATGAGTTCAATATGTCAGATATGGACTTCTCTATGGCTTAGGAAGCATCTGTTGGAGTCTATGAGTATGAATGGAAAGTACAAGGTCGAGTACTTTTGGGCCAGATATATGTTCAGTAGGTCAAATATATTTCTGGCTGAAATGACATCATGAGAAGCAAAGCTCTCGGTACATTAACCCAAACATCAAATACCCGTGGACCATAAATGTGTTTCTGGAGGTCAAAAATTGACCTATGTATAGCTAATGTAACATCAGGAGTCTATAAGTTTATATTGTTTAAAACCTTTTGAGGATCCTTTGACCAGAAATGAGTTCAATAGGTCAGATATGGACTTCTCTATGGCTTAGGAAGCATCTGTTGGAGTCTTTGAGTATGTTTGGAACGTTCAAGATCAAGTACTTTTGGGCCAGAAACATGTTCAGTAGGTCAAAATTTTGTCTGGCTGAAATGACATCATGAGAAGTAAATCTCTCGGTATAATAACCCACGTACCAAGGACCTGTGGGCCATAAAAGTGTTCCTGGAGGTCAAACATTGACCTATGTAATATAACATCAGAAGGAGTCTATAAGTTTATATCGTTTTAAAGTTTTTGAGGAACCTTTGACCAAAAATTAGTTCAAAAGGTCAGATATGGACTTTTCCATGGCTTAGGAAGCATTTATTGGAGTCTATGAGTATGTATGGAAAGTTCAAGATCAAGTACTTTTGGGCCAGAAATATGTTCAGTAGGTCAAATATCTTTCTGGCTGAAATAACATCATGAGAAGGATCAATTAATTACCCATAGGCTAGAAACATGTTCAGTAGGTCAAAAAGGACCCTATGTATATAACATCAGATTGAGTCTATCAGTTGATATTATTTAAAAACATTTGAGGAAACATAGACCAGAAATTAGTACAATAGGTCAGATATGGACTTCTCTATGGCTTAGAATCAAGTACCCGTGAGCCAGAAATATGTTCACTAGGACAAAAAGGAACCTATCTATAGCTTACAAATCATCAAAAGTCAATAAGTTAATATTTATTAAAAGCTTTGAGGACCCTTTGACTCTTTCGCATGGATTCTACTACTAATTCTTTTGTGAACTGACGAAAAAACATCACTTGAGCGGTCGTGCAATGCAATAACTTACTCGTTCCTTTGTGCAACAGAGGAACGCATGCAATATCTAACTCATTCCGTTGTTCAACGAAAACACATCTAACGTCTAACGTTGTGCATTAAAGAATATGCACGCAATAACTAACATGTTTCTCTGTGAAATGAAAAGAAAACACCTAATATCTAGTTTCATTGGATTGCATAACAATCTAACTTGTTCTTCGTTGCAATGAAAAGGCATAACGTGATGTTTTCTCGTCTGTGCACAAACAATCTAGTTTGTAAAATAGAAATGCATGCGAAAGCACATGCATACATTTTCTTTTCATTGCAATGAGGAACAAGTTCGATATTTTATGCATTGCAATAAAACAACACCCGTTGCTTTGTGCAATGAAGAGATGTGGATTGTGCATGAAGAACGTTGTGCATCAAAAATACCATATATGTAATATGCACTTTATTGCATTCAAGAACTAAACCCTTCCTTATATGCTTTGACTGGATAACGTGTGTTGTTTCATTGCATTTCTTACATTTTCTATCTTATTTTTCTTTGCAATGAAAAGAAAAGCGTGCTTTTCCATGCTTTTCCATTCTACAACTAATTAATTTCTGTTTTCACGAGAAAACATCAAAAGAGCGATCGCTTTACAATGCACACACTAACTTGTTCCTTTGTGCAACGAAGAGATTTGCAATGCTTGTGCTTTAGGATTGCATTGCACATGCACACGATAACTAACCTCTGTCCAATGAAAAGAAAACACATAAGATGTGTTTCATTGCATTGCATGACATATCTAACTTGTTCCTCGTTATGCGTATGCACGCAATAACTAACCTCTGTGCAGTGAAAAGAAAACACCTAAGATGTGTTTCATCGCATTGCATGACATATCTAACTTGTTCCTCGTTATGCATATGCACGCAATAACTAACCTCTGTGCAGTGAAAAGAAAACACCTAAGTAGTGTTTCAGTGCATTGCATGACAGATCTAACTTGTTTCTCGTTATGCATATGCACGCAATAACTCGCTCTGTGCAGTGAAAAGAAAACACCTAAGATGTGTTTCAGTGCATTGCATGACAGATCTAACTTGTTTCTCGTTATGCATATGCACGCAATAACTCGCTCTGTGCAGTGAAAAGAAAACACCTAAGATGTGTTTCAGTGCATTACATGACATATCTAACTTGTTACTCGTTATGCATATGCACGGAATAACTAACCTCTGTGCAATGAAAAGAAAACACCTAAGATGTGTTTCATTGCATTGCATGACATATCTAACTTGTTCCTCGTTATGCATATGCACGCAATAACCTCTGTGCAATGAAAAAGAAAACAACTAAGATGTGTTTCAATGCATTGCATGACCTATCTAACTTGTTCCTCGTTATGTATGCATGCAATTACTATCCTCTGTGCAATGAAAAGAAAACACCTAAGATGTGTTTCTTAGAATTGCATGAACTATCTAACTTGTTCCTCGTTATGCATATGCACGCAATAACTAACCTCTGTGCAGTGAAAAGAAAACACCTAAGATGTGTTTCAGTGCATTGCATGACAGATCTAACTTGTTTCTCGTTATTCATATACACGCAATAACTCGCTCTGTGCAGTGAAAAGAAAACACCTAAGATGTGTTTCAGTGCATTGCATGACAGATCAACTTGTTTCTCGTTATGCATATGCACGCAATAACTCGCTCTGTGCAGTGAAAAGAAAACACCTAAGATGTGTTTCAGTGCATTGCATGACATATCTAACTTGTTTCTCGTTATGCATATGCACGTAATAACTAACCTCTGTGCAATAAAAAGAAAACACCTAAGATGTGTTTCATTGCATTGCATGATAGATATAACTTGTTTCTCGTTATGCATATGCACGCAAAAACCTCTCTGCAGTGAAAAGAAAACACCTAACTTGTTCCTCGTTATGCATATGCACGCTATAACTAACCTCTGTGCAATGAAAAGAAAACACCTAAGATGTGTTTTATCGCACTGCATGACATATCTAACTTGTTCCTTGTTATGATTATGCACACAATAACTAACCTCTGTGCAATAAAAAGAAAACACCTGAGATGTGTTTCGTCACATTGCATGATAGTTATAACTTGTTTCTCGTTGCAATGAAAAGATATAACGTGATTTTGCATGCATTTCTATTTTACAAACTAATTTATTTGTGCACAGACGAGAAAACAACACATGAGCTTTACAGTGCATAGTATAGCTATTGAACTCATTTCTGATAAAAGGGACCTCAAAAGTTTTTAAACAATATAAGCTTATTAGACACCTTTTGATGATATATAAGCTATACAAAGGTTCCTATTTGACCTACTGAACATAGTTCTGGCCCACGAGTACTAGATCTTAAACTTTCTAAACATGCTCATTGACTCCTTTTGCTGTTACTGAAGCCATACAAGAGTCCTTATTTTACCTAATGAACACATTAGCCATATGAATTGTTTATATCTGACCCATTGAACTCATTTCTGGTCAAAGGGTACTTGATCATTAGGTTACTATACATTGATATGTACTACTTATGATGTTTTATGAGCAGGAAGATATTTGAACATATACTGAACATATATCTGTCCCACTGATATTGAACTTTCTATACATACTAAATAGACTACTTCTTATGCTACTTCTTAGACTACTTCCTAGGCCTAGAGGTTCCTCATTGACCCACAAACATAGTCCTTGCCGACGAGTACTAGGTCTCAAACTTTTTGTATAAATTCTCATAGACTCCTTTTGATGCTTCTTAAGGCATATAGAATGTCCATATCTTAAGTATTTAACTCATGTCTGGTCAACGGGTCCTCAAAAGTTTTTAAACAAGAAAAACTTTTAGACTCCTTCTGATATTACATGAGCTATAGATAGGTTCCTTTTTGACCTACTGAACATAGTTCTGGCCCACGAGTACTTGATCTTGAACATTCTAAATATACTCATTAACTCCTTTTGATGTTACTGAAGCCATACAAGAGTCCTTATTTTAAGTACTGAACATATTTCTGGCTAAGGTGTTCTTTGAAAATCAGGATACTATACAGAATGACCTCTTATCGTGTTATTTTAGCCAGACAGATATTTGACCTACAGACTGTATTTCTTGCCCATGTGTACTTGATCTTGAACTTTCTACATACTCATAGACTCCTTTTGATGGTTCCTAGGCCATATAGAATTGTCCACATCTGACCTATTGAAATTATTTCTGAAAAACTTATGGGCTCCTTTTGATGATATATAAATCAATTGCCAAAAACATTATAAAAACTCTATAGTAATTTGGACACTACCAACCACCTAGAAACACCATAGCAACCACCCAGAACACCTTAGCAACACTCTAGCAACCGCCTAGCAACCACCCAGAACACCTTAGCAACACCCTAGCAACCAACCAGACCACCCTAGCAACCACCTAGCAACACCCTAGTAACCACCCAGAAAACCCTAGCAACACCCTAGCAACCACCCGGAATACCCTAACAACCACCTAGCAACCACCCAGAACACTGTAGCAACCACCGGGAACACCCTAGCAACCGGGTGGTGAGATTTGCCACTGCAACCAGCACTTCACATTTTCTTCTGAAAATGTGCCATAAATGTGTTACATAGGTCAAAAATTGACCCATGTATAGCTAATACAACATCAGAAGGACTCTATAAGTTTATATTGTTATGTTAAAAGGGTCCTCAAAAGGTTTCAAACAATATAAACATATTGATTAGTTTATATCATATTACATTATATTACAAAAGAATTTATTAGTTCAGAGCTAAATCATGCCCAAAAACATTACAGAAACTCTTTAGTAACCATATGTGAACACTACCAACCACCTGGTAACACCATAGCAACAACCCAGAATACCATAGTAACGACCTAAAACACCCTAGCAACGACCCAGAAACCAACACCAACAAACAAGAACACCCCAGCAACCACCTAGCAACACCCTAGCAACCATCCAGAACAACCTGGCAACCGCCTAGCAACATTAGCACCTAGCAACCACATAAAAACACCATAGCAACCACCCAGAACACCCTAACAACCACCTAGCAACCACACAGAACACCCTAGCAACCGGGTGGTGAGATTTGCCACTTCAGGCTCCACTTCACATTTTCTTCTGGAAATGTGCCATAAATGTGTTCCTGGTGGTCAAAAATTGATCTATGTATATCTAATATTATAACATCAGAAGAAGTCTAAAAGTTTACATTGTTTTAAACTTTTTGAGAAACATTTGACCAGAAATGAGTTCAATATGTCAGATATGGACTTCTCTGTGGCTTAGGAAGCATCTGTTGGAGTCTATGAGTATGTTTGGAAAGTTCAAGATCAAGTCCTTTTGGGCCAGAAACATGTTCAGTAGGTCAAATATTTGTCTGGCTGAAATGACATCATGAGATGTAAATCTCTCGGTATATTAACCAACAGATCCAAGTACCTGTGGGCCATAAAAGTGTTCATGGAGGTCAAAAATTGACCTATGTAATATAACATCAGAATGTTATATTACATAGTCTGAGTATGTGTGGAAAGTTCAAGATCAAGTATTTTTGGACCAGAAACATGTTCAGTAGGTAAAATATTTTTCTGGCTGAAATGACATCATGAGAATTAAATCTCCAACCAACCAGAACACCCTAGCAACCAGCAAGCAACAGCCTAACAACCATCCAGAACACCCTAGAAACAAACCAGAACACCCCAGCAACCATCTGGAAACACCCTAGCAACCACCATTAACACCCCAGCAATCGCCTAGCAACACCCTAGCAACCGCATTGCAACACCATAGCAACCACCCAGAATACCCCAGCAACCCTCTAGCAACACCCTAGCAACCACCCAGAACACCTTCGCAACCACCCAGAATACCCTAGCAACAGCATAGCAACACCATAGCAACCACCCAGAATACCCTAAAAAAACACCTATCAACCACCCAGAACACCGTAGCAACCTCCCAGAACACCCTAGCAACCGGGTGCTGAGATTTGCCGCTTCAAGCTCCACTTCACATTTTCTTCTGGAAATGTGCCATAAATGTGTTCATGGAAGTCAAAATTGACCTATGTATATCTAATATAACATCAGAAGGAGTCTAAAAGTTTATATTGTTTTAAACTTTTTGAGAAATCTTTGACCAGAAATTAGTTCAATATGTCAGATATGGCTTAGGAAGCATCTGTTGGAGTCTGAGTATGAATGGAAAGTACAAGGTCAAGTACTTTTGGCCCAGAAACATGTTCAGTAGGTCAAATATTTGTCTGGCTGAAATGACATCATGAGATGTAAATCTCTCGGTATTTTTAACCTACAGATCAAGTACCAGTGGGCCATAAAAGTGTTCATGGAGGTCAAAAATTGACCTATGTAATATAACATCAGAATGTTATATTACATAGTCTATGAGTATGTATGGAAAGTTCAAGATCAAGTACTTTTGGGCCAGAAACATGTTAAGTAGGTAAAATATTTTTCTGGCTGAAATGACATCATGAGAAATAAATCTCCAACCAACCAGAACACCCTAGCAACCACCAAGCAACAGCATAGCAACCACCCAGAACACCCTAGAAACAAACCAGAACAACCCAGCAACCACCTAGCAACACCCTAGCAACCATCCAGAACAACCTGGCAACCGCCTAGCAACATTAGCACCTAGCAACCACATAAAAACACCATAGCAACCACCCAGAACACCCTAACAACCACCTAGCAACCACACAGAACACCCTAGCAACCGGGTGGTGAGATTTGCCACTTCAGGCTCCACTTCACATTTTCTTCTGGAAATGTGCCATAAATGTGTTCCTGGTGGTCAAAAATTGATCTATGTATATCTAATATAACATCAGAAGAAGTCTAAAAGTTTACATTGTTTTAAACTTTTTGAGAAACATTTGACCAGAAATGAGTTCAATATGTCAGATATGGACTTCTCTGTGGCTTAGGAAGCATCTGTTGGAGTCTATGAGTATGTTTGGAAAGTTCAAGATCAAGTCCTTTTGGGCCAGAAACATGTTCAGTAGGTCAAATATTTGTCTGGCTGAAATGACATCATGAGATGTAAATCTCTCGGTATATTAACCAACAGATCCAAGTACCTGTGGGCCATAAAAGTGTTCATGGAGGTCAAAAATTGACCTATGTAATATAACATCAGAATGTTATATTACATAGTCTGAGTATGTGTGGAAAGTTCAAGAGCAAGTATTTTTGGACCAGAAACATGTTCAGTAGGTAAAATATTTTTCTGGCTGAAATGACATCATGAGAATTAAATCTCCAACCAACCAGAACACCCTAGCAACCAGCAAGCAACAGCCTAGCAACCATCCAGAACACCCTAGAAACAAACCAGAACAACCCAGCAACCATCTGGAAACACCCTAGCAACCACCATTAACACCCCAGCAATCGCCTAGCAACACCCTAGCAACCGCATTGCAACACCATAGCAACCACCCAGAATACCCCAGCAACCCTCTAGCAACACCCTAGCAACCACCCAGAACACCTTCGCAACCACCCAGAATACCCTAGCAACAGCATAGCAACACCATAGCAACCACCCAGAATACCCTAAAAAAAAACACCTATCAACCACCCAGAACACCGTAGCAACCTCCCAGAACACCCTAGCAACCGGGTGCTGAGATTTGCCGCTTCAAGCTCCACTTCACATTTTCTTCTGGAAATGTGCCATAAATGTGTTCATGGAGGTCAAAATTGACCTATGTATATCTAATATAACATCAGAAGGAGTCTAAAAGTTTATATTGTTTTAAACTTTTTGAGAAATCTTTGACCAGAAATTAGTTCAATATGTCAGATATGGCTTAGGAAGCATCTGTTGGAGTCTATGAGTATGAATGGAAAGTACAAGGTCAAGTACTTTTGGCCCAGAAACATGTTCAGTAGGTCAAATATTTGTCTGGCTGAAATGACATCATGAGATGTAAATCTCTCGGTATATTAACCTACAGATCAAGTACCAGTGGGCCATAAAAGTGTTCATGGAGGTCAAAAATTGACCTATGTAATATAACATCAGAATGTTATATTACATAGTCTATGAGTATGTATGGAAAGTTCAAGATCAAGTACTTTTGGGCCAGAAACATGTTAAGTAGGTAAAATATTTTTCTGGCTGAAATGACATCATGAGAAATAAATCTCCAACCAACCAGAACACCCTAGCAACCACCAAGCAACAGCATAGCAACCACCCAGAACACCCTAGAAACAAACCAGAACAACCCAAGCAACCACCTAGCAACACCCTAGCAACCATCCAGAACAACCTGGCAACCACTTAGCAACCACACAGAACACCCTAGCAACCGGGTGGTGAGATTTGCCACTTCAGGCTCCACTTCACATTTTCTTCTGGAAATGTGCCATAAATGTGTTCCTGGTGGTCAAAAATTGATCTATGTATATCTAATATAACATCAGAAGAAGTCTAAAAGTTTACATTGTTTTAAACTTTTTGAGAAACATTTGACCAGAAATGAGTTCAATATGTCAGATATGGACTTCTCTGTGGCTTAGGAAGCATCTGTTGGAGTCTATGAGTATGTTTGGAAAGTTCAAGATCAAGTCCTTTTGGGCCAGAAACATGTTCAGTAGGTCAAATATTTGTCTTACTGAAATGACATCATGAGATGTAAATCTCTCGGTATATTAACCAACAGATCCAAGTACCTGTGGGCCATAAAAGTGTTCATGGAGGTCAAAAACTGACCTATGTAATATAACATCAGAATGTTATATTACATAGTCTGAGTATGTGTGGAAAGTTCAAGATCAAGTATTTTTGGACCAGAAACATGTTCAGTAGGTAAAATATTTTTCTGGCTGAAATGACATCATGAGAATTAAATCTCCAACCAACCAGAACACCCTAGCAACCAGCAAGCAACAGCCTAGCAACCATCCATAACACCCTAGAAACAAACCAGAACACCCCAGCAACCATCTGGAAACACCCTAGCAACCACCATTAACACCCCAGCAATCGCCTAGCAACACCCTAGCAACCGCATTGCAACACCATAGCAACCACCCAGAATACCCCAGCAACCCTCTAGCAACACCCTAGCAACCACCCAGAACACCTTCGCAACCACCCAGAATACCCTAGCAACAGCATAGCAACACCATAGCAACCACCCAGAAATAAATCTCCAACCAACCAGAACACCCTAGCAACCACCAAGCAACAGCATAGCAACCACCCAGAACACCCTAGAAACAAACCAGAACAACCCAGCAACCAGACAGAACACCTTCGCAACCACCCAGAATACCCTAGAAACCGCCTAGCAACACCCTAGCAACCACCCAGAACAGCTTCGCAACCACCCAGAATACCCTAGCAACCACATAGCAACACCCTAGAAACCACCCAGAAAACCTTCGCAACCACCCAGAATACCCTAGCAACCGCATAGCAACACCATAGCAACCACCCAGAATACCCAAAATAAAAAACCTACCAACCACCCAGAACACCGTAGCAACCTCCCAGAACACCCTAGCAACCGGGTGCTGAGATTTGCCGCTTCAAGCTCCACTTCACATTTTCTTCAGGAAATGTGCCATAAATGTGTTCATGGAGGTCAAAATTGACCTATGTAAATCTAATATAACATCAGAAGGAGTCTAAAAGTCTATTTTGTTTTAAACTTTTTGAGAAACCTTTGACCAGAAATGAGTTCAATATGTCAGATATGGACTTCTCTATGGCTTAGGAAGCATCTGTTGGAGTCTATGAGTATGAATGGAAAGTACAAGGTCGAGTACTTTTGGGCCAGATATATGTTCAGTAGGTCAAATATATTTCTGGCTGAAATGACATCATGAGAAGCAAAGCTCTCGGTACATTAACCCAAACATCAAATACCCGTGGACCATAAATGTGTTTCTGGAGGTCAAAAATTGACCTATGTATAGCTAATGTAACATCAGGAGTCTATAAGTTTATATTGTTTAAAACCTTTTGAGGATCCTTTGACCAGAAATGAGTTCAATAGGTCAGATATGGACTTCTCTATGGCTTAGGAAGCATCTGTTGGAGTCTTTGAGTATGTTTGGAACGTTCAAGATCAAGTACTTTTGGGCCAGAAACATGTTCAGTAGGTCAAAATTTTGTCTGGCTGAAATGACATCATGAGAAGTAAATCTCTCGGTATAATAACCCACGTACCAAGGACCTGTGGGCCATAAAAGTGTTCCTGGAGGTCAAACATTGACCTATGTAATATAACATCAGAAGGAGTCTATAAGTTTATATCGTTTTAAAGTTTTTGAGGAACCTTTGACCAAAAATTAGTTCAAAAGGTCAGATATGGACTTTTCCATGGCTTAGGAAGCATTTATTGGAGTCTATGAGTATGTATGGAAAGTTCAAGATCAAGTACTTTTGGGCCAGAAATATGTTCAGTAGGTCAAATATCTTTCTGGCTGAAATAACATCATGAGAAGGATCAATTAATTACCCATAGGCTAGAAACATGTTCAGTAGGTCAAAAAGGACCCTATGTATATAACATCAGATTGAGTCTATCAGTTGATATTATTTAAAAACATTTGAGGAAACATAGACCAGAAATTAGTACAATAGGTCAGATATGGACTTCTCTATGGCTTAGAATCAAGTACCCGTGAGCCAGAAATATGTTCACTAGGACAAAAAGGAACCTATCTATAGCTTACAAATCATCAAAAGTCAATAAGTTAATATTTATTAAAAGCTTTGAGGACCCTTTGACTCTTTCGCATGGATTCTACTACTAATTCTTTTGTGAACTGACGAAAAAACATCACTTGAGCGGTCGTGCAATGCAATAACTTACTCGTTCCTTTGTGCAACAGAGGAACGCATGCAATATCTAACTCATTCCGTTGTTCAACGAAAACACATCTAACGTCTAACGTTGTGCATTAAAGAATATGCACGCAATAACTAACATGTTTCTCTGTGAAATGAAAAGAAAACACCTAATATCTAGTTTCATTGGATTGCATAACAATCTAACTTGTTCTTCGTTGCAATGAAAAGGCATAACGTGATGTTTTCTCGTCTGTGCACAAACAATCTAGTTTGTAAAATAGAAATGCATGCGAAAGCACATGCATACATTTTCTTTTCATTGCAATGAGGAACAAGTTCGATATTTTATGCATTGCAATAAAACAACACCCGTTGCTTTGTGCAATGAAGAGATGTGGATTGTGCATGAAGAACGTTGTGCATCAAAAATACCATATATGTAATATGCACTTTATTGCATTCAAGAACTAAACCCTTCCTTATATGCTTTGACTGGATAACGTGTGTTGTTTCATTGCATTTCTTACATTTTCTATCTTATTTTTCTTTGCAATGAAAAGAAAAGCGTGCTTTTCCATGCTTTTCCATTCTACAACTAATTAATTTCTGTTTTCACGAGAAAACATCAAAAGAGCGATCGCTTTACAATGCACACACTAACTTGTTCCTTTGTGCAACGAAGAGATTTGCAATGCTTGTGCTTTAGGATTGCATTGCACATGCACACGATAACTAACCTCTGTCCAATGAAAAGAAAACACATAAGATGTGTTTCATTGCATTGCATGACATATCTAACTTGTTCCTCGTTATGCGTATGCACGCAATAACTAACCTCTGTGCAGTGAAAAGAAAACACCTAAGATGTGTTTCATCGCATTGCATGACATATCTAACTTGTTCCTCGTTATGCATATGCACGCAATAACTAACCTCTGTGCAGTGAAAAGAAAACACCTAAGTAGTGTTTCAGTGCATTGCATGACAGATCTAACTTGTTTCTCGTTATGCATATGCAAGCAATAACTCGCTCTGTGCAGTGAAAAGAAAACACCTAAGATGTGTTTCAGTGCATTGCATGACAGATCTAACTTGTTTCTCGTTATGCATATGCACGCAATAACTAACCTCTGTGCAATGAAAAGAAAACACCTAAGATGTGTTTCAGTGCATTACATGACATATCTAACTTGTTCCTCGTTATGCATATGCACGCAATAACCTCTGTGCAATGAAAAAGAAAACAACTAAGATGTGTTTCAATGCATTGCATGACCTATCTAACTTGTTCCTCGTTATGTATGCATGCAATTACTATCCTCTGTGCAATGAAAAGAAAACACCTAAGATGTGTTTCATCGAATTGCATGAACTATCTAACTTGTTCCTCGTTATGCAAATGCACGCAATAACTAACCTCTGTGCAGTGAAAAGAAAACACCTAAGATGTGTTTCAGTGCATTGCATGACAGATCTAACTTGTTTCTCGTTATTCATATACACGCAATAACTCGCTCTGTGCAGTGAAAAGAAAACACCTAAGATGTGTTTCAGTGCATTGCATGACAGATCAACTTGTTTCTCGTTATGCATATGCACGCAATAACTCGCTCTGTGCAGTGAAAAGAAAACACCTAAGATGTGTTTCAGTGCATTGCATGACATATCTAACTTGTTTCTCGTTATGCATATGCACGTAATAACTAACCTCTGTGCAATAAAAAGAAAACACCTAAGATGTGTTTCATTGCATTGCATGATAGATATAACTTGTTTCTCGTTATGCATATGCACGCAAAAACCTCTCTGCAGTGAAAAGAAAACACCTAACTTGTTCCTCGTTATGCATATGCACGCTATAACTAACCTCTGTGCAATGAAAAGAAAACACCTAAGATGTGTTTTATCGCACTGCATGACATATCTAACTTGTTCCTTGTTATGATTATGCACACAATAACTAACCTCTGTGCAATAAAAAGAAAACACCTGAGATGTGTTTCGTCACATTGCATGATAGTTATAACTTGTTTCTCGTTGCAATGAAAAGATATAACGTGATTTTGCATGCATTTCTATTTTACAAACTAATTTATTTGTGCACAGACGAGAAAACAACACATGAGCTTTACAGTGCATAGTATAGCTATTGAACTCATTTCTGATAAAAGGGACCTCAAAAGGTTTTAAACAATATAAGCTTATTAGACACCTTTTGATGATATATAAGCTATACAAAGGTTCCTATTTGACCTACTGAACATAGTTCTGGCCCACGAGTACTAGATCTTAAACTTTCTAAACATGCTCATTGACTCCTTTTGCTGTTACTGAAGCCATACAAGAGTCCTTATTTTACCTAATGAACACATTAGCCATATGAATTGTTTATATCTGACCCATTGAACTCATTTCTGGTCAAAGGGTACTTGATCATTAGGTTACTATACATTGATATGTACTACTTATGATGTTTTATGAGCAGGAAGATATTTGAACATATACTGAACATATATCTGTCCCACTGATATTGAACTTTCTATACATACTAAATAGACTACTTCTTATGCTACTTCTTAGACTACTTCCTAGGCCTAGAGGTTCCTCATTGACCCACAAACATAGTCCTTGCCGACGAGTACTAGGTCTCAAACTTTTTGTATAAATTCTCATAGACTCCTTTTGATGCTTCTTAAGGCATATAGAATGTCCATATCTTAAGTATTTAACTCATGTCTGGTCAACGGGTCCTCAAAAGTTTTTAAACAAGAAAAACTTTTAGACTCCTTCTGATATTACATGAGCTATAGATAGGTTCCTTTTTGACCTACTGAACATAGTTCTGGCCCACGAGTACTTGATCTTGAACATTCTAAATATACTCATTAACTCCTTTTGATGTTACTGAAGCCATACAAGAGTCCTTATTTTAAGTACTGAACATATTTCTGGCTAAGGTGTTCTTTGAAAATCAGGATACTATACAGAATGACCTCTTATCGTGTTATTTTAGCCAGACAGATATTTGACCTACAGACTGTATTTCTTGCCCATGTGTACTTGATCTTGAACTTTCTACATACTCATAGACTCCTTTTGATGGTTCCTAGGCCATATAGAATTGTCCACATCTGACCTATTGAAATTATTTCTGAAAAACTTATGGGCTCCTTTTGATGATATATAAATCAATTGCCAAAAACATTATAAAAACTCTATAGTAATTTGGACACTACCAACCACCTAGAAACACCATAGCAACCACCCAGAACACCTTAGCAACACTCTAGCAACCGCCTAGCAACCACCCAGAACACCTTAGCAACACCCTAGCAACCAACCAGACCACCCTAGCAACCACCTAGCAACACCCTAGTGACCACCCAGAAAACCCTAGCAACACCCTAGCAACCACCCGGAATACCCTAACAACCACCTAGCAACCACCCAGAACACTGTAGCAACCACCGGGAACACCCTAGCAACCGGGTGGTGAGATTTGCCACTGCAACCAGCACTTCACATTTTCTTCTGAAAATGTGCCATAAATGTGTTACATAGGTCAAAAATTGACCCATGTATAGCTAATACAACATCAGAAGGACTCTATAAGTTTATATTGTTATGTTAAAAGGGTCCTCAAAAGGTTTCAAACAATATAAACATATTGATTAGTTTATATCATATTACATTATATTACAAAAGAATTTATTAGTTCAGAGCTAAATCATGCCCAAAAACATTACAGAAACTCTTTAGTAACCATATGTGAACACTACCAACCACCTGGTAACACCATAGCAACAACCCAGAATACCATAGTAACGACCTAAAACACCCTAGCAACGACCCAGAAACCAACACCAACAAACAAGAACACCCCAGCAACCACCTAGCAACACCCTAGCAACCATCCAGAACAACCTGGCAACCGCCTAGCAACATTAGCACCTAGCAACCACATAAAAACACCATAGCAACCACCCAGAACACCCTAACAACCACCTAGCAACCACACAGAACACCCTAGCAACCGGGTGGTGAGATTTGCCACTTCAGGCTCCACTTCACATTTTCTTCTGGAAATGTGCCATAAATGTGTTCCTGGTGGTCAAAAATTGATCTATGTATATCTAATATAACATCAGAAGAAGTCTAAAAGTTTACATTGTTTTAAACTTTTTGAGAAACATTTGACCAGAAATGAGTTCAATATGTCAGATATGGACTTCTCTGTGGCTTAGGAAGCATCTGTTGGAGTCTATGAGTATGTTTGGAAAGTTCAAGATCAAGTCCTTTTGGGCCAGAAACATGTTCAGTAGGTCAAATATTTGTCTGGCTGAAATGACATCATGAGATGTAAATCTCTCGGTATATTAACCAACAGATCCAAGTACCTGTGGGCCATAAAAGTGTTCATGGAGGTCAAAAATTGACCTATGTAATATAACATCAGAATGTTATATTACATAGTCTGAGTATGTGTGGAAAGTTCAAGATCAAGTATTTTTGGACCAAAAACATGTTCAGTAGGTAAAATATTTTTCTGGCTGAAATGACATCATGAGAATTAAATCTCCAACCAACCAGAACACCCTAGCAACCAGCAAGCAACAGCCTAACAACCATCCAGAACACCCTAGAAACAAACCAGAACACCCCAGCAACCATCTGGAAACACCCTAGCAACCACCATTAACACCCCAGCAATCGCCTAGCAACACCCTAGCAACCGCATTGCAACACCATAGCAACCACCCAGAATACCCCAGCAACCCTCTAGCAACACCCTAGCAACCACCCAGAACACCTTCGCAACCACCCAGAATACCCTAGCAACAGCATAGCAACACCATAGCAACCACCCAGAATACCCTAAAAAAAAAACACCTATCAACCACCCAGAACACCGTAGCAACCTCCCAGAACACCCTAGCAACCGGGTGCTGAGATTTGCCGCTTCAAGCTCCACTTCACATTTTCTTCTGGAAATGTGCCATAAATGTGTTCATGGAGGTCAAAATTGACCTATGTATATCTAATATAACATCAGAAGGAGTCTAAAAGTTTATATTGTTTTAAACTTTTTGAGAAATCTTTGACCAGAAATTAGTTCAATATGTCAGATATGGCTTAGGAAGCATCTGTTGGAGTCTATGAGTATGAATGGAAAGTACAAGGCCAAGTACTTTTGGCCCAGAAACATGTTCAGTAGGTCAAATATTTGTCTGGCTGAAATGACATCATGAGATGTAAATCTCTCGGTATTTTTAACCTACAGATCAAGTACCAGTGGGCCATAAAAGTGTTCATGGAGGTCAAAAATTGACCTATGTAATATAACATCAGAATGTTATATTACATAGTCTATGAGTATGTATGGAAAGTTCAAGATCAAGTACTTTTGGGCCAGAAACATGTTAAGTAGGTAAAATATTTTTCTGGCTGAAATGACATCATGAGAAATAAATCTCCAACCAACCAGAACACCCTAGCAACCACCAAGCAACAGCATAGCAACCACCCAGAACACCCTAGAAACAAACCAGAACAACCCAGCAACCACCTAGCAACACCCTAGCAACCATCCAGAACAACCTGGCAACCGCCTAGCAACATTAGCACCTAGCAACCACATAAAAACACCATAGCAACCACCCAGAACACCCTAACAACCACCTAGCAACCACACAGAACACCCTAGCAACCGGGTGGTGAGATTTGCCACTTCAGGCTCCACTTCACATTTTCTTCTGGAAATGTGCCATAAATGTGTTCCTGGTGGTCAAAAATTGATCTATGTATATCTAATATAACATCAGAAGAAGTCTAAAAGTTTACATTGTTTTAAACTTTTTGAGAAACATTTGACCAGAAATGAGTTCAATATGTCAGATATGGACTTCTCTGTGGCTTAGGAAGCATCTGTTGGAGTCTATGAGTATGTTTGGAAAGTTCAAGATCAAGTCCTTTTGGGCCAGAAACATGTTCAGTAGGTCAAATATTTGTCTGGCTGAAATGACATCATGAGATGTAAATCTCTCGGTATATTAACCAACAGATCCAAGTACCTGTGGGCCATAAAAGTGTTCATGGAGGTCAAAAACTGACCTATGTAATATAACATCAGAATGTTATATTACATAGTCTGAGTATGTGTGGAAAGTTCAAGATCAAGTATTTTTGGACCAGAAACATGTTCAGTAGGTAAAATATTTTTCTGGCTGAAATGACATCATGAGAATTAAATCTCCAACCAACCAGAACACCCTAGCAACCAGCAAGCAACAGCCTAGCAACCATCCATAACACCCTAGAAACAAACCAGAACACCCCAGCAACCATCTGGAAACACCCTAGCAACCACCATTAACACCCCAGCAATCGCCTAGCAACACCCTAGCAACCGCATTGCAACACCATAGCAACCACCCAGAATACCCCAGCAACCCTCTAGCAACACCCTAGCAACCACCCAGAACACCTTCGCAACCACCCAGAATACCCTAGCAACAGCATAGCAACACCATAGCAACCAGCCAGAAATAAATCTCCAACCAACCAGAACACCCTAGCAACCACCAAGCAACAGCATAGCAACCACCCAGAACACCCTAGAAACAAACCAGAACAACCCAGCAACCAGACAGAACACCTTCGCAACCACCCAGAATACCCTAGAAACCGCCTAGCAACACCCTAGCAACCACCCAGAACAGCTTCGCAACCACCCAGAATACCCTAGCAACCACATAGCAACACCCTAGAAACCACCCAGAAAACCTTCGCAACCACCCAGAATACCCTAGCAACCGCATAGCAACACCATAGCAACCACCCAGAATACCCAAAATAAAAAACCTACCAACCACCCAGAACACCGTAGCAACCTCCCAGAACACCCTAGCAACCGGGTGCTGAGATTTGCCGCTTCAAGCTCCACTTCACATTTTCTTCAGGAAATGTGCCATAAATGTGTTCATGGAGGTCAAAATTGACCTATGTAAATCTAATATAACATCAGAAGGAGTCTAAAAGTCTATTTTGTTTTAAACTTTTTGAGAAACCTTTGACCAGAAATGAGTTCAATATGTCAGATATGGACTTCTCTATGGCTTAGGAAGCATCTGTTGGAGTCTATGAGTATGAATGGAAAGTACAAGGTCGAGTACTTTTGGGCCAGATATATGTTCAGTAGGTCAAATATATTTCTGGCTGAAATGACATCATGAGAAGCAAAGCTCTCGGTACATTAACCCAAACATCAAATACCCGTGGACCATAAATGTGTTTCTGGAGGTCAAAAATTGACCTATGTATAGCTAATGTAACATCAGGAGTCTATAAGTTTATATTGTTTAAAACCTTTTGAGGATCCTTTGACCAGAAATGAGTTCAATAGGTCAGATATGGACTTCTCTATGGCTTAGGAAGCATCTGTTGGAGTCTTTGAGTATGTTTGGAACGTTCAAGATCAAGTACTTTTGGGCCAGAAACATGTTCAGTAGGTCAAATTTTTGTCTGGCTGAAATGACATCATGAGAAGTAAATCTCTCGGTATAATAACCCACGTACCAAGGACCTGTGGGCCATAAAAGTGTTCCTGGAGGTCAAACATTGACCTATGTAATATAACATCAGAAGGAGTCTATAAGTTTATATCGTTTTAAAGTTTTTGAGGAACCTTTGACCAAAAATTAGTTCAAAAGGTCAGATATGGACTTTTCCATGGCTTAGGAAGCATTTATTGGAGTCTATGAGTATGTATGGAAAGTTCAAGATCAAGTACTTTTGGGCCAGAAATATGTTCAGTAGGTCAAATATCTTTCTGGCTGAAATAACATCATGAGAAGGATCAATTAATTACCCATAGGCTAGAAACATGTTCAGTAGGTCAAAAAGGACCCTATGTATATAACATCAGATTGAGTCTATCAGTTGATATTATTTAAAAACATTTGAGGAAACATAGACCAGAAATTAGTACAATAGGTCAGATATGGACTTCTCTATGGCTTAGAATCAAGTACCCGTGAGCCAGAAATATGTTCACTAGGACAAAAAGGAACCTATCTATAGCTTACAAATCATCAAAAGTCAATAAGTTAATATTTATTAAAAGCTTTGAGGACCCTTTGACTCTTTCGCATGGATTCTACTACTAATTCTTTTGTGAACTGACGAAAAAACATCACTTGAGCGGTCGTGCAATGCAATAACTTACTCGTTCCTTTGTGCAACAGAGGAACGCATGCAATATCTAACTCATTCCGTTGTTCAACGAAAACACATCTAACGTCTAACGTTGTGCATTAAAGAATATGCACGCAATAACTAACATGTTTCTCTGTGAAATGAAAAGAAAACACCTAATATCTAGTTTCATTGGATTGCATAACAATCTAACTTGTTCTTCGTTGCAATGAAAAGGCATAACGTGATGTTTTCTCGTCTGTGCACAAACAATCTAGTTTGTAAAATAGAAATGCATGCGAAAACACATGCATACATTTTCTTTTCATTGCAATGAGGAACAAGTTCGATATTTTATGCATTGCAATAAAACAACACCCGTTGCTTTGTGCAATTAAGAGATGTGGATTGTGCATGAAGAACGTTGTGCATCAAAAATACCATATATGTAATATGCACTTTATTGCATTCAAGAACTAAACCCTTCCTTATGCTTTGACTGGATAACGTGTGTTGTTTCATTGCATTTCTTACATTTTCTATCTTATTTTTCTTTGCAATGAAAAGAAAAGCGTGCTTTTCCATGCTTTTCCATTCTACAACTAATTAATTTCTGTTTTCACGAGAAAACATCAAAAGAGCGATCGCTTTACAATGCACACACTAACTTGTTCCTTTGTGCAACGAAGAGATTTGCAATGCTTGTGCTTTAGGATTGCATTGCACATGCACACGATAACTAACCTCTGTCCAATGAAAAGAAAACACATAAGATGTGTTTCATTGCATTGCATGACATATCTAACTTGTTCCTCGTTATGCGTATGCACGCAATAACTAACCTCTGTGCAGTGAAAAGAAAACACCTAAGATGTGTTTCATCGCATTGCATGACATATCTAACTTGTTCCTCGTTATGCATATGCACGCAATAACTAACCTCTGTGCAGTGAAAAGAAAACACCTAAGTAGTGTTTCAGTGCATTGCATGACAGATCTAACTTGTTTCTCGTTATGCATATGCACGCAATAACTCGCTCTGTGCAGTGAAAAGAAAACACCTAAGATGTGTTTCAGTGCATTGCATGACAGATCTAACTTGTTTCTCGTTATGCATATGCACGCAATAACTCGCTCTGTGCAGTGAAAAGAAAACACCTAAGATGTGTTTCAGTGCATTACATGACATATCTAACTTGTTACTCGTTATGCATATGCACGGAATAACTAACCTCTGTGCAATGAAAAGAAAACACCTAAGATGTGTTTCATTGCATTGCATGACATATCTAACTTGTTCCTCGTTATGCATATGCACGCAATAACCTCTGTGCAATGAAAAAGAAAACAACTAAGATGTGTTTCAATGCATTGCATGACCTATCTAACTTGTTCCTCGTTATGTATGCATGCAATAACTATCCTCTGTGCAATGAAAAGAAAACACCTAAGATGTGTTTCATCGAATTGCATGACCTATCTAACTTGTTCCTCGTTATGCATATGCACGCAATAACTAACCTCTGTGCAGTGAAAAGAAAACACCTAAGATGTGTTTCAGTGCATTGCATGACAGATCTAACTTGTTTCTCGTTATTCATATACACGCAATAACTCGCTCTGTGCAGTGAAAAGAAAACACCTAAGATGTGTTTCAGTGCATTGCATGACAGATCAACTTGTTTCTCGTTATGCATATGCACGCAATAACTCGCTCTGTGCAGTGAAAAGAAAACACCTAAGATGTGTTTCAGTGCATTGCATGACATATCTAACTTGTTTCTCGTTATGCATATGCACGTAATAACTAACCTCTGTGCAATAAAAAGAAAACACCTAAGATGTGTTTCATTGCATTGCATGATAGATATAACTTGTTTCTCGTTATGCATATGCACGCAAAAACCTCTCTGCAGTGAAAAGAAAACACCTAACTTGTTCCTCGTTATGCATATGCACGCTATAACTAACCTCTGTGCAATGAAAAGAAAACACCTAAGATGTGTTTTATCGCACTGCATGTCATATCTAACTTGTTCCTTGTTATGATTATGCACACAATAACTAACCTCTGTGCAATAAAAAGAAAACACCTGAGATGTGTTTCGTCACATTGCATGATAGTTATAACTTGTTTCTCGTTGCAATGAAAAGATATAACGTGATTTTGCATGCATTTCTATTTTACAAACTAATTTATTTGTGCACAGACGAGAAAACAACACATGAGCTTTACAGTGCATAGTATAGCTATTGAACTCATTTCTGATAAAAGGGACCTCAAAAGTTTTTAAACAATATAAGCTTATTAGACACCTTTTGATGATATATAAGCTATACAAAGGTTCCTATTTGACCTACTGAACATAGTTCTGGCCCACGAGTACTAGATCTTAAACTTTCTAAACATGCTCATTGACTCCTTTTGCTGTTACTGAAGCCATACAAGAGTCCTTATTTTACCTAATGAACACATTAGCCATATGAATTGTTTATATCTGACCCATTGAACTCATTTCTGGTCAAAGGGTACTTGATCATTAGGTTACTATACATTGATATGTACTACTTATGATGTTTTATGAGCAGGAAGATATTTGAACATATACTGAACATATATCTGTCCCACTGATATTGAACTTTCTATACATACTAAATAGACTACTTCTTATGCTACTTCTTAGACTACTTCCTAGGCCTAGAGGTTCCTCATTGACCCACAAACATAGTCCTTGCCGACGAGTACTAGGTCTCAAACTTTTTGTATAAATTCTCATAGACTCCTTTTGATGCTTCTTAAGGCATATAGAATGTCCATATCTTAAGTATTTAACTCATGTCTGGTCAACGGGTCCTCAAAAGTTTTTAAACAAGAAAAACTTTTAGACTCCTTCTGATATTACATGAGCTATAGATAGGTTCCTTTTTGACCTACTGAACATAGTTCTGGCCCACGAGTACTTGATCTTGAACATTCTAAATATACTCATTAACTCCTTTTGATGTTACTGAAGCCATACAAGAGTCCTTATTTTAACTACTGAACATATTTCTGGCCAAGGTGTTCTTTGAAAATCAGGATACTATACAGAATGACCTCTTATCGTGTTATTTTAGCCAGACAGATATTTGACCTACAGACTGTATTTCTTGCCCATGTGTACTTGATCTTGAACTTTCTACATACTCATAGACTCCTTTTGATGGTTCCTAGGCCATATAGAATTGTCCACATCTGACCTATTGAAATTATTTCTGAAAAACTTATGGGCTCCTTTTGATGATATATAAATCAATTGCCAAAAACATTATAAAAACTCTATAGTAATTTGGACACTACCAACCACCTAGAAACACCATAGCAACCACCCAGAACACCTTAGCAACACTCTAGCAACCGCCTAGCAACCACCCAGAACACCTTAGCAACACCCTAGCAACCAACCAGACCACCCTAGCAACCACCTAGCAACACCCTAGTGACCACCCAGAAAACCCTAGCAACACCCTAGCAACCACCCGGAATACCCTAACAACCACCTAGCAACCACCCAGAACACTGTAGCAACCACCGGGAACACCCTAGCAACCGGGTGGTGAGATTTGCCACTGCAACCAGCACTTCACATTTTCTTCTGAAAATGTGCCATAAATGTGTTACATAGGTCAAAAATTGACCCATGTATAGCTAATACAACATCAGAAGGACTCTATAAGTTTATATTGTTATGTTAAAAGGGTCCTCAAAAGGTTTCAAACAATATAAACATATTGATTAGTTTATATCATATTACATTATATTACAAAAGAATTTATTAGTTCAGAGCTAAATCATGCCCAAAAACATTACAGAAACTCTTTAGTAACCATATGTGAACACTACCAACCACCTGGTAACACCATAGCAACAACCCAGAATACCATAGTAACGACCTAAAACACCCTAGCAACGACCCAGAAACCAACACCAACAAACAAGAACACCCCAGCAACCACCTAGCAACACCCTAGCAACCATCCAGAACAACCTGGCAACCGCCTAGCAACATTAGCACCTAGCAACCACATAAAAACACCATAGCAACCACCCAGAACACCCTAACAACCACCTAGCAACCACACAGAACACCCTAGCAACCGGGTGGTGAGATTTGCCACTTCAGGCTCCACTTCACATTTTCTTCTGGAAATGTGCCATAAATGTGTCCCTGGTGGTCAAAAATTGATCTATGTATATCTAATATAACATCAGAAGAAGTCTAAAAGTTTACATTGTTTTAAACTTTTTGAGAAACATTTGACCAGAAATGAGTTCAATATGTCAGATATGGACTTCTCTGTGGCTTAGGAAGCATCTGTTGGAGTCTATGAGTATGTTTGGAAAGTTCAAGATCAAGTCCTTTTGGGCCAGAAACATGTTCAGTAGGTCAAATATTTGTCTGGCTGAAATGACATCATGAGATGTAAATCTCTCGGTATATTAACCAACAGATCCAAGTACCTGTGGGCCATAAAAGTGTTCATGGAGGTCAAAAATTGACCTATGTAATATAACATCAGAATGTTATATTACATAGTCTGAGTATGTGTGGAAAGTTCAAGATCAAGTATTTTTGGACCAAAAACATGTTCAGTAGGTAAAATATTTTTCTGGCTGAAATGACATCATGAGAATTAAATCTCCAACCAACCAGAACACCCTAGCAACCAGCAAGCAACAGCCTAACAACCATCCAGAACACCCTAGAAACAAACCAGAACACCCCAGCAACCATCTGGAAACACCCTAGCAACCACCATTAACACCCCAGCAATCGCCTAGCAACACCCTAGCAACCGCATTGCAACACCATAGCAACCACCCAGAATACCCCAGCAACCCTCTAGCAACACCCTAGCAACCACCCAGAACACCTTCGCAACCACCCAGAATACCCTAGCAACAGCATAGCAACACCATAGCAACCACCCAGAATACCCTAAAAAAAAAAACACCTATCAACCACCCAGAACACCGTAGCAACCTCCCAGAACACCCTAGCAACCGGGTGCTGAGATTTGCCGCTTCAAGCTCCACTTCACATTTTCTTCTGGAAATGTGCCATAAATGTGTTCATGGAGGTCAAAATTGACCTATGTATATCTAATATAACATCAGAAGGAGTCTAAAAGTTTATATTGTTTTAAACTTTTTGAGAAATCTTTGACCAGAAATTAGTTCAATATGTCAGATATGGCTTAGGAAGCATCTGTTGGAGTCTATGAGTATGAATGGAAAGTACAAGGCCAAGTACTTTTGGCCCAGAAACATGTTCAGTAGGTCAAATATTTGTCTGGCTGAAATGACATCATGAGATGTAAATCTCTCGGTATTTTTAACCTACAGATCAAGTACCAGTGGGCCATAAAAGTGTTCATGGAGGTCAAAAATTGACCTATGTAATATAACATCAGAATGTTATATTACATAGTCTATGAGTATGTATGGAAAGTTCAAGATCAAGTACTTTTGGGCCAGAAACATGTTAAGTAGGTAAAATATTTTTCTGGCTGAAATGACATCATGAGAAATAAATCTCCAACCAACCAGAACACCCTAGCAACCACCAAGCAACAGCATAGCAACCACCCAGAACACCCTAGAAACAAACCAGAACAACCCAGCAACCACCTAGCAACACCCTAGCAACCATCCAGAACAACCTGGCAACCGCCTAGCAACATTAGCACCTAGCAACCACATAAAAACACCATAGCAACCACCCAGAACACCCTAACAACCACCTAGCAACCACACAGAACACCCTAGCAACCGGGTGGTGAGATTTGCCACTTCAGGCTCCACTTCACATTTTCTTCTGGAAATGTGCCATAAATGTGTCCCTGGTGGTCAAAAATTGATCTATGTATATCTAATATAACATCAGAAGAAGTCTAAAAGTTTACATTGTTTTAAACTTTTTGAGAAACATTTGACCAGAAATGAGTTCAATATGTCAGATATGGACTTCTCTGTGGCTTAGGAAGCATCTGTTGGAGTCTATGAGTATGTTTGGAAAGTTCAAGATCAAGTCCTTTTGGGCCAGAAACATGTTCAGTAGGTCAAATATTTGTCTGGCTGAAATGACATCATGAGATGTAAATCTCTCGGTATATTAACCAACAGATCCAAGTACCTGTGGGCCATAAAAGTGTTCATGGAGGTCAAAAATTGACCTATGTAATATAACATCAGAATGTTATATTACATAGTCTGAGTATGTGTGGAAAGTTCAAGATCAAGTATTTTTGGACCAAAAACATGTTCAGTAGGTAAAATATTTTTCTGGCTGAAATGACATCATGAGAATTAAATCTCCAACCAACCAGAACACCCTAGCAACCAGCAAGCAACAGCCTAACAACCATCCAGAACACCCTAGAAACAAACCAGAACACCCCAGCAACCATCTGGAAACACCCTAGCAACCACCATTAACACCCCAGCAATCGCCTAGCAACACCCTAGCAACCGCATTGCAACACCATAGCAACCACCCAGAATACCCCAGCAACCCTCTAGCAACACCCTAGCAACCACCCAGAACACCTTCGCAACCACCCAGAATACCCTAGCAACAGCATAGCAACACCATAGCAACCACCCAGAATACCCTAAAAAAAAAAACACCTATCAACCACCCAGAACACCGTAGCAACCTCCCAGAACACCCTAGCAACCGGGTGCTGAGATTTGCCGCTTCAAGCTCCACTTCACATTTTCTTCTGGAAATGTGCCATAAATGTGTTCATGGAGGTCAAAATTGACCTATGTATATCTAATATAACATCAGAAGGAGTCTAAAAGTTTATATTGTTTTAAACTTTTGAGAAATCTTTGACCAGAAATTAGTTCAATATGTCAGATATGGCTTAGGAAGCATCTGTTGGAGTCTATGAGTATGAATGGAAAGTACAAGGCCAAGTACTTTTGGCCCAGAAACATGTTCAGTAGGTCAAATATTTGTCTGGCTGAAATGACATCATGAGATGTAAATCTCTCGGTATTTTTAACCTACAGATCAAGTACCAGTGGGCCATAAAAGTGTTCATGGAGGTCAAAAATTGACCTATGTAATATAACATCAGAATGTTATATTACATAGTCTATGAGTATGTATGGAAAGTTCAAGATCAAGTACTTTTGGGCCAGAAACATGTTAAGTAGGTAAAATATTTTTCTGGCTGAAATGACATCATGAGAAATAAATCTCCAACCAACCAGAACACCCTAGCAACCACCAAGCAACAGCATAGCAACCACCCAGAACACCCTAGAAACAAACCAGAACAACCCAGCAACCACCTAGCAACACCCTAGCAACCATCCAGAACAACCTGGCAACCGCCTAGCAACATTAGCACCTAGCAACCACATAAAAACACCATAGCAACCACCCAGAACACCCTAACAACCACCTAGCAACCACACAGAACACCCTAGCAACCGGGTGGTGAGATTTGCCACTTCAGGCTCCACTTCACATTTTCTTCTGGAAATGTGCCATAAATGTGTTCCTGGTGGTCAAAAATTGATCTATGTATATCTAATATAACATCAGAAGAAGTCTAAAAGTTTACATTGTTTTAAACTTTTTGAGAAACATTTGACCAGAAATGAGTTCAATATGTCAGATATGGACTTCTCTGTGGCTTAGGAAGCATCTGTTGGAGTCTATGAGTATGTTTGGAAAGTTCAAGATCAAGTCCTTTTGGGCCAGAAACATGTTCAGTAGGTCAAATATTTGTCTGGCTGAAATGACATCATGAGATGTAAATCTCTCGGTATATTAACCAACAGATCCAAGTACCTGTGGGCCATAAAAGTGTTCTTGGAGGTCAAAAATTGACCTATGTAATATAACATCAGAATGTTAT
This sequence comes from Pimephales promelas, assembly GCF_988280905.1. Classification (NCBI taxonomy): domain Eukaryota; kingdom Metazoa; phylum Chordata; class Actinopteri; order Cypriniformes; family Leuciscidae; genus Pimephales; species Pimephales promelas. The sequence continues at coordinate 8,850,123 of NC_142790.1, forward strand.
ATTACATAGTCTGAGTATGTGTGGAAAGTTCAAGATCAAGTATTTTTGGACCAGAAACATGTTCAGTAGGTAAAATATTTTTCTGGCTGAAATGACATCATGAGAATTAAATCTCCAACCAACCAGAACACCCTAGCAACCAGCAAGCAACAGCCTAGCAACCATCCATAACACCCTAGAAACAAACCAGAACACCCCAGCAACCATCTGGAAACACCCTAGCAACCACCATTAACACCCCAGCAATCGCCTAGCAACACCCTAGCAACCGCATTGCAACACCATAGCAACCACCCAGAATACCCCAGCAACCCTCTAGCAACACCCTAGCAACCACCCAGAACACCTTCGCAACCACCCAGAATACCCTAGCAACAGCATAGCAACACCATAGCAACCACCCAGAATACCCTAAAAAAAACACCTATCAACCACCCAGAACACCGTAGCAACCTCCCAGAACACCCTAGCAACCGGGTGCTGAGATTTGCCGCTTCAAGCTCCACTTCACATTTTCTTCTGGAAATGTGCCATAAATGTGTTCATGGAGGTCAAAATTGACCTATGTATATCTAATATAACATCAGAAGGAGTCTAAAAGTTTATATTGTTTTAAACTTTTTGAGAAATCTTTGACCAGAAATTAGTTCAATATGTCAGATATGGCTTAGGAAGCATCTGTTGGAGTCTATGAGTATGAATGGAAAGTACAAGGTCAAGTACTTTTGGCCCAGAAACATGTTCAGTAGGTCAAATATTTGTCTGGCTGAAATGACATCATGAGATGTAAATCTCTCGGTATATTAACCTACAGATCAAGTACCAGTGGGCCATAAAAGTGTTCATGGAGGTCAAAAATTGACCTATGTAATATAACATCAGAATGTTATATTACATAGTCTATGAGTATGTATGGAAAGTTCAAGATCAAGTACTTTTGGGCCAGAAACATGTTAAGTAGGTAAAATATTTTTCTGGCTGAAATGACATCATGAGAAATAAATCTCCAACCAACCAGAACACCCTAGCAACCACCAAGCAACAGCATAGCAACCACCCAGAACACCCTAGAAACAAACCAGAACAACCCAAGCAACCACCTAGCAACACCCTAGCAACCATCCAGAACAACCTGGCAACCACCTAGCAACCACACAGAACACCCTAGCAACCGGGTGGTGAGATTTGCCACTTCAGGCTCCACTTCACATTTTCTTCTGGAAATGTGCCATAAATGTGTTCCTGGTGGTCAAAAATTGATCTATGTATATCTAATATAACATCAGAAGAAGTCTAAAAGTTTACATTGTTTTAAACTTTTTGAGAAACATTTGACCAGAAATGAGTTCAATATGTCAGATATGGACTTCTCTGTGGCTTAGGAAGCATCTGTTGGAGTCTATGAGTATGTTTGGAAAGTTCAAGATCAAGTCCTTTTGGGCCAGAAACATGTTCAGTAGGTCAAATATTTGTCTGGCTGAAATGACATCATGAGATGTAAATCTCTCGGTATATTAACCAACAGATCCAAGTACCTGTGGGCCATAAAAGTGTTCATGGAGGTCAAAAACTGACCTATGTAATATAACATCAGAATGTTATATTACATAGTCTGAGTATGTGTGGAAAGTTCAAGATCAAGTATTTTTGGACCAGAAACATGTTCAGTAGGTAAAATATTTTTCTGGCTGAAATGACATCATGAGAATTAAATCTCCAACCAACCAGAACACCCTAGCAACCAGCAAGCAACAGCCTAGCAACCATCCATAACACCCTAGAAACAAACCAGAACACCCCAGCAACCATCTGGAAACACCCTAGCAACCACCATTAACACCCCAGCAATCGCCTAGCAACACCCTAGCAACCGCATTGCAACACCATAGCAACCACCCAGAATACCCCAGCAACCCTCTAGCAACACCCTAGCAACCACCCAGAACACCTTCGCAACCACCCAGAATACCCTAGCAACAGCATAGCAACACCATAGCAACCACCCAGAAATAAATCTCCAACCAACCAGAACACCCTAGCAACCACCAAGCAACAGCATAGCAACCACCCAGAACACCCTAGAAACAAACCAGAACAACCCAGCAACCAGACAGAACACCTTCGCAACCACCCAGAATACCCTAGAAACCGCCTAGCAACACCCTAGCAACCACCCAGAACAGCTTCGCAACCACCCAGAATACCCTAGCAACCACATAGCAACACCCTAGAAACCACCCAGAAAACCTTCGCAACCACCCAGAATACCCTAGCAACCGCATAGCAACACCATAGCAACCACCCAGAATACCCAAAATAAAAAACCTACCAACCACCCAGAACACCGTAGCAACCTCCCAGAACACCCTAGCAACCGGGTGCTGAGATTTGCCGCTTCAAGCTCCACTTCACATTTTCTTCAGGAAATGTGCCATAAATGTGTTCATGGAGGTCAAAATTGACCTATGTAAATCTAATATAACATCAGAAGGAGTCTAAAAGTCTATTTTGTTTTAAACTTTTTGAGAAACCTTTGACCAGAAATGAGTTCAATATGTCAGATATGGACTTCTCTATGGCTTAGGAAGCATCTGTTGGAGTCTATGAGTATGAATGGAAAGTACAAGGTCGAGTACTTTTGGGCCAGATATATGTTCAGTAGGTCAAATATATTTCTGGCTGAAATGACATCATGAGAAGCAAAGCTCTCGGTACATTAACCCAAACATCAAATACCCGTGGACCATAAATGTGTTTCTGGAGGTCAAAAATTGACCTATGTATAGCTAATGTAACATCAGGAGTCTATAAGTTTATATTGTTTAAAACCTTTTGAGGATCCTTTGACCAGAAATGAGTTCAATAGGTCAGATATGGACTTCTCTATGGCTTAGGAAGCATCTGTTGGAGTCTTTGAGTATGTTTGGAACGTTCAAGATCAAGTACTTTTGGGCCAGAAACATGTTCAGTAGGTCAAATTTTTGTCTGGCTGAAATGACATCATGAGAAGTAAATCTCTCGGTATAATAACCCACGTACCAAGGACCTGTGGGCCATAAAAGTGTTCCTGGAGGTCAAACATTGACCTATGTAATATAACATCAGAAGGAGTCTATAAGTTTATATCGTTTTAAAGTTTTTGAGGAACCTTTGACCAAAAATTAGTTCAAAAGGTCAGATATGGACTTTTCCATGGCTTAGGAAGCATTTATTGGAGTCTATGAGTATGTATGGAAAGTTCAAGATCAAGTACTTTTGGGCCAGAAATATGTTCAGTAGGTCAAATATCTTTCTGGCTGAAATAACATCATGAGAAGGATCAATTAATTACCCATAGGCTAGAAACATGTTCAGTAGGTCAAAAAGGACCCTATGTATATAACATCAGATTGAGTCTATCAGTTGATATTATTTAAAAACATTTGAGGAAACATAGACCAGAAATTAGTACAATAGGTCAGATATGGACTTCTCTATGGCTTAGAATCAAGTACCCGTGAGCCAGAAATATGTTCACTAGGACAAAAAGGAACCTATCTATAGCTTACAAATCATCAAAAGTTAATATTTATTAAAAGCTTTGAGGACCCTTTGACTCTTTCGCATGGATTCTACTACTAATTCTTTTGTGAACTGACGAAAAAACATCACTTGAGCGGTCGTGCAATGCAATAACTTACTCGTTCCTTTGTGCAACAGAGGAACGCATGCAATATCTAACTCATTCCGTTGTTCAACGAAAACACATCTAACGTCTAACGTTGTGCATTAAAGAATATGCACGCAATAACTAACATGTTTCTCTGTGAAATGAAAAGAAAACACCTAATATCTAGTTTCATTGGATTGCATAACAATCTAACTTGTTCTTCGTTGCAATGAAAAGGCATAACGTGATGTTTTCTCGTCTGTGCACAAACAATCTAGTTTGTAAAATAGAAATGCATGCGAAAACACATGCATACATTTTCTTTTCATTGCAATGAGGAACAAGTTCGATATTTTATGCATTGCAATAAAACAACACCCGTTGCTTTGTGCAATGAAGAGATGTGGATTGTGCATGAAGAACGTTGTGCATCAAAAATACCATATATGTAATATGCACTTTATTGCATTCAAGAACTAAACCCTTCCTTATGCTTTGACTGGATAACGTGTGTTGTTTCATTGCATTTCTTACATTTTCTATCTTATTTTTCTTTGCAATGAAAAGAAAAGCGTGCTTTTCCATGCTTTTCCATTCTACAACTAATTAATTTCTGTTTTCACGAGAAAACATCAAAAGAGCGATCGCTTTACAATGCACACACTAACTTGTTCCTTTGTGCAACGAAGAGATTTGCAATGCTTGTGCTTTAGGATTGCATTGCACATGCACACGATAACTAACCTCTGTCCAATGAAAAGAAAACACATAAGATGTGTTTCATTGCATTGCATGACATATCTAACTTGTTCCTCGTTATGCGTATGCACGCAATAACTAACCTCTGTGCAGTGAAAAGAAAACACCTAAGATGTGTTTCATCGCATTGCATGACATATCTAACTTGTTCCTCGTTATGCATATGCACGCAATAACTAACCTCTGTGCAGTGAAAAGAAAACACCTAAGTAGTGTTTCAGTGCATTGCATGACAGATCTAACTTGTTTCTCGTTATGCATATGCACGCAATAACTCGCTCTGTGCAGTGAAAAGAAAACACCTAAGATGTGTTTCAGTGCATTGCATGACAGATCTAACTTGTTTCTCGTTATGCATATGCACGCAATAACTCGCTCTGTGCAGTGAAAAGAAAACACCTAAGATGTGTTTCAGTGCATTACATGACATATCTAACTTGTTACTCGTTATGCATATGCACGGAATAACTAACCTCTGTGCAATGAAAAGAAAACACCTAAGATGTGTTTCATTGCATTGCATGACATATCTAACTTGTTCCTCGTTATGCATATGCACGCAATAACCTCTGTGCAATGAAAAAGAAAACAACTAAGATGTGTTTCAATGCATTGCATGACCTATCTAACTTGTTCCTCGTTATGTATGCATGCAATAACTATCCTCTGTGCAATGAAAAGAAAACACCTAAGATGTGTTTCATCGAATTGCATGACCTATCTAACTTGTTCCTCGTTATGCATATGCACGCAATAACTAACCTCTGTGCAGTGAAAAGAAAACACCTAAGATGTGTTTCAGTGCATTGCATGACAGATCTAACTTGTTTCTCGTTATTCATATACACGCAATAACTCGCTCTGTGCAGTGAAAAGAAAACACCTAAGATGTGTTTCAGTGCATTGCATGACAGATCAACTTGTTTCTCGTTATGCATATGCACGCAATAACTCGCTCTGTGCAGTGAAAAGAAAACACCTAAGATGTGTTTCAGTGCATTGCATGACATATCTAACTTGTTTCTCGTTATGCATATGCACGTAATAACTAACCTCTGTGCAATAAAAAGAAAACACCTAAGATGTGTTTCATTGCATTGCATGATAGATATAACTTGTTTCTCGTTATGCATATGCACGCAAAAACCTCTCTGCAGTGAAAAGAAAACACCTAACTTGTTCCTCGTTATGCATATGCACGCTATAACTAACCTCTGTGCAATGAAAAGAAAACACCTAAGATGTGTTTTATCGCACTGCATGACATATCTAACTTGTTCCTTGTTATGATTATGCACACAATAACTAACCTCTGTGCAATAAAAAGAAAACACCTGAGATGTGTTTCGTCACATTGCATGATAGTTATAACTTGTTTCTCGTTGCAATGAAAAGATATAACGTGATTTTGCATGCATTTCTATTTTACAAACTAATTTATTTGTGCACAGACGAGAAAACAACACATGAGCTTTACAGTGCATAGTATAGCTATTGAACTCATTTCTGATAAAAGGGACCTCAAAAGTTTTTAAACAATATAAGCTTATTAGACACCTTTTGATGATATATAAGCTATACAAAGGTTCCTATTTGACCTACTGAACATAGTTCTGGCCCACGAGTACTAGAACTTAAACTTTCTAAACATGCTCATTGACTCCTTTTGCTGTTACTGAAGCCATACAAGAGTCCTTATTTTACCTAATGAACACATTAGCCATATGAATTGTTTATATCTGACCCATTGAACTCATTTCTGGTCAAAGGGTACTTGATCATTAGGTTACTATACATTGATATGTACTACTTATGATGTTTTATGAGCAGGAAGATATTTGAACATATACTGAACATATATCTGTCCCACTGATATTGAACTTTCTATACATACTAAATAGACTACTTCTTATGCTACTTCTTAGACTACTTCCTAGGCCTAGAGGTTCCTCATTGACCCACAAACATAGTCCTTGCCGACGAGTACTAGGTCTCAAACTTTTTGTATAAATTCTCATAGACTCCTTTTGATGCTTCTTAAGGCATATAGAATGTCCATATCTTAAGTATTTAACTCATGTCTGGTCAACGGGTCCTCAAAAGTTTTTAAACAAGAAAAACTTTTAGACTCCTTCTGATATTACATGAGCTATAGATAGGTTCCTTTTTGACCTACTGAACATAGTTCTGGCCCACGAGTACTTGATCTTGAACATTCTAAATATACTCATTAACTCCTTTTGATGTTACTGAAGCCATACAAGAGTCCTTATTTTAAGTACTGAACATATTTCTGGCTAAGGTGTTCTTTGAAAATCAGGATACTATACAGAATGACCTCTTATCGTGTTATTTTAGCCAGACAGATATTTGACCTACAGACTGTATTTCTTGCCCATGTGTACTTGATCTTGAACTTTCTACATACTCATAGACTCCTTTTGATGGTTCCTAGGCCATATAGAATTGTCCACATCTGACCTATTGAAATTATTTCTGAAAAACTTATGGGCTCCTTTTGATGATATATAAATCAATTGCCAAAAACATTATAAAAACTCTATAGTAATTTGGACACTACCAACCACCAGGTATAGCAACCACCCAGAACACCTTAGCAACACTCTAGCAACCGCCTAGCAACCACCCAGAACACCTTAGCAACACCCTAGCAACCAACCAGACCACCCTAGCAACCACCTAGCAACACCCTAGTGACCACCCAGAAAACCCTAGCAACACCCTAGCAACCACCCGGAATACCCTAACAACCACCTAGCAACCACCCAGAACACTGTAGCAACCACCGGGAACACCCTAGCAACCGGGTGGTGAGATTTGCCACTGCAACCAGCACTTCACATTTTCTTCTGAAAATGTGCCATAAATGTGTTACATAGGTCAAAAATTGACCCATGTATAGCTAATACAACATCAGAAGGACTCTATAAGTTTATATTGTTATGTTAAAAGGGTCCTCAAAAGGTTTCAAACAATATAAACATATTGATTAGTTTATATCATATTACATTATATTACAAAAGAATTTATTAGTTCAGAGCTAAATCATGCCCAAAAACATTACAGAAACTCTTTAGTAACCATATGTGAACACTACCAACCACCTGGTAACACCATAGCAACAACCCAGAATACCATAGTAACGACCTAAAACACCCTAGCAACGACCCAGAAACCAACACCAACAAACAAGAACACCCCAGCAACCACCTAGCAACACCCTAGCAACCATCCAGAACAACCTGGCAACCGCCTAGCAACATTAGCACCTAGCAACCACATAAAAACACCATAGCAACCACCCAGAACACCCTAACAACCACCTAGCAACCACACAGAACACCCTAGCAACCGGGTGGTGAGATTTGCCACTTCAGGCTCCACTTCACATTTTCTTCTGGAAATGTGCCATAAATGTGTCCCTGGTGGTCAAAAATTGATCTATGTATATCTAATATAACATCAGAAGAAGTCTAAAAGTTTACATTGTTTTAAACTTTTTGAGAAACATTTGACCAGAAATGAGTTCAATATGTCAGATATGGACTTCTCTGTGGCTTAGGAAGCATCTGTTGGAGTCTATGAGTATGTTTGGAAAGTTCAAGATCAAGTCCTTTTGGGCCAGAAACATGTTCAGTAGGTCAAATATTTGTCTGGCTGAAATGACATCATGAGATGTAAATCTCTCGGTATATTAACCAACAGATCCAAGTACCTGTGGGCCATAAAAGTGTTCATGGAGGTCAAAAATTGACCTATGTAATATAACATCAGAATGTTATATTACATAGTCTGAGCATGTGTGGAAAGTTCAAGATCAAGTATTTTTGGACCAAAAACATGTTCAGTAGGTAAAATATTTTTCTGGCTGAAATGACATCATGAGAATTAAATCTCCAACCAACCAGAACACCCTAGCAACCAGCAAGCAACAGCCTAACAACCATCCAGAACACCCTAGAAACAAACCAGAACACCCCAGCAACCATCTGGAAACACCCTAGCAACCACCATTAACACCCCAGCAATCGCCTAGCAACACCCTAGCAACCGCATTGCAACACCATAGCAACCACCCAGAATACCCCAGCAACCCTCTAGCAACACCCTAGCAACCACCCAGAACACCTTCGCAACCACCCAGAATACCCTAGCAACAGCATAGCAACACCATAGCAACCACCCAGAATACCCTAAAAAAAAAAACACCTATCAACCACCCAGAACACCGTAGCAACCTCCCAGAACACCCTAGCAACCGGGTGCTGAGATTTGCCGCTTCAAGCTCCACTTCACATTTTCTTCTGGAAATGTGCCATAAATGTGTTCATGGAGGTCAAAATTGACCTATGTATATCTAATATAACATCAGAAGGAGTCTAAAAGTTTATATTGTTTTAAACTTTTTGAGAAATCTTTGACCAGAAATTAGTTCAATATGTCAGATATGGCTTAGGAAGCATCTGTTGGAGTCTATGAGTATGAATGGAAAGTACAAGGCCAAGTACTTTTGGCCCAGAAACATGTTCAGTAGGTCAAATATTTGTCTGGCTGAAATGACATCATGAGATGTAAATCTCTCGGTATTTTTAACCTACAGATCAAGTACCAGTGGGCCATAAAAGTGTTCATGGAGGTCAAAAATTGACCTATGTAATATAACATCAGAATGTTATATTACATAGTCTATGAGTATGTATGGAAAGTTCAAGATCAAGTACTTTTGGGCCAGAAACATGTTAAGTAGGTAAAATATTTTTCTGGCTGAAATGACATCATGAGAAATAAATCTCCAACCAACCAGAACACCCTAGCAACCACCAAGCAACAGCATAGCAACCACCCAGAACACCCTAGAAACAAACCAGAACAACCCAGCAACCACCTAGCAACACCCTAGCAACCATCCAGAACAACCTGGCAACCGCCTAGCAACATTAGCACCTAGCAACCACATAAAAACACCATAGCAACCACCCAGAACACCCTAACAACCACCTAGCAACCACACAGAACACCCTAGCAACCGGGTGGTGAGATTTGCCACTTCAGGCTCCACTTCACATTTTCTTCTGGAAATGTGCCATAAATGTGTTCCTGGTGGTCAAAAATTGATCTATGTATATCTAATATAACATCAGAAGAAGTCTAAAAGTTTACATTGTTTTAAACTTTTTGAGAAACATTTGACCATAAATGAGTTCAATATGTCAGATATGGACTTCTCTGTGGCTTAGGAAGCATCTGTTGGAGTCTATGAGTATGTTTGGAAAGTTCAAGATCAAGTCCTTTTGGGCCAGAAACATGTTCAGTAGGTCAAATATTTGTCTGGCTGAAATGACATCATGAGATGTAAATCTCTCGGTATATTAACCAACAGATCCAAGTACCTGTGGGCCATAAAAGTGTTCTTGGAGGTCAAAAATTGACCTATGTAATATAACATCAGAATGTTATATTACATAGTCTGAGTATGTGTGGAAAGTTCAAGATCAAGTATTTTTGGACCAGAAACATGTTCAGTAGGTAAAATATTTTTCTGGCTGAAATGACATCATGAGAATTAAATCTCCAACCAACCAGAACACCCTAGCAACCAGCAAGCAACAGCCTAGCAACCATCCATAACACCCTAGAAACAAACCAGAACACCCCAGCAACCATCTGGAAACACCCTAGCAACCACCATTAACACCCCAGCAATCGCCTAGCAACACCCTAGCAACCGCATTGCAACACCATAGCAACCACCCAGAATACCCCAGCAACCCTCTAGCAACACCCTAGCAACCACCCAGAACACCTTCGCAACCACCCAGAATACCCTAGCAACAGCATAGCAACACCATAGCAACCACCCAGAATACCCTAAAAAAAACACCTATCAACCACCCAGAACACCGTAGCAACCTCCCAGAACACCCTAGCAACCGGGTGCTGAGATTTGCCGCTTCAAGCTCCACTTCACATTTTCTTCTGGAAATGTGCCATAAATGTGTTCATGGAGGTCAAAATTGACCTATGTATATCTAATATAACATCAGAAGGAGTCTAAAAGTTTATATTGTTTTAAACTTTTTGAGAAATCTTTGACCAGAAATTAGTTCAATATGTCAGATATGGCTTAGGAAGCATCTGTTGGAGTCTATGAGTATGAATGGAAAGTACAAGGTCAAGTACTTTTGGCCCAGAAACATGTTCAGTAGGTCAAATATTTGTCTGGCTGAAATGACATCATGAGATGTAAATCTCTCGGTATATTAACCTACAGATCAAGTACCAGTGGGCCATAAAAGTGTTCATGGAGGTCAAAAATTGACCTATGTAATATAACATCAGAATGTTATATTACATAGTCTATGAGTATGTATGGAAAGTTCAAGATCAAGTACTTTTGGGCCAGAAACATGTTAAGTAGGTAAAATATTTTTCTGGCTGAAATGACATCATGAGAAATAAATCTCCAACCAACCAGAACACCCTAGCAACCACCAAGCAACAGCATAGCAACCACCCAGAACACCCTAGAAACAAACCAGAACAACCCAAGCAACCACCTAGCAACACCCTAGCAACCATCCAGAACAACCTGGCAACCACCTAGCAACCACACAGAACACCCTAGCAACCGGGTGGTGAGATTTGCCACTTCAGGCTCCACTTCACATTTTCTTCTGGAAATGTGCCATAAATGTGTTCCTGGTGGTCAAAAATTGATCTATGTATATCTAATATAACATCAGAAGAAGTCTAAAAGTTTACATTGTTTTAAACTTTTTGAGAAACATTTGACCAGAAATGAGTTCAATATGTCAGATATGGACTTCTCTGTGGCTTAGGAAGCATCTGTTGGAGTCTATGAGTATGTTTGGAAAGTTCAAGATCAAGTCCTTTTGGGCCAGAAACATGTTCAGTAGGTCAAATATTTGTCTGGCTGAAATGACATCATGAGATGTAAATCTCTCGGTATATTAACCAACAGATCCAAGTACCTGTGGGCCATAAAAGTGTTCATGGAGGTCAAAAACTGACCTATGTAATATAACATCAGAATGTTATATTACATAGTCTGAGTATGTGTGGAAAGTTCAAGATCAAGTATTTTTGGACCAGAAACATGTTCAGTAGGTAAAATATTTTTCTGGCTGAAATGACATCATGAGAATTAAATCTCCAACCAACCAGAACACCCTAGCAACCAGCAAGCAACAGCCTAGCAACCATCCATAACACCCTAGAAACAAACCAGAACACCCCAGCAACCATCTGGAAACACCCTAGCAACCACCATTAACACCCCAGCAATCGCCTAGCAACACCCTAGCAACCGCATTGCAACACCATAGCAACCACCCAGAATACCCCAGCAACCCTCTAGCAACACCCTAGCAACCACCCAGAACACCTTCGCAACCACCCAGAATACCCTAGCAACAGCATAGCAACACCATAGCAACCACCCAGAAATAAATCTCCAACCAACCAGAACACCCTAGCAACCACCAAGCAACAGCATAGCAACCACCCAGAACACCCTAGAAACAAACCAGAACAACCCAGCAACCAGACAGAACACCTTCGCAACCACCCAGAATACCCTAGAAACCGCCTAGCAACACCCTAGCAACCACCCAGAACAGCTTCGCAACCACCCAGAATACCCTAGCAACCACATAGCAACACCCTAGAAACCACCCAGAAAACCTTCGCAACCACCCAGAATACCCTAGCAACCGCATAGCAACACCATAGCAACCACCCAGAATACCCAAAATAAAAAACCTACCAACCACCCAGAACACCGTAGCAACCTCCCAGAACACCCTAGCAACCGGGTGCTGAGATTTGCCGCTTCAAGCTCCACTTCACATTTTCTTCAGGAAATGTGCCATAAATGTGTTCATGGAGGTCAAAATTGACCTATGTAAATCTAATATAACATCAGAAGGAGTCTAAAAGTCTATTTTGTTTTAAACTTTTTGAGAAACCTTTGACCAGAAATGAGTTCAATATGTCAGATATGGACTTCTCTATGGCTTAGGAAGCATCTGTTGGAGTCTATGAGTATGAATGGAAAGTACAAGGTCGAGTACTTTTGGGCCAGATATATGTTCAGTAGGTCAAATATATTTCTGGCTGAAATGACATCATGAGAAGCAAAGCTCTCGGTACATTAACCCAAACATCAAATACCCGTGGACCATAAATGTGTTTCTGGAGGTCAAAAATTGACCTATGTATAGCTAATGTAACATCAGGAGTCTATAAGTTTATATTGTTTAAAACCTTTTGAGGATCCTTTGACCAGAAATGAGTTCAATAGGTCAGATATGGACTTCTCTATGGCTTAGGAAGCATCTGTTGGAGTCTTTGAGTATGTTTGGAACGTTCAAGATCAAGTACTTTTGGGCCAGAAACATGTTCAGTAGGTCAAATTTTTGTCTGGCTGAAATGACATCATGAGAAGTAAATCTCTCGGTATAATAACCCACGTACCAAGGACCTGTGGGCCATAAAAGTGTTCCTGGAGGTCAAACATTGACCTATGTAATATAACATCAGAAGGAGTCTATAAGTTTATATCGTTTTAAAGTTTTTGAGGAACCTTTGACCAAAAATTAGTTCAAAAGGTCAGATATGGACTTTTCCATGGCTTAGGAAGCATTTATTGGAGTCTATGAGTATGTATGGAAAGTTCAAGATCAAGTACTTTTGGGCCAGAAATATGTTCAGTAGGTCAAATATCTTTCTGGCTGAAATAACATCATGAGAAGGATCAATTAATTACCCATAGGCTAGAAACATGTTCAGTAGGTCAAAAAGGACCCTATGTATATAACATCAGATTGAGTCTATCAGTTGATATTATTTAAAAACATTTGAGGAAACATAGACCAGAAATTAGTACAATAGGTCAGATATGGACTTCTCTATGGCTTAGAATCAAGTACCCGTGAGCCAGAAATATGTTCACTAGGACAAAAAGGAACCTATCTATAGCTTACAAATCATCAAAAGTTAATATTTATTAAAAGCTTTGAGGACCCTTTGACTCTTTCGCATGGATTCTACTACTAATTCTTTTGTGAACTGACGAAAAAACATCACTTGAGCGGTCGTGCAATGCAATAACTTACTCGTTCCTTTGTGCAACAGAGGAACGCATGCAATATCTAACTCATTCCGTTGTTCAACGAAAACACATCTAACGTCTAACGTTGTGCATTAAAGAATATGCACGCAATAACTAACATGTTTCTCTGTGAAATGAAAAGAAAACACCTAATATCTAGTTTCATTGGATTGCATAACAATCTAACTTGTTCTTCGTTGCAATGAAAAGGCATAACGTGATGTTTTCTCGTCTGTGCACAAACAATCTAGTTTGTAAAATAGAAATGCATGCGAAAACACATGCATACATTTTCTTTTCATTGCAATGAGGAACAAGTTCGATATTTTATGCATTGCAATAAAACAACACCCGTTGCTTTGTGCAATGAAGAGATGTGGATTGTGCATGAAGAACGTTGTGCATCAAAAATACCATATATGTAATATGCACTTTATTGCATTCAAGAACTAAACCCTTCCTTATGCTTTGACTGGATAACGTGTGTTGTTTCATTGCATTTCTTACATTTTCTATCTTATTTTTCTTTGCAATGAAAAGAAAAGCGTGCTTTTCCATGCTTTTCCATTCTACAACTAATTAATTTCTGTTTTCACGAGAAAACATCAAAAGAGCGATCGCTTTACAATGCACACACTAACTTGTTCCTTTGTGCAACGAAGAGATTTGCAATGCTTGTGCTTTAGGATTGCATTGCACATGCACACGATAACTAACCTCTGTCCAATGAAAAGAAAACACATAAGATGTGTTTCATTGCATTGCATGACATATCTAACTTGTTCCTCGTTATGCGTATGCACGCAATAACTAACCTCTGTGCAGTGAAAAGAAAACACCTAAGATGTGTTTCATCGCATTGCATGACATATCTAACTTGTTCCTCGTTATGCATATGCACGCAATAACTAACCTCTGTGCAGTGAAAAGAAAACACCTAAGTAGTGTTTCAGTGCATTGCATGACAGATCTAACTTGTTTCTCGTTATGCATATGCACGCAATAACTCGCTCTGTGCAGTGAAAAGAAAACACCTAAGATGTGTTTCAGTGCATTGCATGACAGATCTAACTTGTTTCTCGTTATGCATATGCACGCAATAACTCGCTCTGTGCAGTGAAAAGAAAACACCTAAGATGTGTTTCAGTGCATTACATGACATATCTAACTTGTTACTCGTTATGCATATGCACGGAATAACTAACCTCTGTGCAATGAAAAGAAAACACCTAAGATGTGTTTCATTGCATTGCATGACATATCTAACTTGTTCCTCGTTATGCATATGCACGCAATAACCTCTGTGCAATGAAAAAGAAAACAACTAAGATGTGTTTCAATGCATTGCATGACCTATCTAACTTGTTCCTCGTTATGTATGCATGCAATAACTATCCTCTGTGCAATGAAAAGAAAACACCTAAGATGTGTTTCATCGAATTGCATGACCTATCTAACTTGTTCCTCGTTATGCATATGCACGCAATAACTAACCTCTGTGCAGTGAAAAGAAAACACCTAAGATGTGTTTCAGTGCATTGCATGACAGATCTAACTTGTTTCTCGTTATTCATATACACGCAATAACTCGCTCTGTGCAGTGAAAAGAAAACACCTAAGATGTGTTTCAGTGCATTGCATGACAGATCAACTTGTTTCTCGTTATGCATATGCACGCAATAACTCGCTCTGTGCAGTGAAAAGAAAACACCTAAGATGTGTTTCAGTGCATTGCATGACATATCTAACTTGTTTCTCGTTATGCATATGCACGTAATAACTAACCTCTGTGCAATAAAAAGAAAACACCTAAGATGTGTTTCATTGCATTGCATGATAGATATAACTTGTTTCTCGTTATGCATATGCACGCAAAAACCTCTCTGCAGTGAAAAGAAAACACCTAACTTGTTCCTCGTTATGCATATGCACGCTATAACTAACCTCTGTGCAATGAAAAGAAAACACCTAAGATGTGTTTTATCGCACTGCATGACATATCTAACTTGTTCCTTGTTATGATTATGCACACAATAACTAACCTCTGTGCAATAAAAAGAAAACACCTGAGATGTGTTTCGTCACATTGCATGATAGTTATAACTTGTTTCTCGTTGCAATGAAAAGATATAACGTGATTTTGCATGCATTTCTATTTTACAAACTAATTTATTTGTGCACAGACGAGAAAACAACACATGAGCTTTACAGTGCATAGTATAGCTATTGAACTCATTTCTGATAAAAGGGACCTCAAAAGTTTTTAAACAATATAAGCTTATTAGACACCTTTTGATGATATATAAGCTATACAAAGGTTCCTATTTGACCTACTGAACATAGTTCTGGCCCACGAGTACTAGAACTTAAACTTTCTAAACATGCTCATTGACTCCTTTTGCTGTTACTGAAGCCATACAAGAGTCCTTATTTTACCTAATGAACACATTAGCCATATGAATTGTTTATATCTGACCCATTGAACTCATTTCTGGTCAAAGGGTACTTGATCATTAGGTTACTATACATTGATATGTACTACTTATGATGTTTTATGAGCAGGAAGATATTTGAACATATACTGAACATATATCTGTCCCACTGATATTGAACTTTCTATACATACTAAATAGACTACTTCTTATGCTACTTCTTAGACTACTTCCTAGGCCTAGAGGTTCCTCATTGACCCACAAACATAGTCCTTGCCGACGAGTACTAGGTCTCAAACTTTTTGTATAAATTCTCATAGACTCCTTTTGATGCTTCTTAAGGCATATAGAATGTCCATATCTTAAGTATTTAACTCATGTCTGGTCAACGGGTCCTCAAAAGTTTTTAAACAAGAAAAACTTTTAGACTCCTTCTGATATTACATGAGCTATAGATAGGTTCCTTTTTGACCTACTGAACATAGTTCTGGCCCACGAGTACTTGATCTTGAACATTCTAAATATACTCATTAACTCCTTTTGATGTTACTGAAGCCATACAAGAGTCCTTATTTTAAGTACTGAACATATTTCTGGCTAAGGTGTTCTTTGAAAATCAGGATACTATACAGAATGACCTCTTATCGTGTTATTTTAGCCAGACAGATATTTGACCTACAGACTGTATTTCTTGCCCACACTGTAAAAAAATATATGCCTCTCCAACATAAAAATTTCTAGTGACCCGTTGCACCTAAAATTTTTAGTTGGCCCAATTTAAGTTGCGGAAACCAACTTTTTTGTGTTGTGCTGACTACCCCTGCATGTCGACCTAACTTGAAATAGAATGTTGTCAATTAAATATTTTCTGTTGACTAAACAGCTTGTTGGGCCAATGAACAGACTCAAATTGAAATAAAATGTTGTATTAATTAAATATTTCATGTTGGCCAAAAAGTCTATTTTTCATTAATGTTGGTCAAAAAAAGTCTCTTTTTCATTATTTCAAATAAATAACACACTAAGCTCTGATAGAGTACATTTTATGCATTTATTAAAATACAAAAGACTTGCCTGTTAGTCTCAAGTAAAATATTACACAAGTATTCAAATAGTGCCGAAACAAGATCTGAGAGTTCAAGAAAGCATGGCATATAACTTAGTCAATAGCTGTACAACAAATATCTGCTTTACTCAGTAAAACATGACAGTGGCTTTGCCTGTAAACATATGACATTTTTAGTCTGTTAGTCTAAGACTAAGGGCAATTACTGTACATTACATGGAAAAAATAAAATACAAAGTACTGCCCACTACTTTCAGGTTACATATGTCACTATGTACATTAAAACAGTTCTATTGGCAAAATAAATCTCTACTTTAAAAAATTAAACATTCTAATATTTCTCAGGGATGAATGCTTTGTAGGGATGGGCAACGATTAATCGCATCCAAAAAAAGTTTGTGTTTACATAATATGTGTGTAGTATGTATAATTAACTTGTATATATAAATACCCATGTATGTATATATTTAAGAAAAAAATGTTATTAATATATCAAATATAATATTAATTATGTATAACTACAAAGTATATACATGCTATTTCTTAAATATACATGCATGTGTGTGTATTTATATATACAAATTAATTATACACACTACATACACATATTAAGTAAACACAAACTTTTATTTTGGATGCGAATAATCACGATTAACCATTGCCCATCCCTACTGCTTTACAAATCAAATATCAATTTATTTGATCAACAAGTTCCAGAGCAGCAGTTTAAGATAATCTTCTGGACTGCCTCAAATGTGTACCTTAAGTCCTTACTCCATTTTACAGCATAAAGCAGACCAAAGAGCATCACAAGGGCATTTGTGAAGTCTTCCAAATTGTCCATGACAACTTCCTCCTCCAGTACTACAGCCACATTGACCACTGTGGAATATGGTCCTGAGTTGGTAGAACTGTCAGTCACTTCCAGGATCCCCATTTTCATGGCCTTTGTGTGTGGCCCCAGTGCCTCAGTATTCTGTGAAACACAATAAATGACACTAAGTGTCAGACTGAAAGCATAATGTCTTATGCAATCATTACTGCATCTCAAAGAGTAATACCATAAAGATATTCAAATTACCTTAATAGTCTTTGAAATTGAAGCTGGCTCTCTCATGTACAGGGGAAGACCACGAAGAACAGCAGACCCATAAGTGGTTAGATCTGTGGTCTGCCAAAAAGACAGGTCATCAATAAGACATTTTAACCCATTTAATCCCAAATTTTGCAAAAAACACAAAAATATCCAAATCAAGTATCTTTAATGTGCGTGTGGGGTGTGCTTGCGTGCAGGGTTGTGTGGTGTGTGCGCGTGTGTGTGGGTGTGTGATGTGTGTGTGCAGGGTTGTGGGGTGTGTGTGTGCGTGCGTGTGGGGTGAGTGTGGGTGTGTGATGTGTGCGTGTGGGGTGTGCGTGCGTGCGTGCATGGTTGTGGGGTGTGCGTTGTGTGGTGAGCATGATTTGAGTGTGGGGTTTGTGGTGTGCGGGTGTGTGATATGCGTGCGTGGTGTACGTTGTGGGGTGTGTGGTGTGCCCGTGATGTGAGTGTGTGGGGTGCGTGCGGGGTGTGTTGCGGTGTGCGTGATTTGAGTGTGTTGGGTGCGTGATGTGTCTGGGGTGTGTGTCTGAGTGGGCTGAGTCTATTTTAGGATGTGCTCTCCATAAATGTTTTTTTAAGGGCCCTGTTGTTGTAAAAATACAAACACAGTCTGGATGAATGCAAGGAAAATAACCTTTACCTGCTTGCCAATGATGAAGCATTGCATATGTGCACTGCAGATGTGAAAATGTACAAAAGCAGCACTGCATTTAGCTTTAAGTCTGAAAAAAAAAAAATAAAATAAAAAATATTAGTCTTTGAAATTGAAGTTGGCTCTCTCAAGTACAGGGGAAGACCACGAAGAACAGCAAACCTATAAATAGTTAGATCTGTGGTCTGCCAAAAATACAGGTCATCAATAAGACATTATTAACCCATTTAATCCCATTTTTTCCAAAAAAAAAAACACAAAAATATCCAAATCATGTGTCATTAGTGTGTGTGTGCGCATGTGTTGTAAAAATACAAACACAGTCTGGATGAATGCAGGGAAAAGAACATTTACCTACTTGCCAATGATGAAGCCTGTAGCCTGTGTCTTGCTGCAGATGTGAAAATGTACAATAGCGACACTGCATTTAGCTTTAAGTCTGAAAAAATACCTGAAAAACAAACAAATAACGTTACAAATGCATAAATAACACATAGTTCTATACACAGAACAACCTTCAGTATGTATTAGAGTTTTCTAAAAAGTACTTGTGCAAAGTACTAGCTGCTAACACGATGGCACACGCGCTTTGAATGGAAACTAACTCAGAGCTAGCCTAAATGATCAGTCACTCTGTGATAGCAAAAGCACTAAGTTAGTTGTCAAGACTAGCTGTCTGTTGCAGTCAATTATCACACATATATAAAGAATGCAACTGGAATTTAAAAATATTGAACATTTAAAATATTAAACAGGAACATAGGGTTGCCACCTATGTCTGATAAAAAACCGGGACATATCGACAACCCGCCCACCGGGAATTACATGCGTTTCTAACATGTCGAGTGCGAGGTCTCCCCCTCTGTGCCGTGCACGCGGCCGCGCGCTACACAGTTTGAACGTAGCCTTTCGGTTTCGGAAACGAACGAGTGCTTAAATTTCCCGAGGCAAGTTATTAAAAAGAAGGACAAATGACAATCCTGGTAAAACCGGCACAGGTGGCAACCCATGCGATGCTTAACCGTGTGGTTCAACGTTAAAACCGCATGCCAGTTGGAAAGGAATGCTAATCACTTAACGTTACTCACAAGATATATTCTTAACCTAAATTTGCTAATTACCTCGCAACACAAATAAAGAAAATTCACTCACCAATTCAATGTCGTGACTCGTGGCGGGGGAAATTCAAAAGCCTGGTAGAACTCCTTTGCGCATGCTCAGACGATTGACGCTGTTCCCTCTTGCTCGGCCAACATAATATTTTTTGTGCAATGTTAAAAATTCTGTGAACACCGTTATTTATTTTCTCCTGATGAACATTTTGTAGTACAGTCATGGAAATCATGTAATCATTGACCAAACATATTTTTCTTTTTTGACACAACCATTATGTTGATCCAACATGTATATCCTCATTTGTACAACTATTTGCATCAATCATTTTTTACAGTGCATGTGTACTTGATCTTGAACTTTCTACATACTCATAGACTCCTTTTGATGGTTCCTAGGCCATATAGAATTGTCCACATCTGACCTATTGAAATTATTTCTGAAAAACTTATGGGCTCCTTTTGATGATATATAAATCAATTGCCAAAAACATTATAAAAACTCTATAGTAATTTGGACACTACCAACCACCAGGTATAGCAACCACCCAGAACACCTTAGCAACACTCTAGCAACCGCCTAGCAACCACCCAGAACACCTTAGCAACACCCTAGCAACCAACCAGACCACCCTAGCAACCACCTAGCAACACCCTAGTGACCACCCAGAAAACCCTAGCAACACCCTAGCAACCACCCGGAATACCCTAACAACCACCTAGCAACCACCCAGAACACTGTAGCAACCACCGGGAACACCCTAGCAACCGGGTGGTGAGATTTGCCACTGCAACCAGCACTTCACATTTTCTTCTGAAAATGTGCCATAAATGTGTTACATAGGTCAAAAATTGACCCATGTATAGCTAATACAACATCAGAAGGACTCTATAAGTTTATATTGTTATGTTAAAAGGGTCCTCAAAAGGTTTCAAACAATATAAACATATTGATTAGTTTATATCATATTACATTATATTACAAAAGAATTTATTAGTTCAGAGCTAAATCATGCCCAAAAACATTACAGAAACTCTTTAGTAACCATATGTGAACACTACCAACCACCTGGTAACACCATAGCAACAACCCAGAATACCATAGTAACGACCTAAAA
Source organism: Pimephales promelas (assembly GCF_988280905.1). Classification (NCBI taxonomy): domain Eukaryota; kingdom Metazoa; phylum Chordata; class Actinopteri; order Cypriniformes; family Leuciscidae; genus Pimephales; species Pimephales promelas. Next base: position 8,871,164 of record NC_142790.1, read on the forward strand.
CACCCTAGCAACGACCCAGAAACCAACACCAACAAACAAGAACACCCCAGCAACCACCTAGCAACACCCTAGCAACCATCCAGAACAACCTGGCAACCGCCTAGCAACATTAGCACCTAGCAACCACATAAAAACACCATAGCAACCACCCAGAACACCCTAACAACCACCTAGCAACCACACAGAACACCCTAGCAACCGGGTGGTGAGATTTGCCACTTCAGGCTCCACTTCACATTTTCTTCTGGAAATGTGCCATAAATGTGTCCCTGGTGGTCAAAAATTGATCTATGTATATCTAATATAACATCAGAAGAAGTCTAAAAGTTTACATTGTTTTAAACTTTTTGAGAAACATTTGACCAGAAATGAGTTCAATATGTCAGATATGGACTTCTCTGTGGCTTAGGAAGCATCTGTTGGAGTCTATGAGTATGTTTGGAAAGTTCAAGATCAAGTCCTTTTGGGCCAGAAACATGTTCAGTAGGTCAAATATTTGTCTGGCTGAAATGACATCATGAGATGTAAATCTCTCGGTATATTAACCAACAGATCCAAGTACCTGTGGGCCATAAAAGTGTTCATGGAGGTCAAAAATTGACCTATGTAATATAACATCAGAATGTTATATTACATAGTCTGAGCATGTGTGGAAAGTTCAAGATCAAGTATTTTTGGACCAAAAACATGTTCAGTAGGTAAAATATTTTTCTGGCTGAAATGACATCATGAGAATTAAATCTCCAACCAACCAGAACACCCTAGCAACCAGCAAGCAACAGCCTAACAACCATCCAGAACACCCTAGAAACAAACCAGAACACCCCAGCAACCATCTGGAAACACCCTAGCAACCACCATTAACACCCCAGCAATCGCCTAGCAACACCCTAGCAACCGCATTGCAACACCATAGCAACCACCCAGAATACCCCAGCAACCCTCTAGCAACACCCTAGCAACCACCCAGAACACCTTCGCAACCACCCAGAATACCCTAGCAACAGCATAGCAACACCATAGCAACCACCCAGAATACCCTAAAAAAAAAAACACCTATCAACCACCCAGAACACCGTAGCAACCTCCCAGAACACCCTAGCAACCGGGTGCTGAGATTTGCCGCTTCAAGCTCCACTTCACATTTTCTTCTGGAAATGTGCCATAAATGTGTTCATGGAGGTCAAAATTGACCTATGTATATCTAATATAACATCAGAAGGAGTCTAAAAGTTTATATTGTTTTAAACTTTTTGAGAAATCTTTGACCAGAAATTAGTTCAATATGTCAGATATGGCTTAGGAAGCATCTGTTGGAGTCTATGAGTATGAATGGAAAGTACAAGGCCAAGTACTTTTGGCCCAGAAACATGTTCAGTAGGTCAAATATTTGTCTGGCTGAAATGACATCATGAGATGTAAATCTCTCGGTATTTTTAACCTACAGATCAAGTACCAGTGGGCCATAAAAGTGTTCATGGAGGTCAAAAATTGACCTATGTAATATAACATCAGAATGTTATATTACATAGTCTATGAGTATGTATGGAAAGTTCAAGATCAAGTACTTTTGGGCCAGAAACATGTTAAGTAGGTAAAATATTTTTCTGGCTGAAATGACATCATGAGAAATAAATCTCCAACCAACCAGAACACCCTAGCAACCACCAAGCAACAGCATAGCAACCACCCAGAACACCCTAGAAACAAACCAGAACAACCCAGCAACCACCTAGCAACACCCTAGCAACCATCCAGAACAACCTGGCAACCGCCTAGCAACATTAGCACCTAGCAACCACATAAAAACACCATAGCAACCACCCAGAACACCCTAACAACCACCTAGCAACCACACAGAACACCCTAGCAACCGGGTGGTGAGATTTGCCACTTCAGGCTCCACTTCACATTTTCTTCTGGAAATGTGCCATAAATGTGTTCCTGGTGGTCAAAAATTGATCTATGTATATCTAATATAACATCAGAAGAAGTCTAAAAGTTTACATTGTTTTAAACTTTTTGAGAAACATTTGACCATAAATGAGTTCAATATGTCAGATATGGACTTCTCTGTGGCTTAGGAAGCATCTGTTGGAGTCTATGAGTATGTTTGGAAAGTTCAAGATCAAGTCCTTTTGGGCCAGAAACATGTTCAGTAGGTCAAATATTTGTCTGGCTGAAATGACATCATGAGATGTAAATCTCTCGGTATATTAACCAACAGATCCAAGTACCTGTGGGCCATAAAAGTGTTCTTGGAGGTCAAAAATTGACCTATGTAATATAACATCAGAATGTTATATTACATAGTCTGAGTATGTGTGGAAAGTTCAAGATCAAGTATTTTTGGACCAGAAACATGTTCAGTAGGTAAAATATTTTTCTGGCTGAAATGACATCATGAGAATTAAATCTCCAACCAACCAGAACACCCTAGCAACCAGCAAGCAACAGCCTAGCAACCATCCATAACACCCTAGAAACAAACCAGAACACCCCAGCAACCATCTGGAAACACCCTAGCAACCACCATTAACACCCCAGCAATCGCCTAGCAACACCCTAGCAACCGCATTGCAACACCATAGCAACCACCCAGAATACCCCAGCAACCCTCTAGCAACACCCTAGCAACCACCCAGAACACCTTCGCAACCACCCAGAATACCCTAGCAACAGCATAGCAACACCATAGCAACCACCCAGAATACCCTAAAAAAAACACCTATCAACCACCCAGAACACCGTAGCAACCTCCCAGAACACCCTAGCAACCGGGTGCTGAGATTTGCCGCTTCAAGCTCCACTTCACATTTTCTTCTGGAAATGTGCCATAAATGTGTTCATGGAGGTCAAAATTGACCTATGTATATCTAATATAACATCAGAAGGAGTCTAAAAGTTTATATTGTTTTAAACTTTTTGAGAAATCTTTGACCAGAAATTAGTTCAATATGTCAGATATGGCTTAGGAAGCATCTGTTGGAGTCTATGAGTATGAATGGAAAGTACAAGGTCAAGTACTTTTGGCCCAGAAACATGTTCAGTAGGTCAAATATTTGTCTGGCTGAAATGACATCATGAGATGTAAATCTCTCGGTATATTAACCTACAGATCAAGTACCAGTGGGCCATAAAAGTGTTCATGGAGGTCAAAAATTGACCTATGTAATATAACATCAGAATGTTATATTACATAGTCTATGAGTATGTATGGAAAGTTCAAGATCAAGTACTTTTGGGCCAGAAACATGTTAAGTAGGTAAAATATTTTTCTGGCTGAAATGACATCATGAGAAATAAATCTCCAACCAACCAGAACACCCTAGCAACCACCAAGCAACAGCATAGCAACCACCCAGAACACCCTAGAAACAAACCAGAACAACCCAAGCAACCACCTAGCAACACCCTAGCAACCATCCAGAACAACCTGGCAACCACCTAGCAACCACACAGAACACCCTAGCAACCGGGTGGTGAGATTTGCCACTTCAGGCTCCACTTCACATTTTCTTCTGGAAATGTGCCATAAATGTGTTCCTGGTGGTCAAAAATTGATCTATGTATATCTAATATAACATCAGAAGAAGTCTAAAAGTTTACATTGTTTTAAACTTTTTGAGAAACATTTGACCAGAAATGAGTTCAATATGTCAGATATGGACTTCTCTGTGGCTTAGGAAGCATCTGTTGGAGTCTATGAGTATGTTTGGAAAGTTCAAGATCAAGTCCTTTTGGGCCAGAAACATGTTCAGTAGGTCAAATATTTGTCTGGCTGAAATGACATCATGAGATGTAAATCTCTCGGTATATTAACCAACAGATCCAAGTACCTCTGGGCCATAAAAGTGTTCATGGAGGTCAAAAACTGACCTATGTAATATAACATCAGAATGTTATATTACATAGTCTGAGTATGTGTGGAAAGTTCAAGATCAAGTATTTTTGGACCAGAAACATGTTCAGTAGGTAAAATATTTTTCTGGCTGAAATGACATCATGAGAATTAAATCTCCAACCAACCAGAACACCCTAGCAACCAGCAAGCAACAGCCTAGCAACCATCCATAACACCCTAGAAACAAACCAGAACACCCCAGCAACCATCTGGAAACACCCTAGCAACCACCATTAACACCCCAGCAATCGCCTAGCAACACCCTAGCAACCGCATTGCAACACCATAGCAACCACCCAGAATACCCCAGCAACCCTCTAGCAACACCCTAGCAACCACCCAGAACACCTTCGCAACCACCCAGAATACCCTAGCAACAGCATAGCAACACCATAGCAACCACCCAGAAATAAATCTCCAACCAACCAGAACACCCTAGCAACCACCAAGCAACAGCATAGCAACCACCCAGAACACCCTAGAAACAAACCAGAACAACCCAGCAACCAGACAGAACACCTTCGCAACCACCCAGAATACCCTAGAAACCGCCTAGCAACACCCTAGCAACCACCCAGAACAGCTTCGCAACCACCCAGAATACCCTAGCAACCACATAGCAACACCCTAGAAACCACCCAGAAAACCTTCGCAACCACCCAGAATACCCTAGCAACCGCATAGCAACACCATAGCAACCACCCAGAATACCCAAAATAAAAAACCTACCAACCACCCAGAACACCGTAGCAACCTCCCAGAACACCCTAGCAACCGGGTGCTGAGATTTGCCGCTTCAAGCTCCACTTCACATTTTCTTCAGGAAATGTGCCATAAATGTGTTCATGGAGGTCAAAATTGACCTATGTAAATCTAATATAACATCAGAAGGAGTCTAAAAGTCTATTTTGTTTTAAACTTTTTGAGAAACCTTTGACCAGAAATGAGTTCAATATGTCAGATATGGACTTCTCTATGGCTTAGGAAGCATCTGTTGGAGTCTATGAGTATGAATGGAAAGTACAAGGTCGAGTACTTTTGGGCCAGATATATGTTCAGTAGGTCAAATATATTTCTGGCTGAAATGACATCATGAGAAGCAAAGCTCTCGGTACATTAACCCAAACATCAAATACCCGTGGACCATAAATGTGTTTCTGGAGGTCAAAAATTGACCTATGTATAGCTAATGTAACATCAGGAGTCTATAAGTTTATATTGTTTAAAACCTTTTGAGGATCCTTTGACCAGAAATGAGTTCAATAGGTCAGATATGGACTTCTCTATGGCTTAGGAAGCATCTGTTGGAGTCTTTGAGTATGTTTGGAACGTTCAAGATCAAGTACTTTTGGGCCAGAAACATGTTCAGTAGGTCAAATTTTTGTCTGGCTGAAATGACATCATGAGAAGTAAATCTCTCGGTATAATAACCCACGTACCAAGGACCTGTGGGCCATAAAAGTGTTCCTGGAGGTCAAACATTGACCTATGTAATATAACATCAGAAGGAGTCTATAAGTTTATATCGTTTTAAAGTTTTTGAGGAACCTTTGACCAAAAATTAGTTCAAAAGGTCAGATATGGACTTTTCCATGGCTTAGGAAGCATTTATTGGAGTCTATGAGTATGTATGGAAAGTTCAAGATCAAGTACTTTTGGGCCAGAAATATGTTCAGTAGGTCAAAAAGGACCCTATGTATATAACATCAGATTGAGTCTATCAGTTGATATTATTTAAAAACATTTGAGGAAACATAGACCAGAAATTAGTACAATAGGTCAGATATGGACTTCTCTATGGCTTAGAATCAAGTACCCGTGAGCCAGAAATATGTTCACTAGGACAAAAAGGAACCTATCTATAGCTTACAAATCATCAAAAGTTAATATTTATTAAAAGCTTTGAGGACCCTTTGACTCTTTCGCATGGATTCTACTACTAATTCTTTTGTGAACTGACGAAAAAACATCACTTGAGCGGTCGTGCAATGCAATAACTTACTCGTTCCTTTGTGCAACAGAGGAACGCATGCAATATCTAACTCATTCCGTTGTTCAACGAAAACACATCTAACGTCTAACGTTGTGCATTAAAGAATATGCACGCAATAACTAACATGTTTCTCTGTGAAATGAAAAGAAAACACCTAATATCTAGTTTCATTGGATTGCATAACAATCTAACTTGTTCTTCGTTGCAATGAAAAGGCATAACGTGATGTTTTCTCGTCTGTGCACAAACAATCTAGTTTGTAAAATAGAAATGCATGCGAAAACACATGCATACATTTTCTTTTCATTGCAATGAGGAACAAGTTCGATATTTTATGCATTGCAATAAAACAACACCCGTTGCTTTGTGCAATGAAGAGATGTGGATTGTGCATGAAGAACGTTGTGCATCAAAAATACCATATATGTAATATGCACTTTATTGCATTCAAGAACTAAACCCTTCCTTATGCTTTGACTGGATAACGTGTGTTGTTTCATTGCATTTCTTACATTTTCTATCTTATTTTTCTTTGCAATGAAAAGAAAAGCGTGCTTTTCCATGCTTTTCCATTCTACAACTAATTAATTTCTGTTTTCACGAGAAAACATCAAAAGAGCGATCGCTTTACAATGCACACACTAACTTGTTCCTTTGTGCAACGAAGAGATTTGCAATGCTTGTGCTTTAGGATTGCATTGCACATGCACACGATAACTAACCTCTGTCCAATGAAAAGAAAACACATAAGATGTGTTTCATTGCATTGCATGACATATCTAAATTGTTCCTCGTTATGCGTATGCACGCAATAACTAACCTCTGTGCAGTGAAAAGAAAACACCTAAGATGTGTTTCATCGCATTGCATGACATATCTAACTTGTTCCTCGTTATGCATATGCACGCAATAACTAACCTCTGTGCAGTGAAAAGAAAACACCTAAGATGTGTTTCATCGCATTGCATGACATATCTAACTTGTTCCTCGTTATGCATATGCACGCAATAACTAACCTCTGTGCAGTGAAAAGAAAACACCTAAGTAGTGTTTCAGTGCATTGCATGACAGATCTAACTTGTTTCTCGTTATGCATATGCACGCAATAACTCGCTCTGTGCAGTGAAAAGAAAACACCTAAGATGTGTTTCAGTGCATTGCATGACAGATCTAACTTGTTTCTCGTTATGCATATGCACGCAATAACTCGCTCTGTGCAGTGAAAAGAAAACACCTAAGATGTGTTTCAGTGCATTACATGACATATCTAACTTGTTACTCGTTATGCATATTGCACGGAATAACTAACCTCTGTGCAATGAAAAGAAAACACCTAAGATGTGTTTCATTGCATTGCATGACATATCTAACTTGTTCCTCGTTATGCATATGCACGCAATAACCTCTGTGCAATAAAAAAGAAAACAACTAAGATGTGTTTCAATGCATTGCATGACCTATCTAACTTGTTCCTCGTTATGTATGCATGCAATAACTATCCTCTGTGCAATGAAAAGAAAACACCTAAGATGTGTTTCAGTGCATTGCATGACAGATCAACTTGTTTCTCGTTATGCATATGCACGCAATAACTCGCTCTGTGCAGTGAAAAGAAAACACCTAAGATGTGTTTCAGTGCATTGCATGACATATCTAACTTGTTTCTCGTTATGCATATGCACGTAATAACTAACCTCTGTGCAATAAAAAGAAAACACCTAAGATGTGTTTCATTGCATTGCATGATAGATATAACTTGTTTCTCGTTATGCATATGCACGCAAAAACCTCTCTGCAGTGAAAAGAAAACACCTAACTTGTTCCTCGTTATGCATATGCACGCTATAACTAACCTCTGTGCAATGAAAAGAAAACACCTAAGATGTGTTTTATCGCACTGCATGACATATCTAACTTGTTCCTTGTTATGATTATGCACACAATAACTAACCTCTGTGCAATAAAAAGAAAACACCTGAGATGTGTTTCGTCACATTGCATGATAGTTATAACTTGTTTCTCGTTGCAATGAAAAGATATAACGTGATTTTGCATGCATTTCTATTTTACAAACTAATTTATTTGTGCACAGACGAGAAAACAACACATGAGCTTTACAGTGCATAGTATAGCTATTGAACTCATTTCTGATAAAAGGGACCTCAAAAGTTTTTAAACAATATAAGCTTATTAGACACCTTTTGATGATATATAAGCTATACAAAGGTTCCTATTTGACCTACTGAACATAGTTCTGGCCCACGAGTACTAGATCTTAAACTTTCTAAACATGCTCATTGACTCCTTTTGCTGTTACTGAAGCCATACAAGAGTCCTTATTTTACCTAATGAACACATTAGCCATATGAATTGTTTATATCTGACCCATTGAACTCATTTCTGGTCAAAGGGTACTTGATCATTAGGTTACTATACATTGATATGTACTACTTATGATGTTTTATGAGCAGGAAGATATTTGAACATATACTGAACATATATCTGTCCCACTGATATTGAACTTTCTATACATACTAAATAGACTACTTCTTATGCTTCTTCTTAGACTACTTCCTAGGCCTAGAGGTTCCTCATTGACCCACAAACATAGTCCTTGCCGACGAGTACTAGGTCTCAAACTTTTTGTATAAATTCTCATAGACTCCTTTTGATGCTTCTTAAGGCATATAGAATGTCCATATCTTAAGTATTTAACTCATGTCTGGTCAACGGGTCCTCAAAAGTTTTTAAACAAGAAAAACTTTTAGACTCCTTCTGATATTACATGAGCTATAGATAGGTTCCTTTTTGACCTACTGAACATAGTTCTGGCCCACGAGTACTTGATCTTGAACATTCTAAATATACTCATTAACTCCTTTTGATGTTACTGAAGCCATACAAGAGTCCTTATTTTAAGTACTGAACATATTTCTGGCTAAGGTGTTCTTTGAAAATCAGGATACTATACAGAATGACCTCTTATCGTGTTATTTTAGCCAGACAGATATTTGACCTACAGACTGTATTTCTTGCCCATGTGTACTTGATCTTGAACTTTCTACATACTCATAGACTCCTTTTGATGGTTCCTAGGCCATATAGAATTGTCCACATCTGACCTATTGAAATTATTTCTGAAAAACTTATGGGCTCCTTTTGATGATATATAAATCAATTGCCAAAAACATTATAAAAACTCTATAGTAATTTGGACACTACCAACCACCTAGAAACACCATAGCAACCACCCAGAACACCTTAGCAACACTCTAGCAACCGCCTAGCAACCACCCAGAACACCTTAGCAACACCCTAGCAACCAACCAGACCACCCTAGCAACCACCTAGCAACACCCTAGTAACCACCCAGAAAACCCTAGCAACACCCTAGCAACCACCCGGAATACCCTAACAACCACCTAGCAACCACCCAGAACACTGTAGCAACCACCGGGAACACCCTAGCAACCGGGTGGTGAGATTTGCCACTGCCAACCAGCACTTCACATTTTCTTCTGAAAATGTGCCATAAATGTGTTACATAGGTCAAAAATTGACCCATGTATAGCTAATACAACATCAGAAGGACTCTATAAGTTTATATTGTTATGTTAAAAGGGTCCTCAAAAGGTTTCAAACAATATAAACATATTGATTAGTTTATATCATATTACATTATATTACAAAAGAATTTATTAGTTCAGAGCTAAATCATGCCCAAAAACATTACAGAAACTCTTTAGTAACCATATGTGAACACTACCAACCACCTGGTAACACCATAGCAACAACCCAGAATACCATAGTAACGACCTAAAACACCCTAGCAACGACCCAGAAACCAACACCAACAAACAAGAACACCCCAGCAACCACCTAGCAACACCCTAGCAACCATCCAGAACAACCTGGCAACCGCCTAGCAACATTAGCACCTAGCAACCACATAAAAACACCATAGCAACCACCCAGAACACCCTAACAACCACCTAGCAACCACACAGAACACCCTAGCAACCGGGTGGTGAGATTTGCCACTTCAGGCTCCACTTCACATTTTCTTCTGGAAATGTGCCATAAATGTGTTCCTGGTGGTCAAAAATTGATCTATGTATATCTAATATAACATCAGAAGAAGTCTAAAAGTTTACATTGTTTTAAACTTTTTGAGAAACATTTGACCAGAAATGAGTTCAATATGTCAGATATGGACTTCTCTGTGGCTTAGGAAGCATCTGTTGGAGTCTATGAGTATGTTTGGAAAGTTCAAGATCAAGTCCTTTTGGGCCAGAAACATGTTCAGTAGGTCAAATATTTGTCTGGCTGAAATGACATCATGAGATGTAAATCTCTCGGTATATTAACCAACAGATCCAAGTACCTGTGGGCCATAAAAGTGTTCTTGGAGGTCAAAAATTGACCTATGTAATATAACATCAGAATGTTATATTACATAGTCTGAGTATGTGTGGAAAGTTCAAGATCAAGTATTTTTGGACCAGAAACATGTTCAGTAGGTAAAATATTTTTCTGGCTGAAATGACATCATGAGAATTAAATCTCCAACCAACCAGAACACCCTAGCAACCAGCAAGCAACAGCCTAGCAACCATCCATAACACCCTAGAAACAAACCAGAACACCCCAGCAACCATCTGGAAACACCCTAGCAACCACCATTAACACCCCAGCAATCGCCTAGCAACACCCTAGCAACCGCATTGCAACACCATAGCAACCACCCAGAATACCCCAGCAACCCTCTAGCAACACCCTAGCAACCACCCAGAACACCTTCGCAACCACCCAGAATACCCTAGCAACAGCATAGCAACACCATAGCAACCACCCAGAATACCCTAAAAAAAACACCTATCAACCACCCAGAACACCGTAGCAACCTCCCAGAACACCCTAGCAACCGGGTGCTGAGATTTGCCGCTTCAAGCTCCACTTCACATTTTCTTCTGGAAATGTGCCATAAATGTGTTCATGGAGGTCAAAATTGACCTATGTATATCTAATATAACATCAGAAGGAGTCTAAAAGTTTATATTGTTTTAAACTTTTTGAGAAATCTTTGACCAGAAATTAGTTCAATATGTCAGATATGGCTTAGGAAGCATCTGTTGGAGTCTATGAGTATGAATGGAAAGTACAAGGTCAAGTACTTTTGGCCCAGAAACATGTTCAGTAGGTCAAATATTTGTCTGGCTGAAATGACATCATGAGATGTATATCTCTCGGTATATTAACCTACAGATCAAGTACCAGTGGGCCATAAAAGTGTTCATGGAGGTCAAAAATTGACCTATGTAATATAACATCAGAATGTTATATTACATAGTCTATGAGTATGTATGGAAAGTTCAAGATCAAGTACTTTTGGGCCAGAAACATGTTAAGTAGGTAAAATATTTTTCTGGCTGAAATGACATCATGAGAAATAAATCTCCAACCAACCAGAACACCCTAGCAACCACCAAGCAACAGCATAGCAACCACCCAGAACACCCTAGAAACAAACCAGAACAACCCAAGCAACCACCTAGCAACACCCTAGCAACCATCCAGAACAACCTGGCAACCACCTAGCAACCACACAGAACACCCTAGCAACCGGGTGGTGAGATTTGCCACTTCAGGCTCCACTTCACATTTTCTTCTGGAAATGTGCCATAAATGTGTTCCTGGTGGTCAAAAATTGATCTATGTATATCTAATATAACATCAGAAGAAGTCTAAAAGTTTACATTGTTTTAAACTTTTTGAGAAACATTTGACCAGAAATGAGTTCAATATGTCAGATATGGACTTCTCTGTGGCTTAGGAAGCATCTGTTGGAGTCTATGAGTATGTTTGGAAAGTTCAAGATCAAGTCCTTTTGGGCCAGAAACATGTTCAGTAGGTCAAATATTTGTCTGGCTGAAATGACATCATGAGATGTAAATCTCTCGGTATATTAACCAACAGATCCAAGTACCTGTGGGCCATAAAAGTGTTCATGGAGGTCAAAAACTGACCTATGTAATATAACATCAGAATGTTATATTACATAGTCTGAGTATGTGTGGAAAGTTCAAGATCAAGTATTTTTGGACCAGAAACATGTTCAGTAGGTAAAATATTTTTCTGGCTGAAATGACATCATGAGAATTAAATCTCCAACCAACCAGAACACCCTAGCAACCAGCAAGCAACAGCCTAGCAACCATCCATAACACCCTAGAAACAAACCAGAACACCCCAGCAACCATCTGGAAACACCCTAGCAACCACCATTAACACCCCAGCAATCGCCTAGCAACACCCTAGCAACCGCATTGCAACACCATAGCAACCACCCAGAATACCCCAGCAACCCTCTAGCAACACCCTAGCAACCACCCAGAACACCTTCGCAACCACCCAGAATACCCTAGCAACAGCATAGCAACACCATAGCAACCACCCAGAAATAAATCTCCAACCAACCAGAACACCCTAGCAACCACCAAGCAACAGCATAGCAACCACCCAGAACACCCTAGAAACAAACCAGAACAACCCAGCAACCAGACAGAACACCTTCGCAACCACCCAGAATACCCTAGAAACCGCCTAGCAACACCCTAGCAACCACCCAGAACAGCTTCGCAACCACCCAGAATACCCTAGCAACCACATAGCAACACCCTAGAAACCACCCAGAAAACCTTCGCAACCACCCAGAATACCCTAGCAACCGCATAGCAACACCATAGCAACCACCCAGAATACCCAAAATAAAAAACCTACCAACCACCCAGAACACCGTAGCAACCTCCCAGAACACCCTAGCAACCGGGTGCTGAGATTTGCCGCTTCAAGCTCCACTTCACGTTTTCTTCAGGAAATGTGCCATAAATGTGTTCATGGAGGTCAAAATTGACCTATGTAAATCTAATATAACATCAGAAGGAGTCTAAAAGTCTATTTTGTTTTAAACTTTTTGAGAAACCTTTGACCAGAAATGAGTTCAATATGTCAGATATGGACTTCTCTATGGCTTAGGAAGCATATGAGTATGAATGGAAAGTACAAGGTCGAGTACTTTTGGGCCAGATATATGTTCAGTAGGTCAAATATATTTCTGGCTGAAATGACATCATGAGAAGCAAAGCTCTCGGTACATTAACCCAAACATCAAATACCCGTGGACCATAAATGTGTTTCTGGAGGTCAAAAATTGACCTATGTAAATCTAATATAACATCAGAAGGAGTCTAAAAGTCTATTTTGTCTTAAACTTTTTGAGAAACCTTTGACCAGAAATGAGTTCAATATGTCAGATATGGACTTCTCTATGGCTTAGGAAGCATCTGTTGGAGTCTATGAGTATGAATGGAAAGTACAAGGTCGAGTACTTTTGGGCCAGATATATGTTCAGTAGGTCAAATATATTTCTGGCTGAAATGACATCATGAGAAGCAAAGCTCTCGGTACATTAACCCAAACATCAAATACCCGTGGACCATAAATGTGTTTCTGGAGGTCAAAAATTGACCTATGTATAGCTAATGTAACATCAGGAGTCTATAAGTTTATATTGTTTAAAACCTTTTGAGGATCCTTTGACCAGAAATGAGTTCAATAGGTCAGATATGGACTTCTCTATGGCTTAGGAAGCATCTGTTGGAGTCTTTGAGTATGTTTGGAATGTTCAAGATCAAGTACTTTTGGGCCAGAAACATGTTCAGTAGGTCAAATTTTTGTCTGGCTGAAATGACATCATGAGAAGTAAATCTCTCGGTATAATAACCCACGTACCAAGGACCTGTGGGCCATAAAAGTGTTCCTGGAGGTCAAACATTGACCTATGTAATATAACATCAGAAGGAGTCTATAAGTTTATATCGTTTTAAAGTTTTTGAGGAACCTTTGACCAAAAATTAGTTCAAAAGGTCAGATATGGACTTTTCCATGGCTTAGGAAGCATTTATTGGAGTCTATGAGTATGTATGGAAAGTTCAAGATCAAGTACTTTTGGGCCAGAAATATGTTCAGTAGGTCAAATATCTTTCTGGCTGAAATAACATCATGAGAAGGATCAATTAATTACCCATAGGCTAGAAACATGTTCAGTAGGTCAAAAAGGACCCTATGTATATAACATCAGATTGAGTCTATCAGTTGATATTATTTAAAAACATTTGAGGAAACATAGACCAGAAATTAGTACAATAGGTCAGATATGGACTTCTCTATGGCTTAGAATCAATTACCCGTGAGCCAGAAATATGTTCACTAGGACAAAAAGGAACCTATCTATAGCTTACAAATCATCAAAAGTTAATATTTATTAAAAGCTTTGAGGACCCTTTGACTCTTTCGCATGGATTCTACTACTAATTCTTTTGTGAACTGACGAAAAAACATCACTTGAGCGGTCGTGCAATGCAATAACTTACTCGTTCCTTTGTGCAACAGAGGAACGCATGCAATATCTAACTCATTCCGTTGTTCAACGAAAACACATCTAACGTCTAACGTTGTGCATTAAAGAATATGCACGCAATAACTAACATGTTTCTCTGTGAAATGAAAAGAAAACACCTAATATCTAGTTTCATTGGATTGCATAACAATCTAACTTGTTCTTCGTTGCAATGAAAAGGCATAACGTGATGTTTTCTCGTCTGTGCACAAACAATCTAGTTTGTAAAATAGAAATGCATGCGAAAACACATGCATACATTTTCTTTTCATTGCAATGAGGAACAAGTTCGATATTTTATGCATTGCAATAAAACAACACCCGTTGCTTTGTGCAATGAAGAGATGTGGATTGTGCATGAAGAACGTTGTGCATCAAAAATACCATATATGTAATATGCACTTTATTGCATTCAAGAACTAAACCCTTCCTTATGCTTTGACTGGATAACGTGTGTTGTTTCATTGCATTTCTTACATTTTCTATCTTATTTTTCTTTGCAATGAAAAGAAAAGCGTGCTTTTCCATGCTTTTCCATTCTACAACTAATTAATTTCTGTTTTCACGAGAAAACATCAAAAGAGCGATCGCTTTACAATGCACACACTAACTTGTTCCTTTGTGCAACGAAGAGATTTGCAATGCTTGTGCTTTAGGATTGCATTGCACATGCACACGATAACTAACCTCTGTCCAATGAAAAGAAAACACATAAGATGTGTTTCATTGCATTGCATGACATATCTAACTTGTTCCTCGTTATGCATATGCACGCAAAAACCTCTCTGCAGTGAAAAGAAAACACCTAACTTGTTCCTCGTTATGCATATGCACGCTATAACTAACCTCTGTGCAATGAAAAGAAAACACCTAAGATGTGTTTTATCGCACTGCATGACATATCTAACTTGTTCCTTGTTATGATTATGCACACAATAACTAACCTCTGTGCAATAAAAAGAAAACACCTGAGATGTGTTTCGTCACATTGCATGATAGTTATAACTTGTTTCTCGTTGCAATGAAAAGATATAACGTGATTTTGCATGCATTTCTATTTTACAAACTAATTTATTTGTGCACAGACGAGAAAACAACACATGAGCTTTACAGTGCATAGTATAGCTATTGAACTCATTTCTGATAAAAGGGACCTCAAAAGTTTTTAAACAATATAAGCTTATTAGACACCTTTTGATGATATATAAGCTATACAAAGGTTCCTATTTGACCTACTGAACATAGTTCTGGCCCACGAGTACTAGATCTTAAACTTTCTAAACATGCTCATTGACTCCTTTTGCTGTTACTGAAGCCATACAAGAGTCCTTATTTTACCTAATGAACACATTAGCCATATGAATTGTTTATATCTGACCCATTGAACTCATTTCTGGTCAAAGGGTACTTGATCATTAGGTTACTATACATTGATATGTACTACTTATGATGTTTTATGAGCAGGAAGATATTTGAACATATACTGAACATATATCTGTCCCACTGATATTGAACTTTCTATACATACTAAATAGACTACTTCTTATGCTTCTTCTTAGACTACTTCCTAGGCCTAGAGGTTCCTCATTGACCCACAAACATAGTCCTTGCCGACGAGTAGTAGGTCTCAAACTTTTTGTATAAATTCTCATAGACTCCTTTTGATGCTTCTTAAGGCATATAGAATGTCCATATCTTAAGTATTTAACTCATGTCTGGTCAACGGGTCCTCAAAAGTTTTTAAACAAGAAAAACTTTTAGACTCCTTCTGATATTACATGAGCTATAGATAGGTTCCTTTTTGACCTACTGAACATAGTTCTGGCCCACGAGTACTTGATCTTGAACATTCTAAATATACTCATTAACTCCTTTTGATGTTACTGAAGCCATACAAGAGTCCTTATTTTAAGTACTGAACATATTTCTGGCTAAGGTGTTCTTTGAAAATCAGGATACTATACAGAATGACCTCTTATCGTGTTATTTTAGCCAGACAGATATTTGACCTACAGACTGTATTTCTTGCCCATGTGTACTTGATCTTGAACTTTCTACATACTCATAGACTCCTTTTGATGGTTCCTAGGCCATATAGAATTGTCCACATCTGACCTATTGAAATTATTTCTGAAAAACTTATGGGCTCCTTTTGATGATATATAAATCAATTGCCAAAAACATTATAAAAACTCTATAGTAATTTGGACACTACCAACCACCTAGAAACACCATAGCAACCACCCAGAACACCTTAGCAACACTCTAGCAACCGCCTAGCAACCACCCAGAACACCTTAGCAACACCCTAGCAACCAACCAGACCACCCTAGCAACCACCTAGCAACACCCTAGTAACCACCCAGAAAACCCTAGCAACACCCTAGCAACCACCCGGAATACCCTAACAACCACCTAGCAACCACCCAGAACACTGTAGCAACCACCGGGAACACCCTAGCAACCGGGTGGTGAGATTTGCCACTGCCAACCAGCACTTCACATTTTCTTCTGAAAATGTGCCATAAATGTGTTACATAGGTCAAAAATTGACCCATGTATAGCTAATACAACATCAGAAGGACTCTATAAGTTTATATTGTTATGTTAAAAGGGTCCTCAAAAGGTTTCAAACAATATAAACATATTGATTAGTTTATATCATATTACATTATATTACAAAAGAATTTATTAGTTCAGAGCTAAATCATGCCCAAAAACATTACAGAAACTCTTTAGTAACCATATGTGAACACTACCAACCACCTGGTAACACCATAGCAACAACCCAGAATACCATAGTAACGACCTAAAACACCCTAGCAACGACCCAGAAACCAACACCAACAAACAAGAACACCCCAGCAACCACCTAGCAACACCCTAGCAACCATCCAGAACAACCTGGCAACCGCCTAGCAACATTAGCACCTAGCAACCACATAAAAACACCATAGCAACCACCCAGAACACCCTAACAACCACCTAGCAACCACACAGAACACCCTAGCAACCGGGTGGTGAGATTTGCCACTTCAGGCTCCACTTCACATTTTCTTCTGGAAATGTGCCATAAATGTGTTCCTGGTGGTCAAAAATTGATCTATGTATATCTAATATAACATCAGAAGAAGTCTAAAAGTTTACATTGTTTTAAACTTTTTGAGAAACATTTGACCAGAAATGAGTTCAATATGTCAGATATGGACTTCTCTGTGGCTTAGGAAGCATCTGTTGGAGTCTATGAGTATGTTTGGAAAGTTCAAGATCAAGTCCTTTTGGGCCAGAAACATGTTCAGTAGGTCAAATATTTGTCTGGCTGAAATGACATCATGAGATGTAAATCTCTCGGTATATTAACCAACAGATCCAAGTACCTGTGGGCCATAAAAGTGTTCATGGAGGTCAAAAATTGACCTATGTAATATAACATCAGAATGTTATATTACATAGTCTGAGTATGTGTGGAAAGTTCAAGATCAAGTATTTTTGGACCAGAAACATGTTCAGTAGGTAAAATATTTTTCTGGCTGAAATGACATCATGAGAATTAAATCTCCAACCAACCAGAACACCCTAGCAACCAGCAAGCAACAGCCTAACAACCATCCAGAACACCCTAGAAACAAACCAGAACACCCCAGCAACCATCTGGAAACACCCTAGCAACCACCATTAACACCCCAGCAATCGCCTAGCAACACCCTAGCAACCGCATTGCAACACCATAGCAACCACCCAGAATACCCCAGCAACCCTCTAGCAACACCCTAGCAACCACCCAGAACACCTTCGCAACCACCCAGAATACCCTAGCAACAGCATAGCAACACCATAGCAACCACCCAGAATACCCTAAAAAAAAAACACCTATCAACCACCCAGAACACCGTAGCAAGCTCCCAGAACACCCTAGCAACCGGGTGCTGAGATTTGCCGCTTCAAGCTCCACTTCACATTTTCTTCTGGAAATGTGCCATAAATGTGTTCATGGAAGTCAAAATTGACCTATGTATATCTAATATAACATCAGAAGGAGTCTAAAAGTTTATATTGTTTTAAACTTTTTGAGAAATCTTTGACCAGAAATTAGTTCAATATGTCAGATATGGCTTAGGAAGCATCTGTTGGAGTCTATGAGTATGAATGGAAAGTACAAGGTCAAGTACTTTTGGCCCAGAAACATGTTCAGTAGGTCAAATATTTGTCTGGCTGAAATGACATCATGAGATGTAAATCTCTCGGTATTTTTAACCTACAGATCAAGTACCAGTGGGCCATAAAAGTGTTCATGGAGGTCAAAAATTGACCTATGTAATATAACATCAGAATGTTATATTACATAGTCTATGAGTATGTATGGAAAGTTCAAGATCAAGTACTTTTGGGCCAGAAACATGTTAAGTAGGTAAAATATTTTTCTGGCTGAAATGACATCATGAGAAATAAATCTCCAACCAACCAGAACACCCTAGCAACCACCAAGCAACAGCATAGCAACCACCCAGAACACCCTAGAAACAAACCAGAACAACCCAGCAACCACCTAGCAACACCCTAGCAACCATCCAGAACAACCTGGCAACCGCCTAGCAACATTAGCACCTAGCAACCACATAAAAACACCATAGCAACCACCCAGAACACCCTAACAACCACCTAGCAACCACACAGAACACCCTAGCAACCGGGTGGTGAGATTTGCCACTTCAGGCTCCACTTCACATTTTCTTCTGGAAATGTGCCATAAATGTGTTCCTGGTGGTCAAAAATTGATCTATGTATATCTAATATAACATCAGAAGAAGTCTAAAAGTTTACATTGTTTTAAACTTTTTGAGAAACATTTGACCAGAAATGAGTTCAATATGTCAGATATGGACTTCTCTGTGGCTTAGGAAGCATCTGTTGGAGTCTATGAGTATGTTTGGAAAGTTCAAGATCAAGTCCTTTTGGGCCAGAAACATGTTCAGTAGGTCAAATATTTGTCTGGCTGAAATGACATCATGAGATGTAAATCTCTCGGTATATTAACCAACAGATCCAAGTACCTGTGGGCCATAAAAGTGTTCATGGAGGTCAAAAATTGACCTATGTAATATAACATCAGAATGTTATATTACATAGTCTGAGTATGTGTGGAAAGTTCAAGAGCAAGTATTTTTGGACCAGAAACATGTTCAGTAGGTAAAATATTTTTCTGGCTGAAATGACATCATGAGAATTAAATCTCCAACCAACCAGAACACCCTAGCAACCAGCAAGCAACAGCCTAGCAACCATCCAGAACACCCTAGAAACAAACCAGAACACCCCAGCAACCATCTGGAAACACCCTAGCAACCACCATTAACACCCCAGCAATCGCCTAGCAACACCCTAGCAACCGCATTGCAACACCATAGCAACCACCCAGAATACCCCAGCAACCCTCTAGCAACACCCTAGCAACCACCCAGAACACCTTCGCAACCACCCAGAATACCCTAGCAACAGCATAGCAACACCATAGCAACCACCCAGAATACCCTAAAAAAAACACCTATCAACCACCCAGAACACCGTAGCAACCTCCCAGAACACCCTAGCAACCGGGTGCTGAGATTTGCCGCTTCAAGCTCCACTTCACATTTTCTTCTGGAAATGTGCCATAAATGTGTTCATGGAGGTCAAAATTGACCTATGTATATCTAATATAACATCAGAAGGAGTCTAAAAGTTTATATTGTTTTAAACTTTTTGAGAAATCTTTGACCAGAAATTAGTTCAATATGTCAGATATGGCTTAGGAAGCATCTGTTGGAGTCTATGAGTATGAATGGAAAGTACAAGGTCAAGTACTTTTGGCCCAGAAACATGTTCAGTAGGTCAAATATTTGTCTGGCTGAAATGACATCATGAGATGTAAATCTCTCGGTATATTAACCTACAGATCAAGTACCAGTGGGCCATAAAAGTGTTCATGGAGGTCAAAAATTGACCTATGTAATATAACATCAGAATGTTATATTACATAGTCTATGAGTATGTATGGAAAGTTCAAGATCAAGTACTTTTGGGCCAGAAACATGTTAAGTAGGTAAAATATTTTTCTGGCTGAAATGACATCATGAGAAATAAATCTCCAACCAACCAGAACACCCTAGCAACCACCAAGCAACAGCATAGCAACCACCCAGAACACCCTAGAAACAAACCAGAACAACCCAAGCAACCACCTAGCAACACCCTAGCAACCATCCAGAACAACCTGGCAACCACCTAGCAACCACACAGAACACCCTAGCAACCGGGTGGTGAGATTTG
The DNA here is from genome assembly GCF_988280905.1 of Pimephales promelas. Lineage (NCBI taxonomy): Eukaryota > Metazoa > Chordata > Actinopteri > Cypriniformes > Leuciscidae > Pimephales > Pimephales promelas. The sequence goes on from NC_142790.1 coordinate 8,891,825, forward strand.
CCACTTCAGGCTCCACTTCACATTTTCTTCTGGAAATGTGCCATAAATGTGTTCCTGGTGGTCAAAAATTGATCTATGTATATCTAATATAACATCAGAAGAAGTCTAAAAGTTTACATTGTTTTAAACTTTTTGAGAAACATTTGACCAGAAATGAGTTCAATATGTCAGATATGGACTTCTCTGTGGCTTAGGAAGCATCTGTTGGAGTCTATGAGTATGTTTGGAAAGTTCAAGATCAAGTCCTTTTGGGCCAGAAACATGTTCAGTAGGTCAAATATTTGTCTGGCTGAAATGACATCATGAGATGTAAATCTCTCGGTATATTAACCAACAGATCCAAGTACCTGTGGGCCATAAAAGTGTTCATGGAGGTCAAAAACTGACCTATGTAATATAACATCAGAATGTTATATTACATAGTCTGAGTATGTGTGGAAAGTTCAAGATCAAGTATTTTTGGACCAGAAACATGTTCAGTAGGTAAAATATTTTTCTGGCTGAAATGACATCATGAGAATTAAATCTCCAACCAACCAGAACACCCTAGCAACCAGCAAGCAACAGCCTAGCAACCATCCATAACACCCTAGAAACAAACCAGAACACCCCAGCAACCATCTGGAAACACCCTAGCAACCACCATTAACACCCCAGCAATCGCCTAGCAACACCCTAGCAACCGCATTGCAACACCATAGCAACCACCCAGAATACCCCAGCAACCCTCTAGCAACACCCTAGCAACCACCCAGAACACCTTCGCAACCACCCAGAATACCCTAGCAACAGCATAGCAACACCATAGCAACCACCCAGAAATAAATCTCCAACCAACCAGAACACCCTAGCAACCACCAAGCAACAGCATAGCAACCACCCAGAACACCCTAGAAACAAACCAGAACAACCCAGCAACCAGACAGAACACCTTCGCAACCACCCAGAATACCCTAGAAACCGCCTAGCAACACCCTAGCAACCACCCAGAACAGCTTCGCAACCACCCAGAATACCCTAGCAACCACATAGCAACACCCTAGAAACCACCCAGAAAACCTTCGCAACCACCCAGAATACCCTAGCAACCGCATAGCAACACCATAGCAACCACCCAGAATACCCAAAATAAAAAACCTACCAACCACCCAGAACACCGTAGCAACCTCCCAGAACACCCTAGCAACCGGGTGCTGAGATTTGCCGCTTCAAGCTCCACTTCACGTTTTCTTCAGGAAATGTGCCATAAATGTGTTCATGGAGGTCAAAATTGACCTATGTAAATCTAATATAACATCAGAAGGAGTCTAAAAGTCTATTTTGTTTTAAACTTTTTGAGAAACCTTTGACCAGAAATGAGTTCAATATGTCAGATATGGACTTCTCTATGGCTTAGGAAGCATCTGTTGGAGTCTATGAGTATGAATGGAAAGTACAAGGTCGAGTACTTTTGGGCCAGATATATGTTCAGTAGGTCAAATATATTTCTGGCTGAAATGACATCATGAGAAGCAAAGCTCTCGGTACATTAACCCAAACATCAAATACCCGTGGACCATAAATGTGTTTCTGGAGGTCAAAAATTGACCTATGTAAATCTAATATAACATCAGAAGGAGTCTAAAAGTCTATTTTGTCTTAAACTTTTTGAGAAACCTTTGACCAGAAATGAGTTCAATATGTCAGATATGGACTTCTCTATGGCTTAGGAAGCATCTGTTGGAGTCTATGAGTATGAATGGAAAGTACAAGGTCGAGTACTTTTGGGCCAGATATATGTTCAGTAGGTCAAATATATTTCTGGCTGAAATGACATCATGAGAAGCAAAGCTCTCGGTACATTAACCCAAACATCAAATACCCGTGGACCATAAATGTGTTTCTGGAGGTCAAAAATTGACCTATGTATAGCTAATGTAACATCAGGAGTCTATAAGTTTATATTGTTTAAAACCTTTTGAGGATCCTTTGACCAGAAATGAGTTCAATAGGTCAGATATGGACTTCTCTATGGCTTAGGAAGCATCTGTTGGAGTCTTTGAGTATGTTTGGAATGTTCAAGATCAAGTACTTTTGGGCCAGAAACATGTTCAGTAGGTCAAATTTTTGTCTGGCTGAAATGACATCATGAGAAGTAAATCTCTCGGTATAATAACCCACGTACCAAGGACCTGTGGGCCATAAAAGTGTTCCTGGAGGTCAAACATTGACCTATGTAATATAACATCAGAAGGAGTCTATAAGTTTATATCGTTTTAAAGTTTTTGAGGAACCTTTGACCAAAAATTAGTTCAAAAGGTCAGATATGGACTTTTCCATGGCTTAGGAAGCATTTATTGGAGTCTATGAGTATGTATGGAAAGTTCAAGATCAAGTACTTTTGGGCCAGAAATATGTTCAGTAGGTCAAATATCTTTCTGGCTGAAATAACATCATGAGAAGGATCAATTAATTACCCATAGGCTAGAAACATGTTCAGTAGGTCAAAAAGGACCCTATGTATATAACATCAGATTGAGTCTATCAGTTGATATTATTTAAAAACATTTGAGGAAACATAGACCAGAAATTAGTACAATAGGTCAGATATGGACTTCTCTATGGCTTAGAATCAATTACCCGTGAGCCAGAAATATGTTCACTAGGACAAAAAGGAACCTATCTATAGCTTACAAATCATCAAAAGTTAATATTTATTAAAAGCTTTGAGGACCCTTTGACTCTTTCGCATGGATTCTACTACTAATTCTTTTGTGAACTGACGAAAAAACATCACTTGAGCGGTCGTGCAATGCAATAACTTACTCGTTCCTTTGTGCAACAGAGGAACGCATGCAATATCTAACTCATTCCGTTGTTCAACGAAAACACATCTAACGTCTAACGTTGTGCATTAAAGAATATGCACGCAATAACTAACATGTTTCTCTGTGAAATGAAAAGAAAACACCTAATATCTAGTTTCATTGGATTGCATAACAATCTAACTTGTTCTTCGTTGCAATGAAAAGGCATAACGTGATGTTTTCTCGTCTGTGCACAAACAATCTAGTTTGTAAAATAGAAATGCATGCGAAAACACATGCATACATTTTCTTTTCATTGCAATGAGGAACAAGTTCGATATTTTATGCATTGCAATAAAACAACACCCGTTGCTTTGTGCAATGAAGAGATGTGGATTGTGCATGAAGAACGTTGTGCATCAAAAATACCATATATGTAATATGCACTTTATTGCATTCAAGAACTAAACCCTTCCTTATGCTTTGACTGGATAACGTGTGTTGTTTCATTGCATTTCTTACATTTTCTATCTTATTTTTCTTTGCAATGAAAAGAAAAGCGTGCTTTTCCATGCTTTTCCATTCTACAACTAATTAATTTCTGTTTTCACGAGAAAACATCAAAAGAGCGATCGCTTTACAATGCACACACTAACTTGTTCCTTTGTGCAACGAAGAGATTTGCAATGCTTGTGCTTTAGGATTGCATTGCACATGCACACGATAACTAACCTCTGTCCAATGAAAAGAAAACACATAAGATGTGTTTCATTGCATTGCATGACATATCTAAATTGTTCCTCGTTATGCGTATGCACGCAATAACTAACCTCTGTGCAGTGAAAAGAAAACACCTAAGATGTGTTTCATCGCATTGCATGACATATCTAACTTGTTCCTCGTTATGCATATGCACGCAATAACTAACCTCTGTGCAGTGAAAAGAAAACACCTAAGATGTGTTTCATCGCATTGCATGACATATCTAACTTGTTCCTCGTTATGCATATGCACGCAATAACTAACCTCTGTGCAGTGAAAAGAAAACACCTAAGTAGTGTTTCAGTGCATTGCATGACAGATCTAACTTGTTTCTCGTTATGCATATGCACGCAATAACTCGCTCTGTGCAGTGAAAAGAAAACACCTAAGATGTGTTTCAGTGCATTGCATGACAGATCTAACTTGTTTCTCGTTATGCATATGCACGCAATAACTCGCTCTGTGCAGTGAAAAGAAAACACCTAAGATGTGTTTCAGTGCATTACATGACATATCTAACTTGTTACTCGTTATGCATATTGCACGGAATAACTAACCTCTGTGCAATGAAAAGAAAACACCTAAGATGTGTTTCATTGCATTGCATGACATATCTAACTTGTTCCTCGTTATGCATATGCACGCAATAACCTCTGTGCAATAAAAAAGAAAACAACTAAGATGTGTTTCAATGCATTGCATGACCTATCTAACTTGTTCCTCGTTATGTATGCATGCAATAACTATCCTCTGTGCAATGAAAAGAAAACACCTAAGATGTGTTTCAGTGCATTGCATGACAGATCAACTTGTTTCTCGTTATGCATATGCACGCAATAACTCGCTCTGTGCAGTGAAAAGAAAACACCTAAGATGTGTTTCAGTGCATTGCATGACATATCTAACTTGTTTCTCGTTATGCATATGCACGTAATAACTAACCTCTGTGCAATAAAAAGAAAACACCTAAGATGTGTTTCATTGCATTGCATGATAGATATAACTTGTTTCTCGTTATGCATATGCACGCAAAAACCTCTCTGCAGTGAAAAGAAAACACCTAACTTGTTCCTCGTTATGCATATGCACGCTATAACTAACCTCTGTGCAATGAAAAGAAAACACCTAAGATGTGTTTTATCGCACTGCATGACATATCTAACTTGTTCCTTGTTATGATTATGCACACAATAACTAACCTCTGTGCAATAAAAAGAAAACACCTGAGATGTGTTTCGTCACATTGCATGATAGTTATAACTTGTTTCTCGTTGCAATGAAAAGATATAACGTGATTTTGCATGCATTTCTATTTTACAAACTAATTTATTTGTGCACAGACGAGAAAACAACACATGAGCTTTACAGTGCATAGTATAGCTATTGAACTCATTTCTGATAAAAGGGACCTCAAAAGTTTTTAAACAATATAAGCTTATTAGACACCTTTTGATGATATATAAGCTATACAAAGGTTCCTATTTGACCTACTGAACATAGTTCTGGCCCACGAGTACTAGATCTTAAACTTTCTAAACATGCTCATTGACTCCTTTTGCTGTTACTGAAGCCATACAAGAGTCCTTATTTTACCTAATGAACACATTAGCCATATGAATTGTTTATATCTGACCCATTGAACTCATTTCTGGTCAAAGGGTACTTGATCATTAGGTTACTATACATTGATATGTACTACTTATGATGTTTTATGAGCAGGAAGATATTTGAACATATACTGAACATATATCTGTCCCACTGATATTGAACTTTCTATACATACTAAATAGACTACTTCTTATGCTTCTTCTTAGACTACTTCCTAGGCCTAGAGGTTCCTCATTGACCCACAAACATAGTCCTTGCCGACGAGTAGTAGGTCTCAAACTTTTTGTATAAATTCTCATAGACTCCTTTTGATGCTTCTTAAGGCATATAGAATGTCCATATCTTAAGTATTTAACTCATGTCTGGTCAACGGGTCCTCAAAAGTTTTTAAACAAGAAAAACTTTTAGACTCCTTCTGATATTACATGAGCTATAGATAGGTTCCTTTTTGACCTACTGAACATAGTTCTGGCCCACGAGTACTTGATCTTGAACATTCTAAATATACTCATTAACTCCTTTTGATGTTACTGAAGCCATACAAGAGTCCTTATTTTAAGTACTGAACATATTTCTGGCTAAGGTGTTCTTTGAAAATCAGGATACTATACAGAATGACCTCTTATCGTGTTATTTTAGCCAGACAGATATTTGACCTACAGACTGTATTTCTTGCCCATGTGTACTTGATCTTGAACTTTCTACATACTCATAGACTCCTTTTGATGGTTCCTAGGCCATATAGAATTGTCCACATCTGACCTATTGAAATTATTTCTGAAAAACTTATGGGCTCCTTTTGATGATATATAAATCAATTGCCAAAAACATTATAAAAACTCTATAGTAATTTGGACACTACCAACCACCTAGAAACACCATAGCAACCACCCAGAACACCTTAGCAACACTCTAGCAACCGCCTAGCAACCACCCAGAACACCTTAGCAACACCCTAGCAACCAACCAGACCACCCTAGCAACCACCTAGCAACACCCTAGTAACCACCCAGAAAACCCTAGCAACACCCTAGCAACCACCCGGAATACCCTAACAACCACCTAGCAACCACCCAGAACACTGTAGCAACCACCGGGAGCAACCGGGTGGTGAGATTTGCCACTGCCAACCAGCACTTCACATTTTCTTCTGAAAATGTGCCATAAATGTGTTACATAGGTCAAAAATTGACCCATGTATAGCTAATACAACATCAGAAGGACTCTATAAGTTTATATTGTTATGTTAAAAGGGTCCTCAAAAGGTTTCAAACAATATAAACATATTGATTAGTTTATATCATATTACATTATATTACAAAAGAATTTATTAGTTCAGAGCTAAATCATGCCCAAAAACATTACAGAAACTCTTTAGTAACCATATGTGAACACTACCAACCACCTGGTAACACCATAGCAACAACCCAGAATACCATAGTAACGACCTAAAACACCCTAGCAACGACCCAGAAACCAACACCAACAAACAAGAACACCCCAGCAACCACCTAGCAACACCCTAGCAACCATCCAGAACAACCTGGCAACCGCCTAGCAACATTAGCACCTAGCAACCACATAAAAACACCATAGCAACCACCCAGAACACCCTAACAACCACCTAGCAACCACACAGAACACCCTAGCAACCGGGTGGTGAGATTTGCCACTTCAGGCTCCACTTCACATTTTCTTCTGGAAATGTGCCATAAATGTGTTCCTGGTGGTCAAAAATTGATCTATGTATATCTAATATAACATCAGAAGAAGTCTAAAAGTTTACATTGTTTTAAACTTTTTGAGAAACATTTGACCAGAAATGAGTTCAATATGTCAGATATGGACTTCTCTGTGGCTTAGGAAGCATCTGTTGGAGTCTATGAGTATGTTTGGAAAGTTCAAGATCAAGTCCTTTTGGGCCAGAAACATGTTCAGTAGGTCAAATATTTGTCTGGCTGAAATGACATCATGAGATGTAAATCTCTCGGTATATTAACCAACAGATCCAAGTACCTGTGGGCCATAAAAGTGTTCATGGAGGTCAAAAATTGACCTATGTAATATAACATCAGAATGTTATATTACATAGTCTGAGTATGTGTGGAAAGTTCAAGATCAAGTATTTTTGGACCAGAAACATGTTCAGTAGGTAAAATATTTTTCTGGCTGAAATGACATCATGAGAATTAAATCTCCAACCAACCAGAACACCCTAGCAACCAGCAAGCAACAGCCTAACAACCATCCAGAACACCCTAGAAACAAACCAGAACACCCCAGCAACCATCTGGAAACACCCTAGCAACCACCATTAACACCCCAGCAATCGCCTAGCAACACCCTAGCAACCGCATTGCAACACCATAGCAACCACCCAGAATACCCCAGCAACCCTCTAGCAACACCCTAGCAACCACCCAGAACACCTTCGCAACCACCCAGAATACCCTAGCAACAGCATAGCAACACCATAGCAACCACCCAGAATACCCTAAAAAAAAAACACCTATCAACCACCCAGAACACCGTAGCAAGCTCCCAGAACACCCTAGCAACCGAGTGCTGAGATTTGCCGCTTCAAGCTCCACTTCACATTTTCTTCTGGAAATGTGCCATAAATGTGTTCATGGAAGTCAAAATTGACCTATGTATATCTAATATAACATCAGAAGGAGTCTAAAAGTTTATATTGTTTTAAACTTTTTGAGAAATCTTTGACCAGAAATTAGTTCAATATGTCAGATATGGCTTAGGAAGCATCTGTTGGAGTCTATGAGTATGAATGGAAAGTACAAGGTCAAGTACTTTTGGCCCAGAAACATGTTCAGTAGGTCAAATATTTGTCTGGCTGAAATGACATCATGAGATGTAAATCTCTAGGTATTTTTAACCTACAGATCAAGTACCAGTGGGCCATAAAAGTGTTCATGGAGGTCAAAAATTGACCTATGTAATATAACATCAGAATGTTATATTACATAGTCTATGAGTATGTATGGAAAGTTCAAGATCAAGTACTTTTGGGCCAGAAACATGTTAAGTAGGTAAAATATTTTTCTGGCTGAAATGACATCATGAGAAATAAATCTCCAACCAACCAGAACACCCTAGCAACCACCAAGCAACAGCATAGCAACCACCCAGAACACCCTAGAAACAAACCAGAACAACCCAGCAACCACCTAGCAACACCCTAGCAACCATCCAGAACAACCTGGCAACCGCCTAGCAACATTAGCACCTAGCAACCACATAAAAACACCATAGCAACCACCCAGAACACCCTAACAACCACCTAGCAACCACACAGAACACCCTAGCAACCGGGTGGTGAGATTTGCCACTTCAGGCTCCACTTCACATTTTCTTCTGGAAATGTGCCATAAATGTGTTCCTGGTGGTCAAAAATTGATCTATGTATATCTAATATAACATCAGAAGAAGTCTAAAAGTTTACATTGTTTTAAACTTTTTGAGAAACATTTGACCAGAAATGAGTTCAATATGTCAGATATGGACTTCTCTGTGGCTTAGGAAGCATCTGTTGGAGTCTATGAGTATGTTTGGAAAGTTCAAGATCAAGTCCTTTTGGGCCAGAAACATGTTCAGTAGGTCAAATATTTGTCTGGCTGAAATGACATCATGAGATGTAAATCTCTCGGTATATTAACCAACAGATCCAAGTACCTGTGGGCCATAAAAGTGTTCATGGAGGTCAAAAATTGACCTATGTAATATAACATCAGAATGTTATATTACATAGTCTGAGTATGTGTGGAAAGTTCAAGAGCAAGTATTTTTGGACCAGAAACATGTTCAGTAGGTAAAATATTTTTCTGGCTGAAATGACATCATGAGAATTAAATCTCCAACCAACCAGAACACCCTAGCAACCAGCAAGCAACAGCCTAGCAACCATCCAGAACACCCTAGAAACAAACCAGAACACCCCAGCAACCATCTGGAAACACCCTAGCAACCACCATTAACACCCCAGCAATCGCCTAGCAACACCCTAGCAACCGCATTGCAACACCATAGCAACCACCCAGAATACCCCAGCAACCCTCTAGCAACACCCTAGCAACCACCCAGAACACCTTCGCAACCACCCAGAATACCCTAGCAACAGCATAGCAACACCATAGCAACCACCCAGAATACCCTAAAAAAAACACCTATCAACCACCCAGAACACCGTAGCAACCTCCCAGAACACCCTAGCAACCGGGTGCTGAGATTTGCCGCTTCAAGCTCCACTTCACATTTTCTTCTGGAAATGTGCCATAAATGTGTTCATGGAGGTCAAAATTGACCTATGTATATCTAATATAACATCAGAAGGAGTCTAAAAGTTTATATTGTTTTAAACTTTTTGAGAAATCTTTGACCAGAAATTAGTTCAATATGTCAGATATGGCTTAGGAAGCATCTGTTGGAGTCTATGAGTATGAATGGAAAGTACAAGGTCAAGTACTTTTGGCCCAGAAACATGTTCAGTAGGTCAAATATTTGTCTGGCTGAAATGACATCATGAGATGTAAATCTCTCGGTATATTAACCTACAGATCAAGTACCAGTGGGCCATAAAAGTGTTCATGGAGGTCAAAAATTGACCTATGTAATATAACATCAGAATGTTATATTACATAGTCTATGAGTATGTATGGAAAGTTCAAGATCAAGTACTTTTGGGCCAGAAACATGTTAAGTAGGTAAAATATTTTTCTGGCTGAAATGACATCATGAGAAATAAATCTCCAACCAACCAGAACACCCTAGCAACCACCAAGCAACAGCATAGCAACCACCCAGAACACCCTAGAAACAAACCAGAACAACCCAAGCAACCACCTAGCAACACCCTAGCAACCATCCAGAACAACCTGGCAACCACCTAGCAACCACACAGAACACCCTAGCAACCGGGTGGTGAGATTTGCCACTTCAGGCTCCACTTCACATTTTCTTCTGGAAATGTGCCATAAATGTGTTCCTGGTGGTCAAAAATTGATCTATGTATATCTAATATAACATCAGAAGAAGTCTAAAAGTTTACATTGTTTTAAACTTTTTGAGAAACATTTGACCAGAAATGAGTTCAATATGTCAGATATGGACTTCTCTGTGGCTTAGGAAGCATCTGTTGGAGTCTATGAGTATGTTTGGAAAGTTCAAGATCAAGTCCTTTTGGGCCAGAAACATGTTCAGTAGGTCAAATATTTGTCTGGCTGAAATGACATCATGAGATGTAAATCTCTCGGTATATTAACCAACAGATCCAAGTACCTGTGGGCCATAAAAGTGTTCATGGAGGTCAAAAACTGACCTATGTAATATAACATCAGAATGTTATATTACATAGTCTGAGTATGTGTGGAAAGTTCAAGATCAAGTATTTTTGGACCAGAAACATGTTCAGTAGGTAAAATATTTTTCTGGCTGAAATGACATCATGAGAATTAAATCTCCAACCAACCAGAACACCCTAGCAACCAGCAAGCAACAGCCTAGCAACCATCCATAACACCCTAGAAACAAACCAGAACACCCCAGCAACCATCTGGAAACACCCTAGCAACCACCATTAACACCCCAGCAATCGCCTAGCAACACCCTAGCAACCGCATTGCAACACCATAGCAACCACCCAGAATACCCCAGCAACCCTCTAGCAACACCCTAGCAACCACCCAGAACACCTTCGCAACCACCCAGAATACCCTAGCAACAGCATAGCAACACCATAGCAACCACCCAGAAATAAATCTCCAACCAACCAGAACACCCTAGCAACCACCAAGCAACAGCATAGCAACCACCCAGAACACCCTAGAAACAAACCAGAACAACCCAGCAACCAGACAGAACACCTTCGCAACCACCCAGAATACCCTAGAAACCGCCTAGCAACACCCTAGCAACCACCCAGAACAGCTTCGCAACCACCCAGAATACCCTAGCAACCACATAGCAACACCCTAGAAACCACCCAGAAAACCTTCGCAACCACCCAGAATACCCTAGCAACCGCATAGCAACACCATAGCAACCACCCAGAATACCCAAAATAAAAAACCTACCAACCACCCAGAACACCGTAGCAACCTCCCAGAACACCCTAGCAACTGGGTGCTGAGATTTGCCGCTTCAAGCTCCACTTCACATTTTCTTCAGGAAATGTGCCATAAATGTGTTCATGGAGGTCAAAATTGACCTATGTAAATCTAATATAACATCAGAAGGAGTCTAAAAGTCTATTTTGTTTTAAACTTTTTGAGAAACCTTTGACCAGAAATGAGTTCAATATGTCAGATATGGACTTCTCTATGGCTTAGGAAGCATCTGTTGGAGTCTATGAGTATGAATGGAAAGTTCAAGATCAAGTACTTTTGGGCCAGAAATATGTTCAGTAGGTCAAATATCTTTCTGGCTGAAATAACATCATGAGAAGGATCAATTAATTACCCATAGGCTAGAAACATGTTCAGTAGGTCAAAAAGGACCCTATGTATATAACATCAGATTGAGTCTATCAGTTGATATTATTTAAAAACATTTGAGGAAACATAGACCAGAAGTTAGTACAATAGGTCAGATATGGACTTCTCTATGGCTTAGAATCAAGTACCCGTGAGCCAGAAATATGTTCACTAGGACAAAAAGGAACCTATCTATAGCTTACAAATCATCAAAAGTCAATAAGTTAATATTTATTAAAAGCTTTGAGGACCCTTTGACTCTTTCGCATGGATTCTACTACTAATTCTTTTGTGAACTGACGAAAAAACATCACTTGAGCGGTCGTGCAATGCAATAACTTACTCGTTCCTTTGTGCAACAGAGGAACGCATGCAATATCTAACTCATTCCGTTGTTCAACGAAAACACATCTAACGTCTAACGTTGTGCATTAAAGAATATGCACGCAATAACTAACATGTTTCTCTGTGAAATGAAAAGAAAACACCTAATATCTAGTTTCATTGGATTGCATAACAATCTAACTTGTTCTTCGTTGCAATGAAAAGGCATAACGTGATGTTTTCTCGTCTGTGCACAAACAATCTAGTTTGTAAAATAGAAATGCATGCGAAAACACATGCATACATTTTCTTTTCATTGCAATGAGGAACAAGTTCGATATTTTATGCATTGGAATAAAACAACACCCGTTGCTTTGTGCAATGAAGAGATGTGGATTGTGCATGAAGAACGTTGTGCATCAAAAATACCATATATGTAATATGCACTTTATTGCATTCAAGAACTAAACCCTTCCTTATGCTTTGACTGGATAACGTGTGTTGTTTCATTGCATTTCTTACATTTTCTATCTTATTTTTCTTTGCAATGAAAAGAAAAGCGTGCTTTTCCATGCTTTTCCATTCTACAACTAATTAATTTCTGTTTTCACGAGAAAACATCAAAAGAGCGATCGCTTTACAATGCACACACTAACTTGTTCCTTTGTGCAACGAAGAGATTTGCAATGCTTGTGCTTTAGGATTGCATTGCACATGCACACGATAACTAACCTCTGTCCAATGAAAAGAAAACACATAAGATGTGTTTCATTGCATTGCATGACATATCTAAATTGTTCCTCGTTATGCGTATGCACGCAATAACTAACCTCTGTGCAGTGAAAAGAAAACACCTAAGATGTGTTTCATCGCATTGCATGACATATCTAACTTGTTCCTCGTTATGCATATGCACGCAATAACTCGCTCTGTGCAGTGAAAAGAAAACACCTAAGATGTGTTTCAGTGCATTGCATGACAGATCTAACTTGTTTCTCGTTATGCATATGCACGCAATAACTCGCTCTGTGCAGTGAAAAGAAAACACCTAAGATGTGTTTCAGTGCATTACATGACATATCTAACTTGTTACTCGTTATGCATATTGCACGGAATAACTAACCTCTGTGCAATGAAAAGAAAACACCTAAGATGTGTTTCATTGCATTGCATGACATATCTAACTTGTTCCTCGTTATGCATATGCACGCAATAACCTCTGTGCAATAAAAAAGAAAACAACTAAGATGTGTTTCAATGCATTGCATGACCTATCTAACTTGTTCCTCGTTATGTATGCATGCAATAACTATCCTCTGTGCAATGAAAAGAAAACACCTAAGATGTGTTTCAGTGCATTGCATGACAGATCAACTTGTTTCTCGTTATGCATATGCACGCAATAACTCGCTCTGTGCAGTGAAAAGAAAACACCTAAGATGTGTTTCAGTGCATTGCATGACATATCTAACTTGTTTCTCGTTATGCATATGCACGTAATAACTAACCTCTGTGCAATAAAAAGAAAACACCTAAGATGTGTTTCATTGCATTGCATGATAGATATAACTTGTTTCTCGTTATGCATATGCACGCAAAAACCTCTCTGCAGTGAAAAGAAAACACCTAACTTGTTCCTCGTTATGCATATGCACGCTATAACTAACCTCTGTGCAATGAAAAGAAAACACCTAAGATGTGTTTTATCGCACTGCATGACATATCTAACTTGTTCCTTGTTATGATTATGCACACAATAACTAACCTCTGTGCAATAAAAAGAAAACACCTGAGATGTGTTTCGTCACATTGCATGATAGTTATAACTTGTTTCTCGTTGCAATGAAAAGATATAACGTGATTTTGCATGCATTTCTATTTTACAAACTAATTTATTTGTGCACAGACGAGAAAACAACACATGAGCTTTACAGTGCATAGTATAGCTATTGAACTCATTTCTGATAAAAGGGACCTCAAAAGTTTTTAAACAATATAAGCTTATTAGACACCTTTTGATGATATATAAGCTATACAAAGGTTCCTATTTGACCTACTGAACATAGTTCTGGCCCACGAGTACTAGATCTTAAACTTTCTAAACATGCTCATTGACTCCTTTTGCTGTTACTGAAGCCATACAAGAGTCCTTATTTTACCTAATGAACACATTAGCCATATGAATTGTTTATATCTGACCCATTGAACTCATTTCTGGTCAAAGGGTACTTGATCATTAGGTTACTATACATTGATATGTACTACTTATGATGTTTTATGAGCAGGAAGATATTTGAACATATACTGAACATATATCTGTCCCACTGATATTGAACTTTCTATACATACTAAATAGACTACTTCTTATGCTTCTTCTTAGACTACTTCCTAGGCCTAGAGGTTCCTCATTGACCCACAAACATAGTCCTTGCCGACGAGTACTAGGTCTCAAACTTTTTGTATAAATTCTCATAGACTCCTTTTGATGCTTCTTAAGGCATATAGAATGTCCATATCTTAAGTATTTAACTCATGTCTGGTCAACGGGTCCTCAAAAGTTTTTAAACAAGAAAAACTTTTAGACTCCTTCTGATATTACATGAGCTATAGATAGGTTCCTTTTTGACCTACTGAACATAGTTCTGGCCCACGAGTACTTGATCTTGAACATTCTAAATATACTCATTAACTCCTTTTGATGTTACTGAAGCCATACAAGAGTCCTTATTTTAAGTACTGAACATATTTCTGGCTAAGGTGTTCTTTGAAAATCAGGATACTATACAGAATGACCTCTTATCGTGTTATTTTAGCCAGACAGATATTTGACCTACAGACTGTATTTCTTGCCCATGTGTACTTGATCTTGAACTTTCTACATACTCATAGACTCCTTTTGATGGTTCCTAGGCCATATAGAATTGTCCACATCTGACCTATTGAAATTATTTCTGAAAAACTTATGGGCTCCTTTTGATGATATATAAATCAATTGCCAAAAACATTATAAAAACTCTATAGTAATTTGGACACTACCAACCACCTAGAAACACCATAGCAACCACCCAGAACACCTTAGCAACACTCTAGCAACCGCCTAGCAACCACCCAGAACACCTTAGCAACACCCTAGCAACCAACCAGACCACCCTAGCAACCACCTAGCAACACCCTAGTAACCACCCAGAAAACCTTAGCAACACCCTAGCAACCACCCGGAATACCCTAACAACCACCTAGCAACCACCCAGAACACTGTAGCAACCACCGGAAACACCCTAGCAACCGGGTGGTGAGATTTGCCACTGCAACCAGCACTTCACATTTTCTTCTGAAAATGTGCCATAAATGTGTTACATAGGTCAAAAATTGACCCATGTATAGCTAATACAACATCAGAAGGACTCTATAAGTTTATATTGTTATGTTAAAATGGTCCTCAAAAGGTTTCAAACAATATAAACATATTGATTAGTTTATATCATATTACATTATATTACAAAAGAATTTATTAGTTCAGAGCTAAATCATGCCCAAAAACATTACAGAAACTCTTTAGTAACCATATGTGAACACTACCAACCACCTGGTAACACCATAGCAACAACCCAGAATACCATAGTAACGACCTAAAACACCCTAGCAACGACCCAGAAACCAACACCAACAAACAAGAACACCCCAGCAACCACCTAGCAACACCCTAGCAACCATCCAGAACAACCTGGCAACCGCCTAGCAACATTAGCACCTAGCAACCACATAAAAACACCATAGCAACCACCCAGAACACCCTAACAACCACCTAGCAACCACACAGAACACCCTAGAACCACTTCACATTTTCTTCTGGAAATGTGCCATAAATGTGTTCCTGGTGGTCAAAAATTGATCTATGTATATCTAATATAACATCAGAAGAAGTCTAAAAGTTTACATTGTTTTAAACTTTTTGAGAAACATTTGACCAGAAATGAGTTCAATATGTCAGATATGGACTTCTCTGTGGCTTAGGAAGCATCTGTTGGAGTCTATGAGTATGTTTGGAAAGTTCAAGATCAAGTCCTTTTGGGCCAGAAACATGTTCAGTAGGTCAAATATTTGTCTGGCTGAAATGACATCATGAGATGTAAATCTCTCGGTATATTAACCAACAGATCCAAGTACCTGTGGGCCATAAAAGTGTTCATGGAGGTCAAAAATTGACCTATGTAATATAACATCAGAATGTTATATTACATAGTCTGAGTATGTGTGGAAAGTTCAAGAGCAAGTATTTTTGGACCAGAAACATGTTCAGTAGGTAAAATATTTTTCTGGCTGAAATGACATCATGAGAATTAAATCTCCAACCAACCAGAACACCCTAGCAACCAGCAAGCAACAGCCTAGCAACCATCCAGAACACCCTAGAAACAAACCAGAACACCCCAGCAACCATCTGGAAACACCCTAGCAACCACCATTAACACCCCAGCAATCGCCTAGCAACACCCTAGCAACCGCATTGCAACACCTTCGCAACCACCCAGAATACCCTAGCAACAGCATAGCAACACCATAGCAACCACCCAGAATACCCTAAAAAAAACACCTATCAACCACCCAGAACACCGTAGCAACCTCCCAGAACACCCTAGCAACCGGGTGCTGAGATTTGCCGCTTCAAGCTCCACTTCACATTTTCTTCTGGAAATGTGCCATAAATGTGTTCATGGAGGTCAAAATTGACCAATGTATATCTAATATAACATCAGAAGGAGTCTAAAAGTTTATATTGTTTTAAACTTTTTGAGAAATCTTTGACCAGAAATTAGTTCAATATGTCAGATATGGCTTAGGAAGCATCTGTTGGAGTCTATGAGTATGAATGGAAAGTACAAGGTCAAGTACTTTTGGCCCAGAAACATGTTCAGTAGGTCAAATATTTGTCTGGCTGAAATGACATCATGAGATGTAAATCTCTCGGTATATTAACCTACAGATCAAGTACCAGTGGGCCATAAAAGTGTTCATGGAGGTCAAAAATTGACCTATGTAATATAACATCAGAATGTTATATTACATAGTCTATGAGTATGTATGGAAAGTTCAAGATCAAGTACTTTTGGGCCAGAAACATGTTAAGTAGGTAAAATATTTTTCTGGCTGAAATGACATCATGAGAAATAAATCTCCAACCAACCAGAACACCCTAGCAACCACCAAGCAACAGCATAGCAACCACCCAGAACACCCTAGAAACAAACCAGAACAACCCAAGCAACCACCTAGCAACACCCTAGCAACCATCCAGAACAACCTGGCAACCACCTAGCAACCACACAGAACACCCTAGCAACCGGGTGGTGAGATTTGCCACTTCAGGCTCCACTTCACATTTTCTTCTGGAAATGTGCCATAAATGTGTTCCTGGTGGTCAAAAATTGATCTATGTATATCTAATATAACATCAGAAGAAGTCTAAAAGTTTACATTGTTTTAAACTTTTTGAGAAACATTTGACCAGAAATGAGTTCAATATGTCAGATATGGACTTCTCTGTGGCTTAGGAGGCATCTGTTGGAGTCTATGAGTATGTTTGGAAAGTTCAAGATCAAGTCCTTTTGGGCCAGAAACATGTTCAGTAGGTCAAATATTTGTCTGGCTGAAATGACATCATGAGATGTAAATCTCTCGGTATATTAACCAACAGATCCAAGTACCTGTGGGCCATAAAAGTGTTCATGGAGGTCAAAAACTGACCTATGTAATATAACATCAGAATGTTATATTACATAGTCTGAGTATGTGTGGAAAGTTCAAGATCAAGTATTTTTGGACCAGAAACATGTTCAGTAGGTAAAATATTTTTCTGGCTGAAATGACATCATGAGAATTAAATCTCCAACCAACCAGAACACCCTAGCAACCAGCAAGCAACAGCCTAGCAACCATCCATAACACCCTAGAAACAAACCAGAACACCCCAGCAACCATCTGGAAACACCCTAGCAACCACCATTAACACCCCAGCAATCGCCTAGCAACACCCTAGCAACCGCATTGCAACACCATAGCAACCACCCAGAATACCCCAGCAACCCTCTAGCAACACCCTAGCAACCACCCAGAACACCTTCGCAACCACCCAGAATACCCTAGCAACAGCATAGCAACACCATAGCAACCACCCAGAAATAAATCTCCAACCAACCAGAACACCCTAGCAACCACCAAGCAACAGCATAGCAACCACCCAGAACACCCTAGAAACAAACCAGAACAACCCAGCAACCAGACAGAACACCTTCGCAACCACCCAGAATACCCTAGAAACCGCCTAGCAACACCCTAGCAACCACCCAGAACAGCTTCGCAACCACCCAGAATACCCTAGCAACCACATAGCAACACCCTAGAAACCACCCAGAAAACCTTCGCAACCACCCAGAATACCCTAGCAACCGCATAGCAACACCATAGCAACCACCCAGAATACCCAAAATAAAAAACCTACCAACCACCCAGAACACCGTAGCAACCTCCCAGAACACCCTAGCAACCGGGTGCTGAGATTTGCCGCTTCAAGCTCCACTTCACATTTTCTTCAGGAAATGTGCCATAAATGTGTTCATGGAGGTCAAAATTGACCTATGTAAATCTAATATAACATCAGAAGGAGTCTAAAAGTCTATTTTGTTTTAAACTTTTTGAGAAACCTTTGACCAGAAATGAGTTCAATATGTCAGATATGGACTTCTCTATGGCTTAGGAAGCATCTGTTGGAGTCTATGAGTATGAATGGAAAGTACAAGGTCGAGTACTTTTGGGCCAGATATATGTTCAGTAGGTCAAATATATTTCTGGCTGAAATGACATCATGAGAAGCAAAGCTCTCGGTACATTAACCCAAACATCAAATACCCGTGGACCATAAATGTGTTTCTGGAGGTCAAAAATTGACCTATGTATAGCTAATGTAACATCAGGAGTCTATAAGTTTATATTGTTTAAAACCTTTTGAGGATCCTTTGACCAGAAATGAGTTCAATAGGTCAGATATGGACTTCTCTATGGCTTAGGAAGCATCTGTTGGAGTCTTTGAGTATGTTTGGAACGTTCAAGATCAAGTACTTTTGGGCCAGAAACATGTTCAGTAGGTCAAATTTTTGTCTGGCTGAAATGACATCATGAGAAGTAAATCTCTCGGTATAATAACCCACGTACCAAGGACCTGTGGGCCATAAAAGTGTTCCTGGAGGTCAAACATTGACCTATGTAATATAACATCAGAAGGAGTCTATAAGTTTATATCGTTTTAAAGTTTTTGAGGAACCTTTGACCAAAAATTAGTTCAAAAGGTCAGATATGGACTTTTCCATGGCTTAGGAAGCATTTATTGGAGTCTATGAGTATGTATGGAAAGTTCAAGATCAAGTACTTTTGGGCCAGAAATATGTTCAGTAGGTCAAATATCTTTCTGGCTGAAATAACATCATGAGAAGGATCAATTAATTACCCATAGGCTAGAAACATGTTCAGTAGGTCAAAAAGGACCCTATGTATATAACATCAGATTGAGTCTATCAGTTGATATTATTTAAAAACATTTGAGGAAACATAGACCAGAAATTAGTACAATAGGTCAGATATGGACTTCTCTATGGCTTAGAATCAAGTACCCGTGAGCCAGAAATATGTTCACTAGGACAAAAAGGAACCTATCTATAGCTTACAAATCATCAAAAGTCAATAAGTTAATATTTATTAAAAGCTTTGAGGACCCTTTGACTCTTTCGCATGGATTCTACTACTAATTCTTTTGTGAACTGACGAAAAAACATCACTTGAGCGGTCGTGCAATGCAATAACTTACTCGTTCCTTTGTGCAACAGAGGAACGCATGCAATATCTAACTCATTCCGTTGTTCAACGAAAACACATCTAACGTCTAACGTTGTGCATTAAAGAATATGCACGCAATAACTAACATGTTTCTCTGTGAAATGAAAAGAAAACACCTAATATCTAGTTTCATTGGATTGCATAACAATCTAACTTGTTCTTCGTTGCAATGAAAAGGCATAACGTGATGTTTTCTCGTCTGTGCACAAACAATCTAGTTTGTAAAATAGAAATGCATGCGAAAACACATGCATACATTTTCTTTTCATTGCAATGAGGAACAAGTTCGATATTTTATGCATTGCAATAAAACAACACCCGTTGCTTTGTGCAATGAAGAGATGTGGATTGTGCATGAAGAACGTTGTGCATCAAAAATACCATATATGTAATATGCACTTTATTGCATTCAAGAACTAAACCCTTCCTTATGCTTTGACTGGATAACGTGTGTTGTTTCATTGCATTTCTTACATTTTCTATCTTATTTTTCTTTGCAATGAAAAGAAAAGCGTGCTTTTCCATGCTTTTCCATTCTACAACTAATTAATTTCTGTTTTCACGAGAAAACATCAAAAGAGCGATCGCTTTACAATGCACACACTAACTTGTTCCTTTGTGCAACGAAGAGATTTGCAATGCTTGTGCTTTAGGATTGCATTGCACATGCACACGATAACTAACCTCTGTCCAATGAAAAGAAAACACATAAGATGTGTTTCATTGCATTGCATGACAGATCTAACTTGTTTCTCGTTATGCATATGCACGCAATAACTCGCTCTGTGCAGTGAAAAGAAAACACCTAAGATGTGTTTCAGTGCATTGCATGACAGATCTAACTTGTTTCTCGTTATGCATATGCACGCAATAACTCGCTCTGTGCAGTGAAAAGAAAACACCTAAGATGTGTTTCAGTGCATTACATGACATATCTAACTTGTTACTCGTTATGCATATGCACGGAATAACTAACCTCTGTGCAATGAAAAGAAAACACCTAAGATGTGTTTCATTGCATTGCATGACATATCTAACTTGTTCCTCATTATGCATATGCACGCAATAACCTCTGTGCAATGAAAAAGAAAACAACTAAGATGTGTTTCAATGCATTGCATGACCTATCTAACTTGTTCCTCGTTATGTATGCATGCAATAACTATCCTCTGTGCAATGAAAAGAAAACACCTAAGATGTGTTTCATCGAATTGCATGACCTATCTAACTTGTTCCTCGTTATGCATATGCACGCAATAACTAACCTCTGTGCAGTGAAAAGAAAACACCTAAGATGTGTTTCAGTGCATTGCATGACAGATCTAACTTGTTTCTCGTTATTCATATACACGCAATAACTCGCTCTGTGCAGTGAAAAGAAAACACCTAAGATGTGTTTCAGTGCATTGCATGACAGATCAACTTGTTTCTCGTTATGCATATGCACGCAATAACTCGCTCTGTGCAGTGAAAAGAAAACACCTAAGATGTGTTTCAGTGCATTGCATGACATATCTAACTTGTTTCTCGTTATGCATATGCACGTAATAACTAACCTCTGTGCAATAAAAAGAAAACACCTAAGATGTGTTTCATTGCATTGCATGATAGATATAACTTGTTTCTCGTTATGCATATGCACGCAAAAACCTCTCTGCAGTGAAAAGAAAACACCTAACTTGTTCCTCGTTATGCATATGCACGCTATAACTAACCTCTGTGCAATGAAAAGAAAACACCTAAGATGTGTTTTATCGCACTGCATGACATATCTAACTTGTTCCTTGTTATGATTATGCACACAATAACTAACCTCTGTGCAATAAAAAGAAAACACCTGAGATGTGTTTCGTCACATTGCATGATAGTTATAACTTGTTTCTCGTTGCAATGAAAAGATATAACGTGATTTTGCATGCATTTCTATTTTACAAACTAATTTATTTGTGCACAGACGAGAAAACAACACATGAGCTTTACAGTGCATAGTATAGCTATTGAACTCATTTCTGATAAAAGGGACCTCAAAAGTTTTTAAACAATATAAGCTTATTAGACACCTTTTGATGATATATAAGCTATACAAAGGTTCCTATTTGACCTACTGAACATAGTTCTGGCCCACGAGTACTAAATCTTAAACTTTCTAAACATGCTCATTGACTCCTTTTGCTGTTACTGAAGCCATACAAGAGTCCTTATTTTACCTAATGAACACATTAGCCATATGAATTGTTTATATCTGACCCATTGAACTCATTTCTGGTCAAAGGGTACTTGATCATTAGGTTACTATACATTGATATGTACTACTTATGATGTTTTATGAGCAGGAAGATATTTGAACATATACTGAACATATATCTGTCCCACTGATATTGAACTTTCTATACATACTAAATAGACTACTTCTTATGCTACTTCTTAGACTACTTCCTAGGCCTAGAGGTTCCTCATTGACCCACAAACATAGTCCTTGCCGACGAGTACTAGGTCTCAAACTTTTTGTATAAATTCTCATAGACTCCTTTTGATGCTTCTTAAGGCATATAGAATGTCCATATCTTAAGTATTTAACTCATGTCTGGTCAACGGGTCCTCAAAAGTTTTTAAACAAGAAAAACTTTTAGACTCCTTCTGATATTACATGAGCTATAGATAGGTTCCTTTTTGACCTACTGAACATAGTTCTGGCCCACGAGTACTTGATCTTGAACATTCTAAATATACTCATTAACTCCTTTTGATGTTACTGAAGCCATACAAGAGTCCTTATTTTAAGTACTGAACATATTTCTGGCTAAGGTGTTCTTTGAAAATCAGGATACTATACAGAATGACCTCTTATCGTGTTATTTTAGCCAGACAGATATTTGACCTACAGACTGTATTTCTTGCCCATGTGTACTTGATCTTGAACTTTCTACATACTCATAGACTCCTTTTGATGGTTCCTAGGCCATATAGAATTGTCCACATCTGACCTATTGAAATTATTTCTGAAAAACTTATGGGCTCCTTTTGATGATATATAAATCAATTGCCAAAAACATTATAAAAACTCTATAGTAATTTGGACACTACCAACCACCTAGAAACACCATAGCAACCACCCAGAACACCTTAGCAACACTCTAGCAACCGCCTAGCAACCACCCAGAACACCTTAGCAACACCCTAGCAACCAACCAGACCACCCTAGCAACCACCTAGCAACACCCTAGTAACCACCCAGAAAACCTTAGCAACACCCTAGCAACCACCCGGAATACCCTAACAACCACCTAGCAACCACCCAGAACACTGTAGCAACCACCGGAAACACCCTAGCAACCGGGTGGTGAGATTTGCCACTGCAACCAGCACTTCACATTTTCTTCTGAAAATGTGCCATAAATGTGTTACATAGGTCAAAAATTGACCCATGTATAGCTAATACAACATCAGAAGGACTCTATAAGTTTATATTGTTATGTTAAAAGGGTCCTCAAAAGGTTTCAAACAATATAAACATATTGATTAGTTTATATCATATTACATTATATTACAAAAGAATTTATTAGTTCAGAGCTAAATCATGCCCAAAAACATTACAGAAACTCTTTAGTAACCATATGTGAACACTACCAACCACCTGGTAACACCATAGCAACAACCCAGAATACCATAGTAACGACCTAAAACACCCTAGCAACGACCCAGAAACCAACACCAACAAACAAGAACACCCCAGCAACCACCTAGCAACACCCTAGCAACCATCCAGAACAACCTGGCAACCGCCTAGCAACATTAGCACCTAGCAACCACATAAAAACACCATAGCAACCACCCAGAACACCCTAACAACCACCAAGCAACCACACAGAACACCCTAGAACCACTTCACATTTTCTTCTGGAAATGTGCCATAAATGTGTTCCTGGTGGTCAAAAATTGATCTATGTATATCTAATATAACATCAGAAGAAGTCTAAAAGTTTACATTGTTTTAAACTTTTTGAGAAACATTTGACCAGAAATGAGTTCAATATGTCAGATATGGACTTCTCTGTGGCTTAGGAAGCATCTGTTGGAGTCTATGAGTATGTTTGGAAAGTTCAAGATCAAGTCCTTTTGGGCCAGAAACATGTTCAGTAGGTCAAATATTTGTCTGGCTGAAATGACATCATGAGATGTAAATCTCTCGGTATATTAACCAACAGATCCAAGTACCTGTGGGCCATAAAAGTGTTCATGGAGGTCAAAAATTGACCTATGTAATATAACATCAGAATGTTATATTACATAGTCTGAGTATGTGTGGAAAGTTCAAGAGCAAGTATTTTTGGACCAGAAACATGTTCAGTAGGTAAAATATTTTTCTGGCTGAAATGACATCATGAGAATTAAATCTCCAACCAACCAGAACACCCTAGCAACCAGCAAGCAACAGCCTAGCAACCATCCAGAACACCCTAGAAACAAACCAGAACACCCCAGCAACCATCTGGAAACACCCTAGCAACCACCATTAACACCCCAGCAATCGCCTAGCAACACCCTAGCAACCGCATTGCAACACCTTCGCAACCACCCAGAATACCCTAGCAACAGCATAGCAACACCATAGCAACCACCCAGAATACCCTAAAAAAAACACCTATCAACCACCCAGAACACCGTAGCAACCTCCCAGAACACCCTAGCAACCGGGTGCTGAGATTTGCCGCTTCAAGCTCCACTTCACATTTTCTTCTGGAAATGTGCCATAAATGTGTTCATGGAGGTCAAAATTGACCAATGTATATCTAATATAACATCAGAAGGAGTCTAAAAGTTTATATTGTTTTAAACTTTTTGAGAAATCTTTGACCAGAAATTAGTTCAATATGTCAGATATGGCTTAGGAAGCATCTGTTGGAGTCTATGAGTATGAATGGAAAGTACAAGGTCAAGTACTTTTGGCCCAGAAACATGTTCAGTAGGTCAAATATTTGTCTGGCTGAAATGACATCATGAGATGTAAATCTCTCGGTATATTAACCTACAGATCAAGTACCAGTGGGCCATAAAAGTGTTCATGGAGGTCAAAAATTGACCTATGTAATATAACATCAGAATGTTATATTACATAGTCTATGAGTATGTATGGAAAGTTCAAGATCAAGTACTTTTGGGCCAGAAACATGTTAAGTAGGTAAAATATTTTTCTGGCTGAAATGACATCATGAGAAATAAATCTCCAACCAACCAGAACACCCTAGCAACCACCAAGCAACAGCATAGCAACCACCCAGAACACCCTAGAAACAAACCAGAACAACCCAAGCAACCACCTAGCAACACCCTAGCAACCATCCAGAACAACCTGGCAACCACCTAGCAACCACACAGAACACCCTAGCAACCGGGTGGTGAGATTTGCCACTTCAGGCTCCACTTCACATTTTCTTCTGGAAATGTGCCATAAATGTGTTCCTGGTGGTCAAAAATTGATCTATGTATATCTAATATAACATCAGAAGAAGTCTAAAAGTTTACATTGTTTTAAACTTTTTGAGAAACATTTGACCAGAAATGAGTTCAATATGTCAGATATGGACTTCTCTGTGGCTTAGGAGGCATCTGTTGGAGTCTATGAGTATGTTTGGAAAGTTCAAGATCAAGTCCTTTTGGGCCAGAAACATGTTCAGTAGGTCAAATATTTGTCTGGCTGAAATGACATCATGAGATGTAAATCTCTCGGTATATTAACCAACAGATCCAAGTACCTGTGGGCCATAAAAGTGTTCATGGAGGTCAAAAACTGACCTATGTAATATAACATCAGAATGTTATATTACATAGTCTGAGTATGTGTGGAAAGTTCAAGATCAAGTATTTTTGGACCAGAAACATGTTCAGTAGGTAAAATATTTTTCTGGCTGAAATGACATCATGAGAATTAAATCTCCAACCAACCAGAACACCCTAGCAACCAGCAAGCAACAGCCTAGCAACCATCCATAACACCCTAGAAACAAACCAGAACACCCCAGCAACCATCTGGAAACACCCTAGCAACCACCATTAACACCCCAGCAATCGCCTAGCAACACCCTAGCAACCGCATTGCAACACCATAGCAACCACCCAGAATACCCCAGCAACCCTCTAGCAACACCCTAGCAACCACCCAGAACACCTTCGCAACCACCCAGAATACCCTAGCAACAGCATAGCAACACCATAGCAACCACCCAGAAATAAATCTCCAACCAACCAGAACACCCTAGCAACCACCAAGCAACAGCATAGCAACCACCCAGAACACCCTAGAAACAAACCAGAACAACCCAGCAACCAGACAGAACACCTTCGCAACCACCCAGAATACCCTAGAAACCGCCTAGCAACACCCTAGCAACCACCCAGAACAGCTTCGCAACCACCCAGAATACCCTAGCAACCACATAGCAACACCCTAGAAACCACCCAGAAAACCTTCGCAACCACCCAGAATACCCTAGCAACCGCATAGCAACACCATAGCAACCACCCAGAATACCCAAAATAAAAAACCTACCAACCACCCAGAACACCGTAGCAACCTCCCAGAACACCCTAGCAACCGGGTGCTGAGATTTGCCGCTTCAAGCTCCACTTCACATTTTCTTCAGGAAATGTGCCATAAATGTGTTCATGGAGGTCAAAATTGACCTATGTAAATCTAATATAACATCAGAAGGAGTCTAAAAGTCTATTTTGTTTTAAACTTTTTGAGAAACCTTTGACCAGAAATGAGTTCAATATGTCAGATATGGACTTCTCTATGGCTTAGGAAGCATCTGTTGGAGTCTATGAGTATGAATGGAAAGTACAAGGTCGAGTACTTTTGGGCCAGATATATGTTCAGTAGGTCAAATATATTTCTGGCTGAAATGACATCATGAGAAGCAAAGCTCTCGGTACATTAACCCAAACATCAAATACCCGTGGACCATAAATGTGTTTCTGGAGGTCAAAAATTGACCTATGTATAGCTAATGTAACATCAGGAGTCTATAAGTTTATATTGTTTAAAACCTTTTGAGGATCCTTTGACCAGAAATGAGTTCAATAGGTCAGATATGGACTTCTCTATGGCTTAGGAAGCATCTGTTGGAGTCTTTGAGTATGTTTGGAACGTTCAAGATCAAGTACTTTTGGGCCAGAAACATGTTCAGTAGGTCAAATTTTTGTCTGGCTGAAATGACATCATGAGAAGTAAATCTCTCGGTATAATAACCCACGTACCAAGGACCTGTGGGCCATAAAAGTGTTCCTGGAGGTCAAACATTGACCTATGTAATATAACATCAGAAGGAGTCTATAAGTTTATATCGTTTTAAAGTTTTTGAGGAACCTTTGACCAAAAATTAGTTCAAAAGGTCAGATATGGACTTTTCCATGGCTTAGGAAGCATTTATTGGAGTCTATGAGTATGTATGGAAAGTTCAAGATCAAGTACTTTTGGGCCAGAAATATGTTCAGTAGGTCAAATATCTTTCTGGCTGAAATAACATCATGAGAAGGATCAATTAATTACCCATAGGCTAGAAACATGTTCAGTAGGTCAAAAAGGACCCTATGTATATAACATCAGATTGAGTCTATCAGTTGATATTATTTAAAAACATTTGAGGAAACATAGACCAGAAATTAGTACAATAGGTCAGATATGGACTTCTCTATGGCTTAGAATCAAGTACCCGTGAGCCAGAAATATGTTCACTAGGACAAAAAGGAACCTATCTATAGCTTACAAATCATCAAAAGTCAATAAGTTAATATTTATTAAAAGCTTTGAGGACCCTTTGACTCTTTCGCATGGATTCTACTACTAATTCTTTTGTGAACTGACGAAAAAACATCACTTGAGCGGTCGTGCAATGCAATAACTTACTCGTTCCTTTGTGCAACAGAGGAACGCATGCAATATCTAACTCATTCCGTTGTTCAACGAAAACACATCTAACGTCTAACGTTGTGCATTAAAGAATATGCACGCAATAACTAACATGTTTCTCTGTGAAATGAAAAGAAAACACCTAATATCTAGTTTCATTGGATTGCATAACAATCTAACTTGTTCTTCGTTGCAATGAAAAGGCATAACGTGATGTTTTCTCGTCTGTGCACAAACAATCTAGTTTGTAAAATAGAAATGCATGCGAAAACACATGCATACATTTTCTTTTCATTGCAATGAGGAACAAGTTCGATATTTTATGCATTGCAATAAAACAACACCCGTTGCTTTGTGCAATGAAGAGATGTGGATTGTGCATGAAGAACGTTGTGCATCAAAAATACCATATATGTAATATGCACTTTATTGCATTCAAGAACTAAACCCTTCCTTATGCTTTGACTGGATAACGTGTGTTGTTTCATTGCATTTCTTACATTTTCTATCTTATTTTTCTTTGCAATGAAAAGAAAAGCGTGCTTTTCCATGCTTTTCCATTCTACAACTAATTAATTTCTGTTTTCACGAGAAAACATCAAAAGAGCGATCGCTTTACAATGCACACACTAACTTGTTCCTTTGTGCAACGAAGAGATTTGCAATGCTTGTGCTTTAGGATTGCATTGCACATGCACACGATAACTAACCTCTGTCCAATGAAAAGAAAACACATAAGATGTGTTTCATTGCATTGCATGACAGATCTAACTTGTTTCTCGTTATGCATATGCACGCAATAACTCGCTCTGTGCAGTGAAAAGAAAACACCTAAGATGTGTTTCAGTGCATTGCATGACAGATCTAACTTGTTTCTCGTTATGCATATGCACGCAATAACTCGCTCTGTGCAGTGAAAAGAAAACACCTAAGATGTGTTTCAGTGCATTACATGACATATCTAACTTGTTACTCGTTATGCATATGCACGGAATAACTAACCTCTGTGCAATGAAAAGAAAACACCTAAGATGTGTTTCATTGCATTGCATGACATATCTAACTTGTTCCTCATTATGCATATGCACGCAATAACCTCTGTGCAATGAAAAAGAAAACAACTAAGATGTGTTTCAATGCATTGCATGACCTATCTAACTTGTTCCTCGTTATGTATGCATGCAATAACTATCCTCTGTGCAATGAAAAGAAAACACCTAAGATGTGTTTCATCGAATTGCATGACCTATCTAACTTGTTCCTCGTTATGCATATGCACGCAATAACTAACCTCTGTGCAGTGAAAAGAAAACACCTAAGATGTGTTTCAGTGCATTGCATGACAGATCTAACTTGTTTCTCGTTATTCATATACACGCAATAACTCGCTCTCTGCAGTGAAAAGAAAACACCTAAGATGTGTTTCAGTGCATTGCATGACAGATCAACTTGTTTCTCGTTATGCATATGCACGCAATAACTCGCTCTGTGCAGTGAAAAGAAAACACCTAAGATGTGTTTCAGTGCATTGCATGACATATCTAACTTGTTTCTCGTTATGCATATGCACGTAATAACTAACCTCTGTGCAATAAAAAGAAAACACCTAAGATGTGTTTCATTGCATTGCATGATAGATATAACTTGTTTCTCGTTATGCATATGCACGCAAAAACCTCTCTGCAGTGAAAAGAAAACACCTAACTTGTTCCTCGTTATGCATATGCACGCTATAACTAACCTCTGTGCAATGAAAAGAAAACACCTAAGATGTGTTTTATCGCACTGCATGACATATCTAACTTGTTCCTTGTTATGATTATGCACACAATAACTAACCTCTGTGCAATAAAAAGAAAACACCTGAGATGTGTTTCGTCACATTGCATGATAGTTATAACTTGTTTCTCGTTGCAATGAAAAGATATAACGTGATTTTGCATGCATTTCTATTTTACAAACTAATTTATTTGTGCACAGACGAGAAAACAACACATGAGCTTTACAGTGCATAGTATAGCTATTGAACTCATTTCTGATAAAAGGGACCTCAAAAGTTTTTAAACAATATAAGCTTATTAGACACCTTTTGATGATATATAAGCTATACAAAGGTTCCTATTTGACCTACTGAACATAGTTCTGGCCCACGAGTACTAAATCTTAAACTTTCTAAACATGCTCATTGACTCCTTTTGCTGTTACTGAAGCCATACAAGAGTCCTTATTTTACCTAATGAACACATTAGCCATATGAATTGTTTATATCTGACCCATTGAACTCATTTCTGGTCAAAGGGTACTTGATCATTAGGTTACTATACATTGATATGTACTACTTATGATGTTTTATGAGCAGGAAGATATTTGAACATATACTGAACATATATCTGTCCCACTGATATTGAACTTTCTATACATACTAAATAGACTACTTCTTATGCTACTTCTTAGACTACTTCCTAGGCCTAGAGGTTCCTCATTGACCCACAAACATAGTCCTTGCCGACGAGTACTAGGTCTCAAACTTTTTGTATAAATTCTCATAGACTCCTTTTGATGCTTCTTAAGGCATATAGAATGTCCATATCTTAAGTATTTAACTCATGTCTGGTCAACGGGTCCTCAAAAGTTTTTAAACAAGAAAAACTTTTAGACTCCTTCTGATATTACATGAGCTATAGATAGGTTCCTTTTTGACCTACTGAACATAGTTCTGGCCCACGAGTACTTGATCTTGAACATTCTAAATATACTCATTAACTCCTTTTGATGTTACTGAAGCCATACAAGAGTCCTTATTTTAAGTACTGAACATATTTCTGGCTAAGGTGTTCTTTGAAAATCAGGATACTATACAGAATGACCTCTTATCGTGTTATTTTAGCCAGACAGATATTTGACCTACAGACTGTATTTCTTGCCCATGTGTACTTGATCTTGAACTTTCTACATACTCATAGACTCCTTTTGATGGTTCCTAGGCCATATAGAATTGTCCACATCTGACCTATTGAAATTATTTCTGAAAAACTTATGGGCTCCTTTTGATGATATATAAATCAATTGCCAAAAACATTATAAAAACTCTATAGTAATTTGGACACTACCAACCACCTAGAAACACCATAGCAACCACCCAGAACACCTTAGCAACACTCTAGCAACCGCCTAGCAACCACCCAGAACACCTTAGCAACACCCTAGCAACCAACCAGACCACCCTAGCAACCACCTAGCAACACCCTAGTAACCACCCAGAAAACCTTAGCAACACCCTAGCAACCACCCGGAATACCCTAACAACCACCTAGCAACCACCCAGAACACTGTAGCAACCACCGGAAACACCCTAGCAACCGGGTG
This sequence comes from Pimephales promelas, assembly GCF_988280905.1. Lineage (NCBI taxonomy): Eukaryota > Metazoa > Chordata > Actinopteri > Cypriniformes > Leuciscidae > Pimephales > Pimephales promelas. The sequence continues at coordinate 8,922,952 of NC_142790.1, forward strand.
GTGAGATTTGCCACTGCAACCAGCACTTCACATTTTCTTCTGAAAATGTGCCATAAATGTGTTACATAGGTCAAAAATTGACCCATGTATAGCTAATACAACATCAGAAGGACTCTATAAGTTTATATTGTTATGTTAAAAGGGTCCTCAAAAGGTTTCAAACAATATAAACATATTGATTAGTTTATATCATATTACATTATATTACAAAAGAATTTATTAGTTCAGAGCTAAATCATGCCCAAAAACATTACAGAAACTCTTTAGTAACCATATGTGAACACTACCAACCACCTGGTAACACCATAGCAACAACCCAGAATACCATAGTAACGACCTAAAACACCCTAGCAACGACCCAGAAACCAACACCAACAAACAAGAACACCCCAGCAACCACCTAGCAACACCCTAGCAACCATCCAGAACAACCTGGCAACCGCCTAGCAACATTAGCACCTAGCAACCACATAAAAACACCATAGCAACCACCCAGAACACCCTAACAACCACCAAGCAACCACACAGAACACCCTAGAACCACTTCACATTTTCTTCTGGAAATGTGCCATAAATGTGTTCCTGGTGGTCAAAAATTGATCTATGTATATCTAATATAACATCAGAAGAAGTCTAAAAGTTTACATTGTTTTAAACTTTTTGAGAAACATTTGACCAGAAATGAGTTCAATATGTCAGATATGGACTTCTCTGTGGCTTAGGAAGCATCTGTTGGAGTCTATGAGTATGTTTGGAAAGTTCAAGATCAAGTCCTTTTGGGCCAGAAACATGTTCAGTAGGTCAAATATTTGTCTGGCTGAAATGACATCATGAGATGTAAATCTCTCGGTATATTAACCAACAGATCCAAGTACCTGTGGGCCATAAAAGTGTTCATGGAGGTCAAAAATTGACCTATGTAATATAACATCAGAATGTTATATTACATAGTCTGAGTATGTGTGGAAAGTTCAAGATCAAGTATTTTTGGACCAGAAACATGTTCAGTAGGTAAAATATTTTTCTGGCTGAAATGACATCATGAGAATTAAATCTCCAACCAACCAGAACACCCTAGCAACCAGCAAGCAACAGCCTAACAACCATCCAGAACACCCTAGAAACAAACCAGAACACCCCAGCAACCATCTGGAAACACCCTAGCAACCACCATTAACACCCCAGCAATCGCCTAGCAACACCCTAGCAACCGCATTGCAACACCATAGCAACCACCCAGAATACCCCAGCAACCCTCTAGCAACACCCTAGCAACCACCCAGAACACCTTCGCAACCACCCAGAATACCCTAGCAACAGCATAGCAACACCATAGCAACCACCCAGAATACCCTAAAAAAAAACACCTATCAACCACCCAGAACACCGTAGCAACCTCCCAGAACACCCTAGCAACCGGGTGCTGAGATTTGCCGCTTCAAGCTCCACTTCACATTTTCTTCTGGAAATGTGCCATAAATGTGTTCATGGAGGTCAAAATTGACCTATGTATATCTAATATAACATCAGAAGGAGTCTAAAAGTTTATATTGTTTTAAACTTTTTGAGAAATCTTTGACCAGAAATTAGTTCAATATGTCAGATATGGCTTAGGAAGCATCTGTTGGAGTCTATGAGTATGAATGGAAAGTACAAGGTCAAGTACTTTTGGCCCAGAAACATGTTCAGTAGGTCAAATATTTGTCTGGCTGAAATGACATCATGAGATGTAAATCTCTCGGTATTTTTAACCTACAGATCAAGTACCAGTGGGCCATAAAAGTGTTCATGGAGGTCAAAAATTGACCTATGTAATATAACATCAGAATGTTATATTACATAGTCTATGAGTATGTATGGAAAGTTCAAGATCAAGTACTTTTGGGCCAGAAACATGTTAAGTAGGTAAAATATTTTTCTGGCTGAAATGACATCATGAGAAATAAATCTCCAACCAACCAGAACACCCTAGCAACCACCAAGCAACAGCATAGCAACCACCCAGAACACCCTAGAAACAAACCAGAACAACCCAGAAACCACCTAGCAACACCCTAGCAACCATCCAGAACAACCTGGCAACCGCCTAGCAACATTAGCACCTAGCAACCACATAAAAACACCATAGCAACCACCCAGAACACCCTAACAACCACCTAGCAACCACACAGAACACCCTAGCAACCGGGTGGTGAGATTTGCCACTTCAGGCTCCACTTCACATTTTCTTCTGGAAATGTGCCATAAATGTGTTCCTGGTGGTCAAAAATTGATCTATGTATATCTAATATAACATCAGAAGAAGTCTAAAAGTTTACATTGTTTTAAACTTTTTGAGAAACATTTGACCAGAAATGAGTTCAATATGTCAGATATGGACTTCTCTGTGGCTTAGGAAGCATCTGTTGGAGTCTATGAGTATGTTTGGAAAGTTCAAGATCAAGTCCTTTTGGGCCAGAAACATGTTCAGTAGGTCAAATATTTGTCTGGCTGAAATGACATCATGAGATGTAAATCTCTCGGTATATTAACCAACAGATCCAAGTACCTGTGGGCCATAAAAGTGTTCATGGAGGTCAAAAATTGACCTATGTAATATAACATCAGAATGTTATATTACATAGTCTGAGTATGTGTGGAAAGTTCAAGAGCAAGTATTTTTGGACCAGAAACATGTTCAGTAGGTAAAATATTTTTCTGGCTGAAATGACATCATGAGAATTAAATCTCCAACCAACCAGAACACCCTAGCAACCAGCAAGCAACAGCCTAGCAACCATCCAGAACACCCTAGAAACAAACCAGAACACCCCAGCAACCATCTGGAAACACCCTAGCAACCACCATTAACACCCCAGCAATCGCCTAGCAACACCCTAGCAACCGCATTGCAACACCATAGCAACCACCCAGAATACCCCAGCAACCCTCTAGCAACACCCTAGCAACCACCCAGAACACCTTCGCAACCACCCAGAATACCCTAGCAACAGCATAGCAACACCATAGCAACCACCCAGAATACCCTAAAAAAAACACCTATCAACCACCCAGAACACCGTAGCAACCTCCCAGAACACCCTAGCAACCGGGTGCTGAGATTTGCCGCTTCAAGCTCCACTTCACATTTTCTTCTGGAAATGTGCCATAAATGTGTTCATGGAGGTCAAAATTGACCAATGTATATCTAATATAACATCAGAAGGAGTCTAAAAGTTTATATTGTTTTAAACTTTTTGAGAAATCTTTGACCAGAAATTAGTTCAATATGTCAGATATGGCTTAGGAAGCATCTGTTGGAGTCTATGAGTATGAATGGAAAGTACAAGGTCAAGTACTTTTGGCCCAGAAACATGTTCAGTAGGTCAAATATTTGTCTGGCTGAAATGACATCATGAGATGTAAATCTCTCGGTATATTAACCTACAGATCAAGTACCAGTGGGCCATAAAAGTGTTCATGGAGGTCAAAAATTGACCTATGTAATATAACATCAGAATGTTATATTACATAGTCTATGAGTATGTATGGAAAGTTCAAGATCAAGTACTTTTGGGCCAGAAACATGTTAAGTAGGTAAAATATTTTTCTGGCTGAAATGACATCATGAGAAATAAATCTCCAACCAACCAGAACACCCTAGCAACCACCAAGCAACAGCATAGCAACCACCCAGAACACCCTAGAAACAAACCAGAACAACCCAAGCAACCACCTAGCAACACCCTAGCAACCATCCAGAACAACCTGGCAACCACCTAGCAACCACACAGAACACCCTAGCAACCGGGTGGTGAGATTTGCCACTTCAGGCTCCACTTCACATTTTCTTCTGGAAATGTGCCATAAATGTGTTCCTGGTGGTCAAAAATTGATCTATGTATATCTAATATAACATCAGAAGAAGTCTAAAAGTTTACATTGTTTTAAACTTTTTGAGAAACATTTGACCAGAAATGAGTTCAATATGTCAGATATGGACTTCTCTGTGGCTTAGGAGGCATCTGTTGGAGTCTATGAGTATGTTTGGAAAGTTCAAGATCAAGTCCTTTTGGGCCAGAAACATGTTCAGTAGGTCAAATATTTGTCTGGCTGAAATGACATCATGAGATGTAAATCTCTCGGTATATTAACCAACAGATCCAAGTACCTGTGGGCCATAAAAGTGTTCATGGAGGTCAAAAACTGACCTATGTAATATAACATCAGAATGTTATATTACATAGTCTGAGTATGTGTGAAAGTTCAAGATCAAGTATTTTTGGACCAGAAACATGTTCAGTAGGTAAAATATTTTTCTGGCTGAAATGACATCATGAGAATTAAATCTCCAACCAACCAGAACACCCTAGCAACCAGCAAGCAACAGCCTAGCAACCATCCATAACACCCTAGAAACAAACCAGAACACCCCAGCAACCATCTGGAAACACCCTAGCAACCACCATTAACACCCCAGCAATCGCCTAGCAACACCCTAGCAACCGCATTGCAACACCATAGCAACCACCCAGAATACCCCAGCAACCCTCTAGCAACACCCTAGCAACCACCCAGAACACCTTCGCAACCACCCAGAATACCCTAGCAACAGCATAGCAACACCATAGCAACCACCCAGAAATAAATCTCCAACCAACCAGAACACCCTAGCAACCACCAAGCAACAGCATAGCAACCACCCAGAACACCCTAGAAACAAACCAGAACAACCCAGCAACCAGACAGAACACCTTCGCAACCACCCAGAATACCCTAGAAACCGCCTAGCAACACCCTAGCAACCACCCAGAACAGCTTCGCAACCACCCAGAATACCCTAGCAACCACATAGCAACACCCTAGAAACCACCCAGAAAACCTTCGCAACCACCCAGAATACCCTAGCAACCGCATAGCAACACCATAGCAACCACCCAGAATACCCAAAATAAAAAACCTACCAACCACCCAGAACACCGTAGCAACCTCCCAGAACACCCTAGCAACCGGGTGCTGAGATTTGCCGCTTCAAGCTCCACTTCACATTTTCTTCAGGAAATGTGCCATAAATGTGTTCATGGAGGTCAAAATTGACCTATGTAAATCTAATATAACATCAGAAGGAGTCTAAAAGTCTATTTTGTTTTAAACTTTTTGAGAAACCTTTGACCAGAAATGAGTTCAATATGTCAGATATGGACTTCTCTATGGCTTAGGAAGCATCTGTTGGAGTCTATGAGTATGAATGGAAAGTACAAGGTCGAGTACTTTTGGGCCAGATATATGTTCAGTAGGTCAAATATATTTCTGGCTGAAATGACATCATGAGAAGCAAAGCTCTCGGTACATTAACCCAAACATCAAATACCCGTGGACCATAAATGTGTTTCTGGAGGTCAAAAATTGACCTATGTATAGCTAATGTAACATCAGGAGTCTATAAGTTTATATTGTTTAAAACCTTTTGAGGATCCTTTGACCAGAAATGAGTTCAATAGGTCAGATATGGACTTCTCTATGGCTTAGGAAGCATCTGTTGGAGTCTTTGAGTATGTTTGGAACGTTCAAGATCAAGTACTTTTGGGCCAGAAACATGTTCAGTAGGTCAAATTTTTGTCTGGCTGAAATGACATCATGAGAAGTAAATCTCTCGGTATAATAACCCCACGTACCAAGGACCTGTGGGCCATAAAAGTGTTCCTGGAGGTCAAACATTGACCTATGTTATATAACATCAGAAGGAGTCTATAAGTTTATATCGTTTTAAAGTTTTTGAGGAACCTTTGACCAAAAATTAGTTCAAAAGGTCAGATATGGACTTTTCCATGGCTTAGGAAGCATTTATTGGAGTCTATGAGTATGTATGGAAAGTTCAAGATCAAGTACTTTTGGGCCAGAAATATGTTCAGTAGGTCAAATATCTTTCTGGCTGAAATAACATCATGAGAAGGATCAATTAATTACCCATAGGCTAGAAACATGTTCAGTAGGTCAAAAAGGACCCTATGTATATAACATCAGATTGAGTCTATCAGTTGATATTATTTAAAAACATTTGAGGAAACATAGACCAGAAATTAGTACAATAGGTCAGATATGGACTTCTCTATGGCTTAGAATCAAGTACCCGTGAGCCAGAAATATGTTCACTAGGACAAAAAGGAACCTATCTATAGCTTACAAATCATCAAAAGTCAATAAGTTAATATTTATTAAAAGCTTTGAGGACCCTTTGACTCTTTCGCATGGATTCTACTACTAATTCTTTTGTGAACTGACGAAAAAACATCACTTGAGCGGTCGTGCAATGCAATAACTTACTCGTTCCTTTGTGCAACAGAGGAACGCATGCAATATCTAACTCATTCCGTTGTTCAACGAAAACACATCTAACGTCTAACGTTGTGCATTAAAGAATATGCACGCAATAACTAACATGTTTCTCTGTGAAATGAAAAGAAAACACCTAATATCTAGTTTCATTGGATTGCATAACAATCTAACTTGTTCTTCGTTGCAATGAAAAGGCATAACGTGATGTTTTCTCGTCTGTGCACAAACAATCTAGTTTGTAAAATAGAAATGCATGCGAAAACACATGCATACATTTTCTTTTCATTGCAATGAGGAACAAGTTCGATATTTTATGCATTGCAATAAAACAACACCCGTTGCTTTGTGCAATGAAGAGATGTGGATTGTGCATGAAGAACGTTGTGCATCAAAAATACCATATATGTAATATGCACTTTATTGCATTCAAGAACTAAACCCTTCCTTATGCTTTGACTGGATAACGTGTGTTGTTTCATTGCATTTCTTACATTTTCTATCTTATTTTTCTTTGCAATGAAAAGAAAAGCGTGCTTTTCCATGCTTTTCCATTCTACAACTAATTAATTTCTGTTTTCACGAGAAAACATCAAAAGAGCGATCGCTTTACAATGCACACACTAACTTGTTCCTTTGTGCAACGAAGAGATTTGCAATGCTTGTGCTTTAGGATTGCATTGCACATGCACACGATAACTAACCTCTGTCCAATGAAAAGAAAACACATAAGATGTGTTTCATTGCATTGCATGACAGATCTAACTTGTTTCTCGTTATGCATATGCACGCAATAACTCGCTCTGTGCAGTGAAAAGAAAACACCTAAGATGTGTTTCAGTGCATTGCATGACAGATCTAACTTGTTTCTCGTTATGCATATGCACGCAATAACTCGCTCTGTGCAGTGAAAAGAAAACACCTAAGATGTGTTTCAGTGCATTACATGACATATCTAACTTGTTACTCGTTATGCATATGCACGGAATAACTAACCTCTGTGCAATGAAAAGAAAACACCTAAGATGTGTTTCATTGCATTGCATGACATATCTAACTTGTTCCTCATTATGCATATGCACGCAATAACCTCTGTGCAATGAAAAAGAAAACAACTAAGATGTGTTTCAATGCATTGCATGACCTATCTAACTTGTTCCTCGTTATGTATGCATGCAATAACTATCCTCTGTGCAATGAAAAGAAAACACCTAAGATGTGTTTAATCGAATTGCATGACCTATCTAACTTGTTCCTCGTTATGCATATGCACGCAATAACTAACCTCTGTGCAGTGAAAAGAAAACACCTAAGATGTGTTTCAGTGCATTGCATGACAGATCTAACTTGTTTCTCGTTATTCATATACACGCAATAACTCGCTCTGTGCAGTGAAAAGAAAACACCTAAGATGTGTTTCAGTGCATTGCATGACAGATCAACTTGTTTCTCGTTATGCATATGCACGCAATAACTCGCTCTGTGCAGTGAAAAGAAAACACCTAAGATGTGTTTCAGTGCATTGCATGACATATCTAACTTGTTTCTCGTTATGCATATGCACGTAATAACTAACCTCTGTGCAATAAAAAGAAAACACCTAAGATGTGTTTCATTGCATTGCATGATAGATATAACTTGTTTCTCGTTATGCATATGCACGCAAAAACCTCTCTGCAGTGAAAAGAAAACACCTAACTTGTTCCTCGTTATGCATATGCACGCTATAACTAACCTCTGTGCAATGAAAAGAAAACACCTAAGATGTGTTTTATCGCACTGCATGACATATCTAACTTGTTCCTTGTTATGATTATGCACACAATAACTAACCTCTGTGCAATAAAAAGAAAACACCTGAGATGTGTTTCGTCACATTGCATGATAGTTATAACTTGTTTCTCGTTGCAATGAAAAGATATAACGTGATTTTGCATGCATTTCTATTTTACAAACTAATTTATTTGTGCACAGACGAGAAAACAACACATGAGCTTTACAGTGCATAGTATAGCTATTGAACTCATTTCTGATAAAAGGGACCTCAAAAGTTTTTAAACAATATAAGCTTATTAGACACCTTTTGATGATATATAAGCTATACAAAGGTTCCTATTTGACCTACTGAACATAGTTCTGGCCCACGAGTACTAAATCTTAAACTTTCTAAACATGCTCATTGACTCCTTTTGCTGTTACTGAAGCCATACAAGAGTCCTTATTTTACCTAATGAACACATTAGCCATATGAATTGTTTATATCTGACCCATTGAACTCATTTCTGGTCAAAGGGTACTTGATCATTAGGTTACTATACATTGATATGTACTACTTATGATGTTTTATGAGCAGGAAGATATTTGAACATATACTGAACATATATCTGTCCCACTGATATTGAACTTTCTATACATACTAAATAGACTACTTCTTATGCTACTTCTTAGACTACTTCCTAGGCCTAGAGGTTCCTCATTGACCCACAAACATAGTCCTTGCCGACGAGTACTAGGTCTCAAACTTTTTGTATAAATTCTCATAGACTCCTTTTGATGCTTCTTAAGGCATATAGAATGTCCATATCTTAAGTATTTAACTCATGTCTGGTCAACGGGTCCTCAAAAGTTTTTAAACAAGAAAAACTTTTAGACTCCTTCTGATATTACATGAGCTATAGATAGGTTCCTTTTTGACCTACTGAACATAGTTCTGGCCCACGAGTACTTGATCTTGAACATTCTAAATATACTCATTAACTCCTTTTGATGTTACTGAAGCCATACAAGAGTCCTTATTTTAAGTACTGAACATATTTCTGGCTAAGGTGTTCTTTGAAAATCAGGATACTATACAGAATGACCTCTTATCGTGTTATTTTAGCCAGACAGATATTTGACCTACAGACTGTATTTCTTGCCCATGTGTACTTGATCTTGAACTTTCTACATACTCATAGACTCCTTTTGATGGTTCCTAGGCCATATAGAATTGTCCACATCTGACCTATTGAAATTATTTCTGAAAAACTTATGGGCTCCTTTTGATGATATATAAATCAATTGCCAAAAACATTATAAAAACTCTATAGTAATTTGGACACTACCAACCACCTAGAAACACCATAGCAACCACCCAGAACACCTTAGCAACACTCTAGCAACCGCCTAGCAACCACCCAGAACACCTTAGCAACACCCTAGCAACCAACCAGACCACCCTAGCAACCACCTAGCAACACCCTAGTAACCACCCAGAAAACCTTAGCAACACCCTAGCAACCACCCGGAATACCCTAACAACCACCTAGCAACCACCCAGAACACTGTAGCAACCACCGGAAACACCCTAGCAACCGGGTGGTGAGATTTGCCACTGCAACCAGCACTTCACATTTTCTTCTGAAAATGTGCCATAAATGTGTTACATAGGTCAAAAATTGACCCATGTATAGCTAATACAACATCAGAAGGACTCTATAAGTTTATATTGTTATGTTAAAAGGGTCCTCAAAAGGTTTCAAACAATATAAACATATTGATTAGTTTATATCATATTACATTATATTACAAAAGAATTTATTAGTTCAGAGCTAAATCATGCCCAAAAACATTACAGAAACTCTTTAGTAACCATATGTGAACACTACCAACCACCTGGTAACACCATAGCAACAACCCAGAATACCATAGTAACGACCTAAAACACCCTAGCAACGACCCAGAAACCAACACCAACAAACAAGAACACCCCAGCAACCACCTAGCAACACCCTAGCAACCATCCAGAACAACCTGGCAACCGCCTAGCAACATTAGCACCTAGCAACCACATAAAAACACCATAGCAACCACCCAGAACACCCTAACAACCACCAAGCAACCACACAGAACACCCTAGAACCACTTCACATTTTCTTCTGGAAATGTGCCATAAATGTGTTCCTGGTGGTCAAAAATTGATCTATGTATATCTAATATAACATCAGAAGAAGTCTAAAAGTTTACATTGTTTTAAACTTTTTGAGAAACATTTGACCAGAAATGAGTTCAATATGTCAGATATGGACTTCTCTGTGGCTTAGGAAGCATCTGTTGGAGTCTATGAGTATGTTTGGAAAGTTCAAGATCAAGTCCTTTTGGGCCAGAAACATGTTCAGTAGGTCAAATATTTGTCTGGCTGAAATGACATCATGAGATGTAAATCTCTCGGTATATTAACCAACAGATCCAAGTACCTGTGGGCCATAAAAGTGTTCATGGAGGTCAAAAATTGACCTATGTAATATAACATCAGAATGTTATATTACATAGTCTGAGTATGTGTGGAAAGTTCAAGATCAAGTATTTTTGGACCAGAAACATGTTCAGTAGGTAAAATATTTTTCTGGCTGAAATGACATCATGAGAATTAAATCTCCAACCAACCAGAACACCCTAGCAACCAGCAAGCAACAGCCTAACAACCATCCAGAACACCCTAGAAACAAACCAGAACACCCCAGCAACCATCTGGAAACACCCTAGCAACCACCATTAACACCCCAGCAATCGCCTAGCAACACCCTAGCAACCGCATTGCAACACCATAGCAACCACCCAGAATACCCCAGCAACCCTCTAGCAACACCCTAGCAACCACCCAGAACACCTTCGCAACCACCCAGAATACCCTAGCAACAGCATAGCAACACCATAGCAACCACCCAGAATACCCTAAAAAAAAACACCTATCAACCACCCAGAACACCGTAGCAACCTCCCAGAACACCCTAGCAACCGGGTGCTGAGATTTGCCGCTTCAAGCTCCACTTCACATTTTCTTCTGGAAATGTGCCATAAATGTGTTCATGGAGGTCAAAATTGACCTATGTATATCTAATATAACATCAGAAGGAGTCTAAAAGTTTATATTGTTTTAAACTTTTTGAGAAATCTTTGACCAGAAATTAGTTCAATATGTCAGATATGGCTTAGGAAGCATCTGTTGGAGTCTATGAGTATGAATGGAAAGTACAAGGTCAAGTACTTTTGGCCCAGAAACATGTTCAGTAGGTCAAATATTTGTCTGGCTGAAATGACATCATGAGATGTAAATCTCTCGGTATTTTTAACCTACAGATCAAGTACCAGTGGGCCATAAAAGTGTTCATGGAGGTCAAAAATTGACCTATGTAATATAACATCAGAATGTTATATTACATAGTCTATGAGTATGTATGGAAAGTTCAAGATCAAGTACTTTTGGGCCAGAAACATGTTAAGTAGGTAAAATATTTTTCTGGCTGAAATGACATCATGAGAAATAAATCTCCAACCAACCAGAACACCCTAGCAACCACCAAGCAACAGCATAGCAACCACCCAGAACACCCTAGAAACAAACCAGAACAACCCAGAAACCACCTAGCAACACCCTAGCAACCATCCAGAACAACCTGGCAACCGCCTAGCAACATTAGCACCTAGCAACCACATAAAAACACCATAGCAACCACCCAGAACACCCTAACAACCACCTAGCAACCACACAGAACACCCTAGCAACCGGGTGGTGAGATTTGCCACTTCAGGCTCCACTTCACATTTTCTTCTGGAAATGTGCCATAAATGTGTTCCTGGTGGTCAAAAATTGATCTATGTATATCTAATATAACATCAGAAGAAGTCTAAAAGTTTACATTGTTTTAAACTTTTTGAGAAACATTTGACCAGAAATGAGTTCAATATGTCAGATATGGACTTCTCTGTGGCTTAGGAAGCATCTGTTGGAGTCTATGAGTATGTTTGGAAAGTTCAAGATCAAGTCCTTTTGGGCCAGAAACATGTTCAGTAGGTCAAATATTTGTCTGGCTGAAATGACATCATGAGATGTAAATCTCTCGGTATATTAACCAACAGATCCAAGTACCTGTGGGCCATAAAAGTGTTCATGGAGGTCAAAAATTGACCTATGTAATATAACATCAGAATGTTATATTACATAGTCTGAGTATGTGTGGAAAGTTCAAGAGCAAGTATTTTTGGACCAGAAACATGTTCAGTAGGTAAAATATTTTTCTGGCTGAAATGACATCATGAGAATTAAATCTCCAACCAACCAGAACACCCTAGCAACCAGCAAGCAACAGCCTAGCAACCATCCAGAACACCCTAGAAACAAACCAGAACACCCCAGCAACCATCTGGAAACACCCTAGCAACCACCATTAACACCCCAGCAATCGCCTAGCAACACCCTAGCAACCGCATTGCAACACCATAGCAACCACCCAGAATACCCCAGCAACCCTCTAGCAACACCCTAGCAACCACCCAGAACACCTTCGCAACCACCCAGAATACCCTAGCAACAGCATAGCAACACCATAGCAACCACCCAGAATACCCTAAAAAAAACACCTATCAACCACCCAGAACACCGTAGCAACCTCCCAGAACACCCTAGCAACCGGGTGCTGAGATTTGCCGCTTCAAGCTCCACTTCACATTTTCTTCTGGAAATGTGCCATAAATGTGTTCATGGAGGTCAAAATTGACCTATGTATATCTAATATAACATCAGAAGGAGTCTAAAAGTTTATATTGTTTTAAACTTTTTGAGAAATCTTTGACCAGAAATTAGTTCAATATGTCAGATATGGCTTAGGAAGCATCTGTTGGAGTCTATGAGTATGAATGGAAAGTACAAGGTCAAGTACTTTTGGCCCAGAAACATGTTCAGTAGGTCAAATATTTGTCTGGCTGAAATGACATCATGAGATGTAAATCTCTCGGTATATTAACCTACAGATCAAGTACCAGTGGGCCATAAAAGTGTTCATGGAGGTCAAAAATTGACCTAAGTAATATAACATCAGAATGTTATATTACATAGTCTATGAGTATGTATGGAAAGTTCAAGATCAAGTACTTTTGGGCCAGAAACATGTTAAGTAGGTAAAATATTTTTCTGGCTGAAATGACATCATGAGAAATAAATCTCCAACCAACCAGAACACCCTAGCAACCACCAAGCAACAGCATAGCAACCACCCAGAACACCCTAGAAACAAACCAGAACAACCCAAGCAACCACCTAGCAACACCCTAGCAACCATCCAGAACAACCTGGCAACCACCTAGCAACCACACAGAACACCCTAGCAACCGGGTGGTGAGATTTGCCACTTCAGGCTCCACTTCACATTTTCTTCTGGAAATGTGCCATAAATGTGTTCCTGGTGGTCAAAAATTGATCTATGTATATCTAATATAACATCAGAAGAAGTCTAAAAGTTTACATTGTTTTAAACTTTTTGAGAAACATTTGACCAGAAATGAGTTCAATATGTCAGATATGGACTTCTCTGTGGCTTAGGAAGCATCTGTTGGAGTCTATGAGTATGTTTGGAAAGTTCAAGATCAAGTCCTTTTGGGCCAGAAACATGTTCAGTAGGTCAAATATTTGTCTGGCTGAAATGACATCATGAGATGTAAATCTCTCGGTATATTAACCAACAGATCCAAGTACCTGTGGGCCATAAAAGTGTTCATGGAGGTCAAAAACTGACCTATGTAATATAACATCAGAATGTTATATTACATAGTCTGAGTATGTGTGGAAAGTTCAAGATCAAGTATTTTTGGACCAGAAACATGTTCAGTAGGTAAAATATTTTTCTGGCTGAAATGACATCATGAGAATTAAATCTCCAACCAATCAGAACACCCTAGCAACCAGCAAGCAACAGCCTAGCAACCATCCATAACACCCTAGAAACAAACCAGAACACCCCAGCAACCATCTGGAAACACCCTAGCAACCACCATTAACACCCCAGCAATCGCCTAGCAACACCCTAGCAACCGCATTGCAACACCATAGCAACCACCCAGAATACCCCAGCAACCCTCTAGCAACACCCTAGCAACCACCCAGAACACCTTCGCAACCACCCAGAATACCCTAGCAACAGCATAGCAACACCATAGCAACCACCCAGAAATAAATCTCCAACCAACCAGAACACCCTAGCAACCACCAAGCAACAGCATAGCAACCACCCAGAACACCCTAGAAACAAACCAGAACAACCCAGCAACCAGACAGAACACCTTCGCAACCACCCAGAATACCCTAGAAACCGCCTAGCAACACCCTAGCAACCACCCAGAACAGCTTCGCAACCACCCAGAATACCCTAGCAACCACATAGCAACACCCTAGAAACCACCCAGAAAACCTTCGCAACCACCCAGAATACCCTAGCAACCGCATAGCAACACCATAGCAACCACCCAGAATACCCAAAATAAAAAACCTACCAACCACCCAGAACACCGTAGCAACCTCCCAGAACACCCTAGCAACCGGGTGCTGAGATTTGCCGCTTCAAGCTCCACTTCACATTTTCTTCAGGAAATGTGCCATAAATGTGTTCATGGAGGTCAAAATTGACCTATGTAAATCTAATATAACATCAGAAGGAGTCTAAAAGTCTATTTTGTTTTAAACTTTTTGAGAAACCTTTGACCAGAAATGAGTTCAATATGTCAGAAATGGACTTCTCTATGGCTTAGGAAGCATCTGTTGGAGTCTATGAGTATGAATGGAAAGTACAAGGTCGAGTACTTTTGGGCCAGATATATGTTCAGTAGGTCAAATATATTTCTGGCTGAAATGACATCATGAGATGTAAATCTCTCGGTATATTAACCAACAGATCCAAGTACCTGTGGGCCATAAAAGTGTTCATGGAGGTCAAAAATTGACCTATGTAATATAACATCAGAATGTTATATTACATAGTCTGAGTATGTGTGGAAAGTTCAAGAGCAAGTATTTTTGGACCAGAAACATGTTCAGTAGGTAAAATATTTTTCTGGCTGAAATGACATCATGAGAATTAAATCTCTAGAATACCAGAATACCCAGAATACCCTAGAAACCGCCTAGCAACACCCTAGCAACCACCCAGAACAGCTTCGCAACCACCCAGAATACCCTAGCAACCACATAGCAACACCCTAGAAACCACCCAGAAAACCTTCGCAACCACCCAGAATACCCTAGCAACCGCATAGCAACACCATAGCTACCACCCAGAATACCCAAAATAAAAAACCTACCAACCACCCAGAACACCGTAGCAACCTCCCAGAACACCCTAGCAACCGGGTGCTGAGATTTGCCGCTTCAAGCTCCACTTCACATTTTCTTCAGGAAATGTGCCATAAATGTGTTCATGGAGGTCAAAATTGACCTATGTAAATCTAATATAACATCAGAAGGAGTCTAAAAGTCTATTTTGTTTTAAACTTTTTGAGAAACCTTTGACCAGAAATGAGTTCAATATGTCAGAAATGGACTTCTCTATGGCTTAGGAAGCATCTGTTGGAGTCTATGAGTATGAATGGAAAGTACAAGGTCGAGTACTTTTGGGCCAGATATATGTTCAGTAGGTCAAATATATTTCTGGCTGAAATGACATCATGAGAAGCAAAGCTCTCGGTACATTAACCCAAACATCAAATACCCGTGGACCATAAATGTGTTTCTGGAGGTCAAAAATTGACCTATGTATAGCTAATGTAACATCAGGAGTCTATAAGTTTATATTGTTTAAAACCTTTTGAGGATCCTTTGACCAGAAATGAGTTCAATAGGTCAGATATGGACTTCTCTATGGCTTAGGAAGCATCTGTTGGAGTCTTTGAGTATGTTTGGAACGTTCAAGATC
Organism: Pimephales promelas; assembly: GCF_988280905.1. Taxonomy (NCBI): domain Eukaryota; kingdom Metazoa; phylum Chordata; class Actinopteri; order Cypriniformes; family Leuciscidae; genus Pimephales; species Pimephales promelas. The sequence goes on from NC_142790.1 coordinate 8,938,983, forward strand.
AAGTACTTTTGGGCCAGAAACATGTTCAGTAGGTCAAATTTTTGTCTGGCTGAAATGACATCATGAGAAGTAAATCTCTCGGTATAATAACCCACGTACCAAGGACCTGTGGGCCATAAAAGTGTTCCTGGAGGTCAAACATTGACCTATGTAATATAACATCAGAAGGAGTCTATAAGTTTATATCGTTTTAAAGTTTTTGAGGAACCTTTGACCAAAAATTAGTTCAAAAGGTCAGATATGGACTTTTCCATGGCTTAGGAAGCATTTATTGGAGTCTATGAGTATGTATGGAAAGTTCAAGATCAAGTACTTTTGGGCCAGAAATATGTTCAGTAGGTCAAATATCTTTCTGGCTGAAATAACATCATGAGAAGGATCAATTAATTACCCATAGGCTAGAAACATGTTCAGTAGGTCAAAAAGGACCCTATGTATATAACATCAGATCATATTATTTAAATTTAAAGAACATCATATTATTTAAAAACATTTGAGGAAACATAGACCAGAAATTAGTACAATAGGTCAGATATGGACTTCTCTATGGCTTAGAATCAAGTACCCGTGAGCCAGAAATATGTTCACTAGGACAAAAAGGAACCTATCTATAGCTTACAAATCATCAAAAGTCAATAAGTTAATATTTATTAAAAGCTTTGAGGACCCTTTGACTCTTTCGCATGGATTCTACTACTAATTCTTTTGTTGAACTGACGAAAAAACATCACTTGAGCGGTCGTGCAATGCAATAACTTACTCGTTCCTTTGTGCAACAGAGGAACGCATGCAATATCTAACTCATTCCGTTGTTCAACGAAAACACATCTAACGTCTAACGTTGTGCATTAAAGAATATGCACGCAATAACTAACATGTTTCTCTGTGAAATGAAAAGAAAACACCTAATATCTAGTTTCATTGGATTGCATAACAATCTAACTTGTTCTTCGTTGCAATGAAAAGGCATAACGTGATGTTTTCTCGTCTGTGCACAAACAATCTAGTTTGTAAAATAGAAATGCATGCGAAAGCACATGCATACATTTTCTTTTCATTGCAATGAGGAACAAGTTCGATATTTTATGCATTGCAATAAAACAACACCCGTTGCTTTGTGCAATGAAGAGATGTGGATTGTGCATGAAGAACGTTGTGCATCAAAAATACCATATATGTAATATGCACTTTATTGCATTCAAGAACTAAACCCTTCCTTATGCTTTGACTGGATAACGTGTGTTGTTTCATTGCATTTCTTACATTTTCTATCTTATTTTTCTTTGCAATGAAAAGAAAAGCGTGCTTTTCCATGCTTTTCCATTCTACAACTAATTAATTTCTGTTTTCACGAGAAAACATCAAAAGAGCGATCGCTTTACAATGCACACACTAACTTGTTCCTTTGTGCAACGAAGAGATTTGCAATGCTTGTGCTTTAGGATTGCATTGCACATGCACACGATAACTAACCTCTGTCCAATGAAAAGAAAACACATAAGATGTGTTTCATTGCATTGCATGACATATCTAACTTGTTCCTCGTTATGCGTATGCACGCAATAACTAACCTCTGTGCAGTGAAAAGAAAACACCTAAGATGTGTTTCATCGCATTGCATGACATATCTAACTTGTTCCTCGTTATGCATATGCACGCAATAACTAACCTCTGTGCAGTGAAAAGAAAACACCTAAGTAGTGTTTCAGTGCATTGCATGACAGATCTAACTTGTTTCTCGTTATGCATATGCACGCAATAACTCGCTCTGTGCAGTGAAAAGAAAACACCTAAGATGTGTTTCAGTGCATTGCATGACAGATCTAACTTGTTTCTCGTTATGCATATGCACGCAATAACTCGCTCTGTGCAGTGAAAAGAAAACACCTAAGATGTGTTTCAGTGCATTACATGACATATCTAACTTGTTACTCGTTATGCATATGCACGGAATAACTAACCTCTGTGCAATGAAAAGAAAACACCTAAGATGTGTTTCATTGCATTGCATGACATATCTAACTTGTTCCTCGTTATGCTTATGCACGCAATAACCTCTGTGCAATGAAAAGAAAACACCTAAGATGTGTTTCATCGAATTGCATGACCTATCTAACTTGTTCCTCGTTATGCATATGCACGCAATAACTAACCTCTGTGCAGTGAAAAGAAAACACTTAAGATGTGTTTCAGTGCATTGCATGACAGATCTAACTTGTTTCTCGTTATTCATATACACGCAATAACTCGCTCTGTGCAGTGAAAAGAAAACACCTAAGATGTGTTTCAGTGCATTGCATGACAGATCAACTTGTTTCTCGTTATGCATATGCACGCAATAACTCGCTCTGTGCAGTGAAAAGAAAACACCTAAGATGTGTTTCAGTGCATTGCATGACATATCTAACTTGTTTCTCGTTATGCATATGCACGCAATAACTCGCTCTGTGCAATAAAAAGAAAACACCTAAGATGTGTTTCATTGCATTGCATGATAGATATAACTTGTTTCTCGTTATGCATATGCACGCAAAAACCTCTCTGCAGTGAAAAGAAAACACCTAACTTGTTCCTCGTTATGCATATGCACGCTATAACTAACCTCTGTGCAATGAAAAGAAAACACCTAAGATGTGTTTTATCGCACTGCATGACATATCTAACTTGTTCCTTGTTATGATTATGCACACAATAACTAACCTCTGTGCAATAAAAAGAAAACACCTGAGATGTGTTTCGTCACATTGCATGATAGTTATAACTTGTTTCTCGTTGCAATGAAAAGATATAACGTGATTTTGCATGCATTTCTATTTTACAAACTAATTTATTTGTGCACAGACGAGAAAACAACACATGAGCTTTACAGTGCATAGTATAGCTATTGAACTCATTTCTGATAAAAGGGACCTCAAAAGTTTTTAAACAATATAAGCTTATTAGACACCTTTTGATGATATATAAGCTATACAAAGGTTCCTATTTGACCTACTGAACATAGTTCTGGCCCACAAGTACTAGATCTTAAACTTTCTAAACATGCTCATTGACTCCTTTTGCTGTTACTGAAGCCATACAAGAGTCCTTATTTTACCTAATGAACACATTAGCCATATGAATTGTTTATATCTGACCCATTGAACTCATTTCTGGTCAAAGGGTACTTGATCATTAGGTTACTATACATTGATATGTACTACTTATGATGTTTTATGAGCAGGAAGATATTTGAACATATACTGAACATATATCTGTCCCACTGATATTGAATAAAGTTCAAGATCAAGTATTTTTGGACCAGAAACATGTTCAGTAGGTAAAATATTTTTCTGGCTGAAATGACATCATGAGAATTAAATCTCCAACCAACCAGAACACCCTAGCAACCAGCAAGCAACAGCCTAACAACCATCCAGAACACCCTAGAAACAAACCAGAACACCCCAGCAACCATCTGGAAACACCCTAGCAACCACCATTAACACCCCAGCAATCGCCTAGCAACACCCTAGCAACCGCATTGCAACACCATAGCAACCACCCAGAATACCCCAGCAACCCTCTAGCAACACCCTAGCAACCACCCAGAACACCTTCGCAACCACCCAGAATACCCTAGCAACAGCATAGCAACACCATAGCAACCACCCAGAATACCCTAAAAAAAAAACACCTATCAACCACCCAGAACACCGTAGCAAGCTCCCAGAACACCCTAGCAACCGGGTGCTGAGATTTGCCGCTTCAAGCTCCACTTCACATTTTCTTCTGGAAATGTGCCATAAATGTGTTCATGGAAGTCAAAATTGACCTATGTATATCTAATATAACATCAGAAGGAGTCTAAAAGTTTATATTGTTTTAAACTTTTTGAGAAATCTTTGACCAGAAATTAGTTCAATATGTCAGATATGGCTTAGGAAGCATCTGTTGGAGTCTATGAGTATGAATGGAAAGTACAAGGTCAAGTACTTTTGGCCCAGAAACATGTTCAGTAGGTCAAATATTTGTCTGGCTGAAATGACATCATGAGATGTAAATCTCTCGGTATTTTTAACCTACAGATCAAGTACCAGTGGGCCATAAAAGTGTTCATGGAGGTCAAAAATTGACCTATGTAATATAACATCAGAATGTTATATTACATAGTCTATGAGTATGTATGGAAAGTTCAAGATCAAGTACTTTTGGGCCAGAAACATGTTAAGTAGGTAAAATATTTTTCTGGCTGAAATGACATCATGAGAAATAAATCTCCAACCAACCAGAACACCCTAGCAACCACCAAGCAACAGCATAGCAACCACCCAGAACACCCTAGAAACAAACCAGAACAACCCAGCAACCACCTAGCAACACCCTAGCAACCATCCAGAACAACCTGGCAACCGCCTAGCAACATTAGCACCTAGCAACCACATAAAAACACCATAGCAACCACCCAGAACACCCTAACAACCACCTAGCAACCACACAGAACACCCTAGCAACCGGGTGGTGAGATTTGCCACTTCAGGCTCCACTTCACATTTTCTTCTGGAAATGTGCCATAAATGTGTTCCTGGTGGTCAAAAATTGATCTATGTATATCTAATATAACATCAGAAGAAGTCTAAAAGTTTACATTGTTTTAAACTTTTTGAGAAACATTTGACCAGAAATGAGTTCAATATGTCAGATATGGACTTCTCTGTGGCTTAGGAAGCATCTGTTGGAGTCTATGAGTATGTTTGGAAAGGTTAAGATCAAGTCCTTTTGGGCCAGAAACATGTTCAGTAGGTCAAATATTTGTCTGGCTGAAATGACATCATGAGATGTAAATCCCTCGGTATATTAACCAACAGATCCAAGTACCTGTGGGCCATAAAAGTGTTCATGGAGGTCAAAAATTGACCTATGTAATATAACATCAGAATGTTATATTACATAGTCTGAGTATGTGTGGAAAGTTCAAGAGCAAGTATTTTTGGACCAGAAACATGTTCAGTAGGTAAAATATTTTTCTGGCTGAAATGACATCATGAGAATTAAATCTCCAACCAACCAGAACACCCTAGCAACCAGCAAGCAACAGCCTAGCAACCATCCAGAACACCCTAGAAACAAACCAGAACACCCCAGCAACCATCTGGAAACACCCTAGCAACCACCATTAACACCCCAGCAATCGCCTAGCAACACCCTAGCAACCGCATTGCAACACCATAGCAACCACCCAGAATACCCCAGCAACCCTCTAGCAACACCCTAGCAACCACCCAGAACACCTTCGCAACCACCCAGAATACCCTAGCAACAGCATAGCAACACCATAGCAACCACCCAGAATACCCTAAAAAAAACACCTATCAACCACCCAGAACACCGTAGCAACCTCCCAGAACACCCTAGCAACCGGGTGCTGAGATTTGCCGCTTCAAGCTCCACTTCACATTTTCTTCTGGAAATGTGCCATAAATGTGTTCATGGAGGTCAAAATTGACCTATGTATATCTAATATAACATCAGAAGGAGTCTAAAAGTTTATATTGTTTTAAACTTTTTGAGAAATCTTTGACCAGAAATTAGTTCAATATGTCAGATATGGCTTAGGAAGCATCTGTTGGAGTCTATGAGTATGAATGGAAAGTACAAGGTCAAGTACTTTTGGCCCAGAAACATGTTCAGTAGGTCAAATATTTGTCTGGCTGAAATGACATCATGAGATGTAAATCTCTCGGTATATTAACCTACAGATCAAGTACCAGTGGGCCATAAAAGTGTTCATGGAGGTCAAAAATTGACCTATGTAATATAACATCAGAATGTTATATTACATAGTCTATGAGTATGTATGGAAAGTTCAAGATCAAGTACTTTTGGGCCAGAAACATGTTAAGTAGGTAAAATATTTTTCTGGCTGAAATGACATCATGAGAAATAAATCTCCAACCAACCAGAACACCCTAGCAACCACCAAGCAACAGCATAGCAACCACCCAGAACACCCTAGAAACAAACCAGAACAACCCAAGCAACCACCTAGCAACACCCTAGCAACCATCCAGAACAACCTGGCAACCACCTAGCAACCACACAGAACACCCTAGCAACCGGGTGGTGAGATTTGCCACTTCAGGCTCCACTTCACATTTTCTTCTGGAAATGTGCCATAAATGTGTTCCTGGTGGTCAAAAATTGATCTATGTATATCTAATATAACATCAGAAGAAGTCTAAAAGTTTACATTGTTTTAAACTTTTTGAGAAACATTTGACCAGAAATGAGTTCAATATGTCAGATATGGACTTCTCTGTGGCTTAGGAAGCATCTGTTGGAGTCTATGAGTATGTTTGGAAAGTTCAAGATCAAGTCCTTTTGGGCCAGAAACATGTTCAGTAGGTCAAATATTTGTCTGGCTGAAATGACATCATGAGATGTAAATCTCTCGGTATATTAACCAACAGATCCAAGTACCTGTGGGCCATAAAAGTGTTCATGGAGGTCAAAAACTGACCTATGTAATATAACATCAGAATGTTATATTACATAGTCTGAGTATGTGTGGAAAGTTCAAGATCAAGTATTTTTGGACCAGAAACATGTTCAGTAGGTAAAATATTTTTCTGGCTGAAATGACATCATGAGAATTAAATCTCCAACCAACCAGAACACCCTAGCAACCAGCAAGCAACAGCCTAGCAACCATCCATAACACCCTAGAAACAAACCAGAACACCCCAGCAACCATCTGGAAACACCCTAGCAACCACCATTAACACCCCAGCAATCGCCTAGCAACACCCTAGCAACCGCATTGCAACACCATAGCAACCACCCAGAATACCCCAGCAACCCTCTAGCAACACCCTAGCAACCACCCAGAACACCTTCGCAACCACCCAGAATACCCTAGCAACAGCATAGCAACACCATAGCAACCACCCAGAAATAAATCTCCAACCAACCAGAACACCCTAGTAACCACCAAGCAACAGCATAGCAACCACCCAGAACACCCTAGAAACAAACCAGAACAACCCAGCAACCAGACAGAACACCTTCGCAACCACCCAGAATACCCTAGAAACCGCCTAGCAACACCCTAGCAACCACCCAGAACAGCTTCGCAACCACCCAGAATACCCTAGCAACCACATAGCAACACCCTAGAAACCACCCAGAAAACCTTCGCAACCACCCAGAATACCCTAGCAACCGCATAGCAACACCATAGCAACCAATTCAATTTCAATTCAATTCAATCTTTATTTATATAGCGCCATTACAACACCCAGAAAGGTGCACAAAGCGCTTTCCATAAAATACATAAAAAGATAACAGTATATAAAAATTGCAAGATAAAGCTAATCAAAGCAATCAACAAAATAACTAACACAACCACCCAGAATACCCAAAATAAAAAACCTACCAACCACCCAGAACACCGTAGCAACCTCCCAGAACACCCTAGCAACCGGGTGCTGAGATTTGCCGCTTCAAGCTCCACTTCACATTTTCTTCAGGAAATGTGCCATAAATGTGTTCATGGAGGTCAAAATTGACCTATGTAAATCTAATATAACATCAGAAGGAGTCTAAAAGTCTATTTTGTTTTAAACTTTTTGAGAAACCTTTGACCAGAAATGAGTTCAATATGTCAGATATGGACTTCTCTATGGCTTAGGAAGCATCTGTTGGAGTCTATGAGTATGAATGGAAAGTACAAGGTCGAGTACTTTTGGGCCAGATATATGTTCAGTAGGTCAAATATATTTCTGGCTGAAATGACATCATGAGAAGCAAAGCTCTCGGTACATTAACCCAAACATCAAATACCCGTGGACCATAAATGTGTTTCTGGAGGTCAAAAATTGACCTATGTATAGCTAATGTAACATCAGGAGTCTATAAGTTTATATTGTTTAAAACCTTTTGAGGATCCTTTGACCAGAAATGAGTTCAATAGGTCAGATTTGGACTTCTCTATGGCTTAGGAAGCATCTGTTGGAGTCTTTGAGTATGTTTGGAACGTTCAAGATCAAGTACTTTTGGGCCAGAAACATGTTCAGTAGGTCAAATTTTTGTCTGGCTGAAATGACATCATGAGAAGTAAATCTCTCGGTATAATAACCCACGTACCAAGGACCTGTGGGCCATAAAAGTGTTCCTGGAGGTCAAACATTGACCTATGTAATATAACATCAGAAGGAGTCTATAAGTTTATATCGTTTTAAAGTTTTTGAGGAACCTTTGACCAAAAATTAGTTCAAAAGGTCAGATATGGACTTTTCCATGGCTTAGGAAGCATTTATTGGAGTCTATGAGTATGTATGGAAAGTTCAAGATCAAGTACTTTTGGGCCAGAAATATGTTCAGTAGGTCAAATATCTTTCTGGCTGAAATAACATCATGAGAAGGATCAATTAATTACCCATAGGCTAGAAACATGTTCAGTAGGTCAAAAAGGACCCTATGTATATAACATCAGATTGAGTCTATCAGTTGATATTATTTAAAAACATTTGAGGAAACATAGACCAGAAATTAGTACAATAGGTCAGATATGGACTTCTCTATGGCTTAGAATCAAGTACCCGTGAGCCAGAAATATGTTCACTAGGACAAAAAGGAACCTATCTATAGCTTACACATCATCAAAAGTCAATAAGTTAATATTTATTAAAAGCTTTGAGGACCCTTTGACTCTTTCGCATGGATTCTACTACTAATTCTTTTGTGAACTGACGAAAAAACATCACTTGAGCGGTCGTGCAATGCAATAACTTACTCGTTCCTTTGTGCAACAGAGGAACGCATGCAATATCTAACTCATTCCGTTGTTCAACGAAAACACATCTAACGTCTAACGTTGTGCATTAAAGAATATGCACGCAATAACTAACATGTTTCTCTGTGAAATGAAAAGAAAACACCTAATATCTAGTTTCATTGGATTGCATAACAATCTAACTTGTTCTTCGTTGCAATGAAAAGGCATAACGTGATGTTTTCTCGTCTGTGCACAAACAATCTAGTTTGTAAAATAGAAATGCATGCGAAAGCACATGCATACATTTTCTTTTCATTGCAATGAGGAACAAGTTCGATATTTTATGCATTGCAATAAAACAACACCCGTTGCTTTGTGCAATGAAGAGATGTGGATTGTGCATGAAGAACGTTGTGCATCAAAAATACCATATATGTAATATGCACTTTATTGCATTCAAGAACTAAACCCTTCCTTATGCTTTGACTGGATAACGTGTGTTGTTTCATTGCATTTCTTACATTTTCTATCTTATTTTTCTTTGCAATGAAAAGAAAAGCGTGCTTTTCCATGCTTTTCCATTCTACAACTAATTAATTTCTGTTTTCACGAGAAAACATCAAAAGAGCGATCGCTTTACAATGCACACACTAACTTGTTCCTTTGTGCAACGAAGAGATTTGCAATGCTTGTGCTTTAGGATTGCATTGCACATGCACACGATAACTAACCTCTGTCCAATGAAAAGAAAACACATAAGATGTGTTTCATTGCATTGCATGACATATCTAACTTGTTTCTCGTTATGCATATGCACGCAATAACTCGCTCTGTGCAGTGAAAAGAAAACACCTAAGATGTGTTTCAGTGCATTGCATGACAGATCTAACTTGTTTCTCGTTATGCATATGCACGCAATAACTCGCTCTGTGCAGTGAAAAGAAAACACCTAAGATGTGTTTCAGTGCATTACATGACATATCTAACTTGTTACTCGTTATGCATATGCACGGAATAACTAACCTCTGTGCAATGAAAAGAAAACACCTAAGATGTGTTTCATTGCATTGCATGACATATCTAACTTGTTCCTCGTTATGCATATGCACGCAATAACCTTTGTGCAATGAAAAGAAAACAACTAAGATGTGTTTCAATGCATTGCATGACCTATCTAACTTGTTCCTCGTTATGTATGCATGCAATAACTATCCTCTGTGCAATGAAAAGAAAACACCTAAGATGTGTTTCATCGAATTGCATGACCTATCTAACTTGTTCCTCGTTATGCATATGCACGCAATAACTAACCTCTGTGCAGTGAAAAGAAAACACCTAAGATGTGTTTCAGTGCATTGCATGACAGATCTAACTTGTTTCTCGTTATTCATATACACGCAATAACTCGCTCTGTGCAGTGAAAAGAAAACACCTAAGATGTGTTTCAGTGCATTGCATGACAGATCAACTTGTTTCTCGTTATGCATATGCACGCAATAACTCGCTCTGTGCAGTGAAAAGAAAACACCTAAGATGTGTTTCAGTGCATTGCATGACATATCTAACTTGTTTCTCGTTATGCATATGCACGTAATAACTAACCTCTGTGCAATAAAAAGAAAACACCTAAGATGTGTTTCATTGCATTGCATGATAGATATAACTTGTTTCTCGTTATGCATATGCACGCAAAAACCTCTCTGCAGTGAAAAGAAAACACCTAACTTGTTCCTCGTTATGCATATGCACGCTATAACTAACCTCTGTGCAATGAAAAGAAAACACCTAAGATGTGTTTTATCGCACTGCATGACATATCTAACTTGTTCCTTGTTATGATTATGCACACAATAACTAACCTCTGTGCAATAAAAAGAAAACACCTGAGATGTGTTTCGTCACATTGCATGATAGTTATAACTTGTTTCTCGTTGCAATGAAAAGATATAACGTGATTTTGCATGCATTTCTATTTTACAAACTAATTTATTTGTGCACAGACGAGAAAACAACACATGAGCTTTACAGTGCATAGTATAGCTATTGAACTCATTTCTGATAAAAGGGACCTCAAAAGTTTTTAAACAATATAAGCTTATTAGACACCTTTTGATGATACATAAGCTATACAAAGGTTCCTATTTGACCTACTGAACATAGTTCTGGCCCACGAGTACTAGATCTTAAACTTTCTAAACATGCTCATTGACTCCTTTTGCTGTTACTGAAGCCATACAAGAGTCCTTATTTTACCTAATGAACACATTAGCCATATGAATTGTTTATATCTGACCCATTGAACTCATTTCTGGTCAAAGGGTACTTGATCATTAGGTTACTATACATTGATATGTACTACTTATGATGTTTTATGAGCAGGAAGATATTTGAACATATACTGAACATATATCTGTCCCACTGATATTGAACTTTCTATACATACTAAATAGACTACTTCTTATGCTTCTTCTTAGACTACTTCCTAGGCCTAGAGGTTCCTCATTGACCCACAAACATAGTCCTTGCCGACGAGTACTAGGTCTCAAACTTTTTGTATAAATTCTCATAGACTCCTTTTGATGCTTCTTAAGGCATATAGAATGTCCATATCTTAAGTATTTAACTCATGTCTGGTCAACGGGTCCTCAAAAGTTTTTAAACAAGAAAAACTTTTAGACTCCTTCTGATATTACATGAGCTATAGATAGGTTCCTTTTTGACCTACTGAACATAGTTCTGGCCCACGAGTACTTGATCTTGAACATTCTAAATATACTCATTAACTCCTTTTGATGTTACTGAAGCCATACAAGAGTCCTTATTTTAACTACTGAACATATTTCTGGCTAAGGTGTTCTTTGAAAATCAGGATACTATACAGAATGACCTCTTATCGTGTTATTTTAGCCAGACAGATATTTGACCTACAGACTGTATTTCTTGCCCATGTGTACTTGATCTTGAACTTTCTACATACTCATAGACTCCTTTTGATGGTTCCTAGGCCATATAGAATTGTCCACATCTGACCTATTGAAATTATTTCTGAAAAACTTATGGGCTCCTTTTGATGATATATAAATCAATTGCCAAAAACATTATAAAAACTCTATAGTAATTTGGACACTACCAACCACCTAGAAACACCATAGGAACCACACAGACTACCATAGTAACCACCTAAATCACCCTAGCAACCACCCAGAACACCTTAGCAACACTCTAGCAACCGCCTAGCAACCACCCAGAAAACCTTAGCAACACCCTAGCAACCAACCAGACCACCCTAGCAACCACCTAGCAACACCCTAGTAACCACCCAGAAAACCCTAGCAACACCCTAGCAACCACCCGGAATACCCTAACAACCACCTAGCAACCACTCAGAACACTGTAGCAACCACCGGGAACACCCTAGCAACCGGGTGGTGAGATTTGCCACTGCAACCAGCACTTCACATTTTCTTCTGAAAATGTGCCATAAATGTGTTACATAGGTCAAAAATTGACCCATGTATAGCTAATACAACATCAGAAGGACTCTATAAGTTTATATTGTTATGTTAAAAGGGTCCTCAAAAGGTTTCAAACTATATAAACATATTGATTAGTTTATATCATATTACATTATATTACAAAAGAATTTATTAGTTCAGAGCTAAATCATGCCCAAAAACATTACAGAAACTCTTTAGTAACCATATGTGAACACTACCAACCACCTGGTAACACCATAGCAACAACCCAGAATACCATAGTAACGACCTAAAACACCCTAGCAACGACCCAGAAACCAACACCAACAAACAAGAACACCCCAGCAACCACCTAGCAACACCCTAGCAACCATCCAGAACAACCTGGCAACCGCCTAGCAACATTAGCACCTAGCAATCACATAAAAACACCATAGCAACCACCCAGAACACCCTAACAACCACCTAGCAACCACACAGAACACCCTAGCAACCGGGTGGTGAGATTTGCCACTTCAGGCTCCACTTCACATTTTCTTCTGGAAATGTGCCATAAATGTGTTCATGGAGGTCAAAATTGACCTATGTATATCTAATATAACATCAGAAGGAGTCTAAAAGTTTATATTGTTTTAAACTTTTTGAGAAATATTTGACCAGAAATAAGTTCAATATGTCAGATATGGCTTAGGAAGCATCTTTTGGAGTCTATGAGTATGAATGGAAAGTACAAGGTCAAGTACTTTTGGCCCAGAAACATGTTCAGTAGGTCAAATATTTGTCTGGCTGAAATGACATCATGAGATGTAAATCTCTCGGTATATTAACCTACAGATCAAGTACCAGTGGGCCATAAAAGTGTTCATGGAGGTCAAAAATTGACCTATGTAATATAACATCAGAATGTTATATTACATAGTCTATGAGTATGTATGGAAAGTTCAAGATCAAGTGCTTTTGGGCCAGAAACATGTTAAGTAGGTAAAATATTTTTCTGGCTGAAATGACATCATGAGAAATAAATCTCCAACCAACCAGAACACCCTAGCAACCACCAAGCAACAGCATAGCAACCACCCAGAACACCCTAGAAACAAACCAGAACAACCCAGCAACCACCTAGCAACACCCTAGCAACCATCCAGAACAACCTGGCAACCGCCTAGCAACATTAGCACCTAGCAACCACATAAAAACACCATAGCAACCACCCAGAACACCCTGGCAACCACCTAGCAACCACACAGAACACCCTAGCAACCGGGTGGTGAGATTTGCCACTTCAGGCTCCACTTCACATTTTCTTCTGGAAATGTGCCATAAATGTGTTCCTGGTGGTCAAAAATTGATCTATGTATATCTAATATAACATCAGAAGAAGTCTAAAAGTTTACATTGTTTTAAACTTTTTGAGAAACATTTGACCAGAAATGAGTTCAATATGTCAGATATGGACTTCTCTGTGGCTTAGGAAGCATCTGTTGGAGTCTATGAGTATGTTTGGAAAGTTCAAGATCAAGTCCTTTTGGGCCAGAAACATGTTCAGTAGGTCAAATATTTGTCTGGCTGAAATGACATCATGAGATGTAAATCTCTCGGTATATTAACACACAGATCCAAGTACCTGTGGGCCATAAAAGTGTTCATGGAGGTCAAAAATTGACCTATGTAATATAACATCAGAATGTTATATTGCATAGTCTGAGTATGTGTGGAAAGTTCAAGATCAAGTATTTTTGGACCAGAAACATGTTCAGTAGGTAAAATATTTTTCTGGCTGAAATGACATCATGAGAATTAAATCTCCAACCAACCAGAACACCCTAGCAACCAGCAAGCAACAGCCTAGCAACCATCCATAACACCCTAGAAACAAACCAGAACACCCCAGCAACCATCTGGAAACACCCTAGCAACCACCATTAACACCCCAGCAATCGCCTAGCAACACCCTAGCAACCGCATTGCAACACCATAGCAACCACCCAGAATACCCCAGCAACCCTCTAGCAACACCCTAGCAACCACCCAGAACACCTTCGCAACCACCCAGAATACCCTAGCAACAGCATAGCAACACCATAGCAACCACCCAGAAATAAATCTCCAACCAACCAGAACACCCTAGTAACCACCAAGCAACAGCATAGCAACCACCCAGAACACCCTAGAAACAAACCAGAACAACCCAGCAACCAGACAGAACACCTTCGCAACCACCCAGAATACCCTAGAAACCGCCTAGCAACACCCTAGCAACCACCCAGAACAGCTTCGCAACCACCCAGAATACCCTAGCAGCCACATAGCAACACCCTAGAAACCACCCAGAAAACCTTCGCAACCACCCAGAATACCCTAGCAACCGCATAGCAACACCATAGCAACCAATTCAATTTCAATTCAATTCAATCTTTATTTATATAGCGCCATTACAACTCCCAGAAAGGTGCACAAAGCGCTTTCCATAAAATACATAAAAAGATAACAGTATATAAAAATTGCAAGATAAAGCTAATCAAAGCAATCAACAAAATAACTAACACAACCACCCAGAATACCCAAAATAAAAAACCTACCAACCACCCAGAACACCGTAACAACCTCCCAGAACACCCTAGCAACCGGGTGCTGAGATTTGCCGCTTCAAGCTCCACTTCACATTTTCTTCAGGAAATGTGCCATAAATGTGTTCATGGAGGTCAAAATTGACCTATGTAAATCTAATATAACATCAGAAGGAGTCTAAAAGTCTATTTTGTTTTAAACTTTTTGAGAAACCTTTGACCAGAAATGAGTTCAATATGTCAGATATGGACTTCTCTATGGCTTAGGAAGCATCTGTTGGAGTCTATGAGTATGAATGGAAAGTACAAGGTCGAGTACTTTTGGGCCAGATATATGTTCAGTAGGTCAAATATATTTCTGGCTGAAATGACATCATGAGAAGCAAAGCTCTCGGTACATTAACCCAAACATCAAATACCCGTGGACCATAAATGTGTTTCTGGAGGTCAAAAATTGACCTATGTATAGCTAATGTAACATCAGGAGTCTATAAGTTTATATTGTTTAAAACCTTTTGAGGATCCTTTGACCAGAAATGAGTTCAATAGGTCAGATTTGGACTTCTCTATGGCTTAGGAAGCATCTGTTGGAGTCTTTGAGTATGTTTGGAACGTTCAAGATCAAGTACTTTTGGGCCAGAAACATGTTCAGTAGGTCAAATTTTTGTCTGGCTGAAATGACATCATGAGAAGTAAATCTCTCGGTATAATAACCCACGTACCAAGGACCTGTGGGCCATAAAAGTGTTCCTGGAGGTCAAACATTGACCTATGTAATATAACATCAGAAGGAGTCTATAAGTTTATATCGTTTTAAAGTTTTTGAGGAACCTTTGACCAAAAATTAGTTCAAAAGGTCAGATATGGACTTTTCCATGGCTTAGGAAGCATTTATTGGAGTCTATGACTATGTATGGAAAGTTCAAGATCAAGTACTTTTGGGCCAGAAATATGTTCAGTAGGTCAAATATCTTTCTGGCTGAAATAACATCATGAGAAGGATCAATTAATTACCCATAGGCTAGAAACATGTTCAGTAGGTCAAAAAGGACCCTATGTATATAACATCAGATTGAGTCTATCAGTTGATATTATTTAAAAACATTTGAGGAAACATAGACCAGAAATTAGTACAATAGGTCAGATATGGACTTCTCTATGGCTTAGAATCAAGTACCCGTGAGCCAGAAATATGTTCACTAGGACAAAAAGGAACCTATCTATAGCTTACAAATCATCAAAAGTCAATAAGTTAATATTTATTAAAAGCTTTGAGGACCCTTTGACTCTTTCGCATGGATTCTACTACTAATTCTTTTGTGAACTGACGAAAAAACATCACTTGAGCGGTCGTGCAATGCAATAACTTACTCGTTCCTTTGTGCAACAGAGGAACGCATGCAATATCTAACTCATTCCGTTGTTCAACGAAAACACATCTAACGTCTAACGTTGTGCATTAAAGAATATGCACGCAATAACTAACATGTTTCTCTGTGAAATGAAAAGAAAACACCTAATATCTAGTTTCATTGGATTGCATAACAATCTAACTTGTTCTTCGTTGCAATGAAAAGGCATAACGTGATGTTTTCTCGTCTGTGCACAAACAATCTAGTTTGTAAAATAGAAATGCATGCGAAAGCACATGCATACATTTTCTTTTCATTGCAATGAGGAACAAGTTCGATATTTTATGCATTGCAATAAAACAACACCCGTTGCTTTGTGCAATGAAGAGATGTGGATTGTGCATGAAGAACGTTGTGCATCAAAAATACCATATATGTAATATGCACTTTATTGCATTCAAGAACTAAACCCTTCCTTATGCTTTGACTGGATAACGTGTGTTGTTTCATTGCATTTCTTACATTTTCTATCTTATTTTTCTTTGCAATGAAAAGAAAAGCGTGCTTTTCCATGCTTTTCCATTCTACAACTAATTAATTTCTGTTTTCACGAGAAAACATCAAAAGAGCGATCGCTTTACAATGCACACACTAACTTGTTCCTTTGTGCAACGAAGAGATTTGCAATGCTTGTGCTTTAGGATTGCATTGCACATGCACACGATAACTAACCTCTGTCCAATGAAAAGAAAACACATAAGATGTGTTTCATTGCATTGCATGACATATCTAACTTGTTTCTCGTTATGCATATGCACGCAATAACTCGCTCTGTGCAGTGAAAAGAAAACACCTAAGATGTGTTTCATTGCATTGCATGACATATCTAACTTGTTCCTCGTTATGCATATGCACGCAATAACCTCTGTGCAATGAAAAGAAAACAACTAAGATGTGTTTCAATGCATTGCATGACCTATCTAACTTGTTCCTCGTTATGTATGCATGCAATAACTATCCTCTGTGCAATGAAAAGAAAACACCTAAGATGTGTTTCATCGAATTGCATGACCTATCTAACTTGTTCCTCGTTATGCATATGCACGCAATAACTAACCTCTGTGCAGTGAAAAGAAAACACCTAAGATGTGTTTCAGTGCATTGCATGACAGATCTAACTTGTTTCTCGTTATTCATATACACGCAATAACTCGCTCTGTGCAGTGAAAAGAAAACACCTAAGATGTGTTTCAGTGCATTGCATGACAGATCAACTTGTTTCTCGTTATGCATATGCACGCAATAACTCGCTCTGTGCAGTGAAAAGAAAACACCTAAGATGTGTTTCAGTGCATTGCATGACATATCTAACTTGTTTCTCGTTATGCATATGCACGTAATAACTAACCTCTGTGCAATAAAAAGAAAACACCTAAGATGTGTTTCATTGCATTGCATGATAGATATAACTTGTTTCTCGTTATGCATATGCACGCAAAAACCTCTCTGCAGTGAAAAGAAAACACCTAACTTGTTCCTCGTTATGCATATGCACGCTATAACTAACCTCTGTGCAATGAAAAGAAAACACCTAAGATGTGTTTTATCGCACTGCATGACATATCTAACTTGTTCCTTGTTATGATTATGCACACAATAACTGTGCAATAAAAAGAAAACACCTGAGATGTGTTTCGTCACATTGCATGATAGTTATAACTTGTTTCTCGTTGCAATGAAAAGATATAACGTGATTTTGCATGCATTTCTATTTTACAAACTAATTTATTTGTGCACAGACGAGAAAACAACACATGAGCTTTACAGTGCATAGTATAGCTATTGAACTCATTTCTGATAAAAGGGACCTCAAAAGTTTTTAAACAATATAAGCTTATTAGACACCTTTTGATGATACATAAGCTATACAAAGGTTCCTATTTGACCTACTGAACATAGTTCTGGCCCACGAGTACTAGATCTTAAACTTTCTAAACATGCTCATTGACTCCTTTTGCTGTTACTGAAGCCATACAAGAGTCCTTATTTTACCTAATGAACACATTAGCCATATGAATTGTTTATATCTGACCCATTGAACTCATTTCTGGTCAAAGGGTACTTGATCATTAGGTTACTATACATTGATATGTACTACTTATGATGTTTTATGAGCAGGAAGATATTTGAACATATACTGAACATATATCTGTCCCACTGATATTGAACTTTCTATACATACTAAATAGACTACTTCTTATGCTTCTTCTTAGACTACTTCCTAGGCCTAGAGGTTCCTCATTGACCCACAAACATAGTCCTTGCCGACGAGTACTAGGTCTCAAACTTTTTGTATAAATTCTCATAGACTCCTTTTGATGCTTCTTAAGGCATATAGAATGTCCATATCTTAAGTATTTAACTCATGTCTGGTCAACGGGTCCTCAAAAGTTTTTAAACAAGAAAAACTTTTAGACTCCTTCTGATATTACATGAGCTATAGATAGGTTCCTTTTTGACCTACTGAACATAGTTCTGGCCCACGAGTACTTGATCTTGAACATTCTAAATATACTCATTAACTCCTTTTGATGTTACTGAAGCCATACAAGAGTCCTTATTTTAACTACTGAACATATTTCTGGCTAAGGTGTTCTTTGAAAATCAGGATACTATACAGAATGACCTCTTATCGTGTTATTTTAGCCAGACAGATATTTGACCTACAGACTGTATTTCTTGCCCATGTGTACTTGATCTTGAACTTTCTACATACTCATAGACTCCTTTTGATGGTTCCTAGGCCATATAGAATTGTCCACATCTGACCTATTGAAATTATTTCTGAAAAACTTATGGGCTCCTTTTGATGATATATAAATCAATTGCCAAAAACATTATAAAAACTCTAAAGTAATTTGGACACTACCAACCACCTAGAAACACCATAGGAACCACACAGACTACCATAGTAACCACCTAAATCACCCTAGCAACCACCCAGAACACCTTAGCAACACTCTAGCAACCGCCTAGCAACCACCCAGAACACCTTAGCAACACCCTAGCAACCAACCAGACCACCCTAGCAACCACCTAGCAACACCCTAGTAACCACCCAGAAAACCCTAGCAACACCCTAGCAACCACCCGGAATACCCTAACAACCACCTAGCAACCACTCAGAACACTGTAGCAACCACCGGGAACACCCTAGCAACCGGGTGGTGAGATTTGCCACTGCAACCAGCACTTCACATTTTCTTCTGAAAATGTGCCATAAATGTGTTACATAGGTCAAAAATTGACCCATGTATAGCTAATACAACATCAGAAGGACTCTATAAGTTTATATTGTTATGTTAAAAGGGTCCTCAAAGGTTTCAAACAATATAAACATATTGATTAGTTTATATCATATTACATTATATTACAAAAGAATTTATTAGTTCAGAGCTAAATCATGCCCAAAAACATTACAGAAACTCTCTAGTAACCATATGTGAACACTACCAACCACCTGGTAACACCATAGCAACAACCCAGAATACCATAGTAACGACCTAAAACACCCTAGCAACGACCCAGAAACCAACACCAACAAACAAGAACACCCCAGCAACCACCTAGCAACACCCTAGCAACCATCCAGAACAACCTGGCAACCGCCTAGCAACATTAGCACCTAGCAACCACATAAAAACACCATAGCAACCACCCAGAACACCCTAACAACCACCTAGCAACCACACAGAACACCCTAGCAACCGGGTGGTGAGATTTGCCACTTCAGGCTCCACTTCACATTTTCTTCTGGAAATGTGCCATAAATGTGTTCATGGAGGTCAAAATTGACCTATGTATATCTAATATAACATCAGAAGGAGTCTAAAAGTTTATATTGTTTTAAACTTTTTGAGAAATCTTTGACCAGAAATTAGTTCAATATGTCAGATATGGCTTAGGAAGCATCTGTTGGAGTCTATGAGTATGAATGGAAAGTACAAGGTCAAGTACTTTTGGCCCAGAAACATGTTCAGTAGGTCAAATATTTGTCTGGCTGAAATGACATCATGAGATGTAAATCTCTCGGTATATTAACCTACAGATCAAGTACCAGTGGGCCATAAAAGTGTTCATGGAGGTCAAAAATTGACCTATGTAATATAACATCAGAATGTTATATTACATAGTCTATGAGTATGTATGGAAAGTTCAAGATCAAGTACTTTTGGGCCAGAAACATGTTAAGTAGGTAAAATATTTTTCTGGCTGAAATGACATCATGAGAAATAAATCTCCAACCAACCAGAACACCCTAGCAACCACCAAGCAACAGCATAGCAACCACCCAGAACACCCTAGAAACAAACCAGAACAACCCAGCAACCACCTAGCAACACCCTAGCAACCATCCAGAACAACCTGGCAACCGCCTAGCAACATTAGCACCTAGCAACCACATAAAAACACCATAGCAACCACCCAGAACACCCTAACAACCACCTAGCAACCACACAGAACACCCTAGCAACCGGGTGGTGAGATTTGCCACTTCAGGCTCCACTTCACATTTTCTTCTGGAAATGTGCCATAAATGTGTTCCTGGTGGTCAAAAATTGATCTATGTATATCTAATATAACATCAGAAGAAGTCTAAAAGTTTACATTGTTTTAAACTTTTTGAGAAACATTTGACCAGAAATGAGTTCAATATGTCAGATATGGACTTCTCTGTGGCTTAGGAAGCATCTGTTGGAGTCTATGAGTATGTTTG